>NW_004443937.1:44342575-44346420 GCF_000243295.1 Trichechus manatus latirostris | reverse complement strand
GATGGTTTCACTGGAGAATTCTACCAAACTTTCAGAGAAGAGTTAACACCACTACTACTAAAGGTATTTCAGAGCATAGAAAAGGATGGAATACTCCCAGACTCATTCTATGAAGCCAGTATAACCCTGATACCAAAACCAGGTAAAGACACTACAAACAAAAAAAAAATTACAGACCAATATCACTCATGAACACAGACGCAAAAATCCTCAACAAAATTCTAACCAACAGAATTCAACAACATATCAAAAAAATAATTCAGCATGACCAAGTGGGATTCATACCAGGTACGAAGGGATGGTTCAACATTAGAAAAACAGTCAATGTAATCCATCACATAAATAAAACAAAAAAATATATACCTCAATTGACATAACATAGTTTGTAAAGAAAATGGTCTACATTCTACTTTGGTGAGTAGTGTCTGGAGTCATAAAAGCCTGTGAGCAGCCATTAAGATACACCACTGGTCTCACACCTTTGGGAGCAAGAGAGAATGAAGCAAACTAAAGATACAAGGGAAAGATTAGTCCAAAGGACTAATGGACCACAACTACCATGGCATCCACCAGACTGAGTCTAGTACCATGTGACGGTGCCAGGCTACCACTACTGACTGCTCTGACAGGGATCGCAATAAGGGTCCCAGACAGAGCTGGAGAAAAATGTAAAACAAAACTCTAACTCACAAAAAAAAAAAAAAAAAAAAAAGACCAGACTTACTGGTTTGACGGAGACTAGAGAAACTCCAAGAGTATGGCCCCCAGACACCCTTTGAGCTTAGTAATGAAATCACTTCTGAGGTTCACCCTTCAGCCAAAGATTAGACAGGCCCATAAAATAAAATGAGACTAAAGGGGCACACCAGCCCAGGGGCAAGGACTAGAAGGCAGGAGAGGACACGAAACCCAAGTTCAAGAAGGGAATGTTGACATGTGGGATTGTTAACCAACGTCATAAAACAATGTGTACTAACTGTTTAATGAGAAGCTAGTTTGTTCCATAAACCTTCATCTAAAGCACAAGAAAAAATAAAAATAAAACAAAAGACAAGAACCACATGATCTTATCAATTGATGCAGAAAAGGCATTTGACAAAGTCCAACACCCATTCATGACAAAAACTCTCAGTAAAATAGGAATAGAAGGGAAATTCCTCAACATAATTAAGGGCATTTATACAAAGCCAACAGCCAAGATCATCCTAAATGGAGAGAGTCTGAAAGCATTCCCCTTGAGAATGGGAACCAGACAAGGACGCCCTTTATCACCACTCTTACTCAACATTGTGCTGGAGGTTCTAGCCAGAGCAATTAGGCTAGCAAAAAAAATAAAGAACACCCAAACTGGTAAAGAAGAAGTAAAAGTATCTCTATTTGCAGATGACACGATCTTATACACAGAAAACCCCAGAGAATCCAAAAGAAACCTACTGAAACTAATAGAAGATTTCAGCAAACTATCAGGATATGAGATAAACATAAAAAAATCAGTTGGATTCCTCTACGCCAACAAAGAGAACTTCAAAGGGGAAATCAGCAAATCAATACCATTTACAATAGCCCCCAAGAAGATAAAATACTTAGGAGTAAATCTAACTAGAGAAATAAAAGACCTATACTACTATAAGAAACCAAAAGAGACCTATATAAGTTGAAAAACATACCTTGCTCATGCGTAAGGAGACTCAACATTGTGAAAATGTCATTTCTTCCCAAAGCGATCTACAGATATAATGCAATCCTGATCCAGATCCCACTGGCATTTTTTAATGAGATGGAGAAACAAATCACCAACTTCATATGGAAAGGGAAGAGGCCCCGGATAACTAAATCATTACTGAAGACGAAGAACAAAGTGGGAGGCCTCACACTACCTGATTTGAGAACCTATTATACTGCTACGGTAGTCAAAACAGCCTGGTACTGGTACGACAACAGATACATAGACCAGTGGAACAGAATTGAGAATACAGACATAAATTCATCCACCTATGAGCAGCTGATACTTGACAAAGGCCCAAAGTCCGTTAAATGGGGAAAAGACAGTCTCTTTAACAAATGGTGTTGGTGTAACTGGATATCCATCTGCCAAAAAAATGAAACAAGACCCATACCTCACACCATGCACAAAAACTAACTCAAAATGAATCAAAGACCTAAATGTAAAATCTAAAATGATAAAGATCATGGAAGAAAAAATAGGGACAATGCTAGGAGCCCTAATGCATGGCATAAACAGAATACAAACAATAAGTAACAATGTACAAACACCAGAAGAGAAACTAGATAACCGGGAGCTCCTAAAAATCAAACACTTAGGCTCATCAAAAGACTTCACTAAAAGAGTAAAAAGACAACCTACAGACTGGGAAAAAAAATTTGGCTATGACATATCTGATCAGGGTCTAATCTCTAAAATCTACAAGATACTGCGAAACCTCAACAACAAAAAGACAAATAATCCAATTAAAAATGGGAAAGGATATGAACAGTCACTTCACCAAAGAAGACACTCAGGCACCTACCAGATACGTGATGAAATGCGCATGATCATTAGCCATTAGAGAAATGCAGATCAAAACTACAACGAGATATCATCTCACCCCAACACGGCTAGCATTAATCCAAAAAACACGAAATAATAAATGTTGGAAAGGTTGTGGAGAGTCTGGAACACTTATACACTGCTGGTGGGAATGTAAAATAGTACAGCCACTTCCTTTAAAAGGTAGAAATAGAAGTACAATACAATCCAGCAATCCCACTCCTTGGAATATATCCTAGAGAAATAAGAGCCGTCATACAAATAGATATATGCACACCTGTGTTCACTGCAGCACAGCAAAAAGATGGAAACAACCTAGGTGCCCATCAATGGATGAATGGATAAACAAATTATGTATATTCACACAGTGGAATACTATGGAATGATAAAGAATGATGAATCTGTGAAACGTATCATAACATGGATGAATCTGGAAGGTATTATGTTGAATGAAATTAGTCAGTCGCAAAAGGACAAATATTGTATGAGGCCACTATTATAAGAAGTCAAGAAAAGGGTAAACACAGAAGAAAACATTCTTTGATGGTTACAAGGGTGGGGAGGGAGGGAGAGGGTTATTCACTAACTAGATAGTAGATAAGAATTATCTTAGGTGAAGGAACGACAATATACACTACAGGGGATGTCAGCACAACTGGACTAAACAAAAGCTAAGAAGTTTCCTGAACACAACCAAACACTTTGAGGGACAGAGTAGTAGCAGTGGGGGTCTGGGGACCATAGTTTCAGGGGACATCTAGGTCACCTGGCATAACAAAGTTTATTAAGAAAATGTTCTGCATTCGAATTTGGTGAGTGGTGTCTCAGGTCTTGAAAGCTAGAGAGTGGCCATCTAAGATGCATCAATTAATCCCAACCTACCTGGAACAAAGGAAAATAAAGAACACCAGATGCCCTTTATCACCACTCCTATTTAACATTGTGCTGGAAGTTCTAGCTAGAGCAATAAGGCAAGAAGAAGAAATAAAGGGCATCCAAATTGGTAATGAAGAAGTTGAAGTGTCCCTGTTTGCGGATGATATGATACTATACCTAGAAAACCCTAAAAACTCCATGGGAAATCTACTGGAACTAATAGATTTAACAGTGTAGCAGGATACAAGATAAACATACAAAAATCAGTTGGATGCCTATACACCAATAGGGAGAATGATGAAAAGGAAATCAGGAAAACAATACCATTTATAATAGCCCCTAAAAAAATAAAATACTTAGGAATAAATCTGACCAGGGATGTAAAAGACCTATACAAAGAAAACTACAAAACACTACTGCA
>NW_004443937.1:44314161-44338745 GCF_000243295.1 Trichechus manatus latirostris | reverse complement strand
GACTCCGTCAGCCTGAGACCAGAAGAACTAGATGGTGCCCGGCTACCACCAGTGACCGCCTTGACAGGGAACACAACAGAAAGTCCCTGACGGAGCAGGATAAAAGTGGGGTGCAGAACTCAAATTCTAGTAAAAAGACCAGTCTTAATGGTCTGATACTGGAGGAACCCCAGAAGACATGGCCCCCGGACTCTATGGTAACCCAGAACTAAAACTATTCCCAAAGTCAACTCTTCAGACAAAGATTAGACTTGATTATAAGACATATAAGTGATACTCGTGAAGAGTGTGCTTCTCAGTTCAAGTAGATACATGAGATTAAATGGGCAGCTTCTGTCCAGAGGCAAGATGAGAAGGCAGAAAGTGATAGGAGCTGGTTGAATGGACACGGGGAATCCAGGGTGGAAGGGATGACTGTGCTGACACATTATAGGGATAATAACTAGGGTCACATAACAATGTGTGTATAAATTTTTGTATGAGAAACTAACTTGAGATGTAAACTTTCACTTAAAGCGCAATTAAAAAAAGAAGGAATGTAATTCAGAGAAAACCGAGCCCATTGGCACTTGGAAAATTAAAAAAAATAAAATAATCAAGGCTGACATTATCTGTGAAGCTCAAACTGGAAACTGTAGTTAAGTCTATTGCTATAGTAATAAGTCAGTATCATTTGTAAGGACTTATATGTATAAGGGACTGTAGGGGCTACAAGGATAAAATACTATTCCTACCCTTAGGGTCCCCACAATATAAAATAAGAAATAGTAGGTAAACTCCCAAAAATTGTGTTATACGTACGTATGTGTGTTATAAAATATTTAAGTGATTGACGTTCTGTTAAGAGATAGATGCTTGATAATGTTAGGTACTATTATTGTTAAGCACACCATCTTCACAGTCTCTCTGAAATAAAGTCACTGGTAGCCACCCCCATCCTTTTCATATGCAAAAAGAAAAAGGCGTGTTCTGAGAAGGAAAATTTCTAAAGGCTTGTCCTTCCTTGGTTTTCTTTGTAGAAAGGCAGGACTTCTCTCCACAGCATTTCTGGATGTCAGATGCCGGAGAAGCACCTTCCCCTTTATTTGTACATGGGCATATACTTAGCACTGTGTACTCTTTAGGGGAATTGAACAGAAGTATGCTTCATGACGTAATTTTTTTTTTAAAGGGTAAGTATCAGTTGTAAGCTAACTAGGAGAATCCAGGTCGCAAGAAATTGGGTCATTGTAGTATTTTCCTTGAAAGAGTTTTAAACTTTCCTACAATAAAGTTTGTCGTGAGAAAAACATAATCCAACCTTTGGATAAAAGATTAACCTAGAACACAGGCTGGCATTCTCATCTGTCCAAGGCTAGCTTATGCATGTAACTGCTGAGATCTTGAACTGGGAAGTCAGATACTTGGATTTGAATTCTGGCTCTGAAATTTACTAACTAGGTGATCTCCCCTGAGTTGGGTAGTCTCTCAGAGCCATGGGTTTTTTTAACTGTAAGATGGGGTAATCAAACCTGGTATCTGTGGGTGGTGCAAACAGTTAATGCTGCTAACTGAAAGGTTGGAGGTTCTAGTTCACCATGAGGGGCCTTGAAAGAATGGCCTGGTGATCTACTTCCAAAAAATCAGCCACTGAAAACCACTTGGAGCACACTTCTACTCTGACACACATGGGGTCGCCGTAAGTCAGAATCAACTCAATGTCAACTATTTTTGTTTTTTAAATCAAGCCTATCAAGAATTGGTTGGAAAGATGAAATTAAATACTGTAGGTAAAGCACTTAACCCAATGACTGTCTCATAATAAGAACATGATGTTGTTGTTAGGTGCCGTCGAGTTGGTTCCAACTCATAGCGATCCTGTAAGACAGAGGAGAACTGCCCCACAAGGTTTCCAAGGAGTAACCAGTGAATTTGAACCACTGCCCTTTTGGTTAGCAGCAGAGCTCTTAACCACTACCCCACCAGGGCTCCATAAAAACATGACAGCAGTGATGATGATGATGTCAGTGACAATAGTGATGATAATAAGGATGATGATGAAGTGGGAGAAAAACAAGATAAGGATCTTGATAAGCGTGATATTGATAAGCTCAGTGATTCACTCTTTCCCTCCCTAACACCTACCTTCAACTGTGTGATGTTCTCCTAACAGTTAGTGTCACATACACACACACACACACACACACACACATTCATATGTGGTTGTTGTTAGGTGCTGTCGAGTTGGTTCTGACTCATATCAACCCTATGTACAACAGAATGAAACACTGCCCGCTCCTACACCATCCTCAAAATCGTTGCTATGTTTGAGCCCATCATTGCAACCACTGTGTCAATCCATCTCACTGAGTGTCTTCCTCTCCTTCACTGACCCTCTACTTTACCAAGCATTATGTCCTTCTCCAGGGACTGGTCCCTCCTGGTAACATGTCCAAGGCATGTGAGACAAATTCTCACCCTGCTTGCTTCCAAGGAGCACTCTGGCTGTCCTTCTTCCAAGACAGACCTGTTTATTCTTCTGGCCGGCCATGGAATATTCAATATTCTTTGCCAACACCATAGTTCAAAGGCATCAATTCTCCTGTCTTCCTTATTCATTGTCCAGCTTTCACATGCATAGGAGACGATTGAAAATGCCATGACTTGGGTCAGATGCACCTTAGTCCTCAAAGTGACATCTGTGCTTTTTAAAACTTTAAAGAGGTCTTTTCCAGCAGATTTGCCCAACACAATACGTCGTTTGATTTTTTCACTGCTGCTTCCATGGGTGTTGATTGTGGATCCAAGTAAAATGAAATCCTTGACAGCCTCAGTCTTTTCTCTGTTTATCGTGATGTTGCTTATTGGTCCAGTTGTGAGGATTTTTGTTTTCTTTATGTTGAGGTGTAATCCGTACTGAAGGCTGTGGTCTTTGATCTTCATCAGTAAGTGCTTAAAGTCCTCTTCACTTTCCGCAAGCAAGGTTGTGTCATCTGCATATTGCAGGTTGTTAATGAGTCTTCCTCCGATCCGGATGCCCTGTTCTTCTTCATGTGGTCCAGCTTCTGCTCAGCGTACAGATTAAGTATGGGGAAAGGATACAACCCTGACTCACACCTTTCCTGATTTTTAACCATGCAGTATCCCTGGTGGCATAGCTCCCAGCATCACAGCAACACACAAACTGCCATAGTACGACCAACTGACAGATGAGTGGTGAAATATATATACATATACACACATATATATAAAACCTTGAAAAATAACAGACTCCTATCACGACAGGACGGAAGTCTTTGAATGGTGTATCAGTGCTACAGATAAACCTGAAATCATTCCTCCACAGTCCCCAGGCCAGGCCCCCGTGAGCAAGCGCTTGCACTTACGAGATGGTGGTTTGCTTTCACAAAGCTAACAGGCCCAGATGGGGATCCAACTTGGACAGCATCTTGGCCTCATTAGCACCACACCAAGCGGACTAGTCGGAGCCCCTCTGACATGGGTTATGTTCTTTGGCTCCATCATAGAACTGGCTGCAAGAAATATTTTTATTATTTGGCTCCTTTTTTTACCCTCGGTGAATTTTCCTTTGGAATATTTTTCTTCCTATTTTAATTGCTCCTTGGGTGAAGGCTTGGGAAGGAGGCAACATGCCTTCCTGGGGTTTAAGAATAACCACTGCATTTCGTTTTGATGATCTAATGGGCACACAAATACAAATGTCAGGGAAAAACAAATCAGGGCCATTTGAAAATCTAAAAGGAGAGAAACAAACAGTGAAATTACAACTTCACTTTGTATGAAGAACATCCACTACTCTATAGAGGAAGAATAGACAGCTGCAAGGCCCTCTTTATCTTCACTTAGCCTCGCTATCTAAGAGGCTTTAACTCCCTAAGCCGGTAGTATTGGGGCATACTGGGTACAGTAAAGGCTCGGATAGCAGGCAGCTCCAAATGCTGAGAAGAATCAAAGCAACACGTTAGCATTTGACACTGCTGTCCAAGACGTGGCTCCTGTCTTGGAAAAGGGGTACATTTAACCCGTAGCTGTTCCAATTTAGTGAAATGTGTCATAAAATCCTCACTCACCAATAGGGCTTTCGAAAACCCTAATAAATTTAAATAGAGTCAAGACTGACTTTTCAAATATCTCATCATACGACATTTTTACTTAAGAGTTAGAACACCAAGGGTTGGCTTAAAATGAAGTCCATCTACCATATTTATTGAACTCTTTATTCTTCAGATCTCAGCCATTCCGTGTTTTGAACATGATCACATTTTGGTAGAGGGCTGGAAGTTACATGTTTCAATGCAGACAATGAAAACCCTGGGCAGTGTAAATGGAGACACGTGAAGGAAATATAAGTCAGTAGTTTTTTCCCCCTTTAAATTATTTCCCCTAATAATTTTGGTGGGAAGGCTGATAAAAACTGATTTTTTAAATAATAATTTAATAGGTTAATGTGATAAACACTTATTGAGCCTTCTAATTGCCTGGTGCAGTTGTGCAGTTAGCACAACTGTTTGAACTTGATTAATCCTATGAAGTGAGGGAAAAACGGATTGAGCTACCAGGATTAAATGGCATCATGGGAAAGGAACATCCAGACCTCCCAAATACTGTAAGAATCATGATTTCACGTGGCACCCCCTAGTGTGAAGAATGGGGAAAACAATACCCAGTCAAAACTGCTTTTTTATTTCATTAAGTCTTCATTCCACAAACGTGCATTGATTCCGTATTATGTGGAAGACCTTCTGCGGTGTGCTGATATAGAGTAAAAAATAAAGCCGCCCTGTTGCCTTCAAGGAACTTATAATCCAGTATGAAACAAACAAAAATGAGATAAAAAATACTCCATAACAAATTATGATGAGGTCGTTGATGGAAACTAGGCTCCTGTGATAGAAAGTAATAGGGGACCTATAGAAATAAGTATTTGAAATAGTGGTAGCATAGCTTCCAGCATCACAGCAATATGCAAGCCACCACAGTATGACAGACAAGACAGGTGGTGGCTGTCACCAGCATTTCGAATACCAGCAGGATCACCCATGGTGGACAGGTATCAGTGAAGCTTCTAGACTAAGACAGACTAGGAAGAATGGCCTAGTCATCTGCTCCTGAAAACTACCCAGTGAAACTATGGATCACAACAGAGTATTGTGTGATACAGTGCTGGAAAATGAGCCCCCTGGGTTGGAAGACACTCAAAATACACAGTGGCCTCAACAATGGACTTGAGTGTACCAGCGATCATTAAGATAGTACAGGACCAGGCAGTGTTTTATTCAGTTGTACATGGGGTCGCCATGAGTCGGAGCTGACTCTGCTACAACTAACAACAACCACACAATGTGAATGAGTCGTGAGTTGGGCTGCAGGACACTCGAGGCAGGAGCAGCACGTGTGATGGCACCAGGCGGACAGATGCTGGTCTACCTGAGAAGAGGGAAAGCACGTGTGATGGCACCAGGCGGACAGATGCTGGTCTCCCTGAGAAGAGGAACAGCACGTGTGAAAACACCAGGCAGACAGATGCTGGTCTCCCTGAGAAGAGGAGCAGCACGTGTGAAAACACCAGGCGGACAGAGGCTGGTCTCCCTGAGAAGAGGGGCAGCACGTGTGAAAACACCAGGCGGACAGAGGCTGGTCTCCCTGAGAAGAGGGGCAGCACGTGTGACGGCACCAGGCGGACAGATGCTGGTCTCCCTGAGAAGAGGAGCAGCGCGTGTGAAAACACCAGGCGGACAGATGCTGGTCTCCCTGAGAAGAGGAGCAGCGCGTGTGAAGGCACCAGGCGGACAGATGCTGGTCTCCCTGAGAAGAACTCCAGTGGAGCTGGTGCGCAGTGAGTGAGACCCACAGGATTAGTGAGAGAGAACCAGGACTCAGTAAAGATGGACACCGAAGTATTTGTCTCTAAGTGTGAAAAGAAGCAGGTAAAGGATTTAGGCTGGGAGGTGAATTGATCAGATTCATATGTTGTCAGACCTCTCTGGCTCCTCTGAGAAGAAGTCTTTGAGGAGAGCAAGATCCCTGGGTAGAGACCTGTAAGGGGGCTGTTGTAGGAGCTGAAGCAAGAGATGATGGTAGTTTGAACTGGACCAGAGACTCTCAACTGGGGGACAGCTTATACCATTCCCCTACCCCCACCCCAGGTGACATTTGGCCATGTCTGCAGACATTTTTGGTTGTCACAACTGAGTGCGTCCTACCGGCATCCACTTGGTAGAGACCAGGGATGGTACTAAATATCCCTCACAACAAAGCATTATCTGGCCCAAAATGTCAGTACTGCAGAGGTTGAAAACCCTGGGTTAGAGGTTTGGAAATTGTGATAGAGATAATCAAAAAAACCAAACCAAACCCGCTGCTACTGAGTTGACTCTGACTCACAGAGACCTGTAGGACAGTGTAGAACTGCCTCATAGGGTTTCCAAGGCTGTAAACCTTTACAGAACCAGACTAACACATCCTTCTCCCACAGAGCAGAAGAATGCCACATCTTTCTCCCGCAGAGTGGCTGGTGGGTTCGAACCACCGACATTTTGGTTAGCCGCTGAGCACTTTAACTACTGAGCCACCACGGCTCCTTAGTGATAGAGATAAAAAAACAAACAAACCCATTGCCATAGAGTTGATTCCGACTCATAGTGACCCTATAGGACAAAGTAGAACTGCCCCATAGGGTTTCCAAGGAGCACCTGGTGGATTTGAACTGCCAGCCGTTTGGTAAGCAGCTGAACTCTTAACCACTATGCCACCAGGGTTTCCAAGTGATAGAGGTAAGTAGATAAATATTTTTTAAGCAATGTAATGAACAATAGTGACAGATGAATATAGAGTGGTGAGGGGCAGGAGAATGTCAGGAATGACCCCCCAGATTTCAGGCCTGTGCAAACAGGGGGTGTTGTTTTACTGAAATGGGGAGGACTGTGGGAAGAGCTGGATTTCAAAAGGGAAGAAATAAATAACTCTGCTTTGGGTATGTTAAACGTGAGATAGCAAGTGGGGATGTCAGATAGAAAGCCAACTTTCTGAGTCTAGAGCTCAGTCATGATCATCATAATTAAACATATCGAGCACTCATAATACCCCAGGCATCATGCGAAGTTCCTGTATTTTACTAATCATACTGACAGCTAAGATTAACATTAATTCTTTGAATTCTCTTTATGTATCATTAGGTTTCCAAATTATGAGCAAAGGATATCATTCTAGTCTTCAAAAAGTTTCCTTGAACATAGGAACACATTGCTGAAAGCTAACAGTAAATATGGAGTCCTGGTGGTGAGGTGGTTAAGCGCTCGGCTGTTAACCAAAATGTTGGCAGTTTGAATCCACAGCCGCTCCCTGGAAACCCTAGGGGCAGTTCTTCTCTGTTCTGTAGGGTCGCTGTGAGTCGGAATCAACTCCATGGCAACGGGTTTGGTTGTTTTTTTGTTTTTTGTTTTAATGGTAAATATTATGCCTCCCCTACCAAAACAGATTACATCAGTAAGATAAAACATGCTAACCACTGTGCCATCAAAAATCATCAAAATCAAAGGACAATTTATATTTGCCATTTTTCAAAAAGGTTTCATCATTCTTATTTTAGAAAATATCTTGCAAGTATTTATCTCTGTTGTCTCTGGTTTGGATAACATGGCCAAATTTTGCTCCACAGAGGACAATAGTGGAGAAATATAAACATGATCTCCAGTAACCACTGAGCATTCCAAGAGAGCCTTCTGCCATTTAATATTCTTTCAAAGCCATCTGGCCCTCCATTCTCCCAGCCAGATGATACGGTGTCTTTCCAAACACGTTTCCAGCATTAGCAGGCACAGCCAGCTAAAGTCAGGAAGCCTGAAGGACTGGAACAACCCGGTTTTAAGTTATATGATATGTAAGTCAGTCTGTGATATTCATGATGGATGTCTGGGCGCAGTCTTGCTTATTTAGTCTGAGAGAAAGAATCTTAAATAGCAGAGCCTATGAAAGCTCATATTGTTACAGGCAGTCCTTCCTGGGGCTTTAAGGTTCAGGTAGACTTCAGTGAAAATGGGACTCCAGTTAGGAATTCGTTAACAAGGCCAGTTCCTGGTATATTTGTAACCTTGCCCAGGCCTGAAGTTTCAGGTCAACTCACACTAAAGCAGAAAATCAACTACTTTATT
This sequence comes from Trichechus manatus latirostris, assembly GCF_000243295.1. NCBI lineage: Eukaryota > Metazoa > Chordata > Mammalia > Sirenia > Trichechidae > Trichechus > Trichechus manatus. The sequence goes on along the minus strand of NW_004443937.1, from coordinate 44,330,595 downwards.
CTGATGAGAAGGAACCCCTCAACTCAGAATCTAGGAGAACAAATAATCCGTGATCCTTACATGTCTCTGTGCTGTCTTTCAGAGCTTTTTTCCCCGTTTCTCACATCTCCACTCCACGGAGAATATAAATTTATATCAGGTGGGAAACAGTGCTGACAAGCCCGAACCCTTCCTATCATTACTGAAGGTGCCCATCCACTACAGGGGTGACAAAGGAGCTTTCAAATTGCAAAGTACAATATATTTTATGTTCTCTTGGGTCCTACGCTGACCAGTACCTTCAGGGAAAAAAAAAATCTCCTGTAATTTCTAAATTCTGTAGTTGGCTAACCACACTGAAAAATCCCTTCGTTAGAGTCCACAGCCTTTCCTGCTCCTCATTACACAACTTCCTTAGCTGTTCTAAAAGTGGCTTAGAGATTTTTTCCTTAAGGATGGAGGAGGGTCAGGAAACTGAGTAGCAAGATAAAAAAATCACTGTGCTGCGCCTGCTGGTCCCCCCGTTCAGTCCCTCCACTTTTAAACTAGCCACATGTGCTGAGCAATTTCACAGCACCTAGACATTCTCCCCCAGGGTCTTATGTAAACTTGCAAAGGCATCTTGGTCAGAGACGGGGCACGCTTCTCCTCTCAATACTTCCAAACACTGTATTTGACATAAAGACTGTAAGATGCCTGCAGAGTGTTTTTTTCTTGATGAAACTTCAAGGTCATGTAGTGTTCTAACTTGTAACATGCTCATTACTTACTCATCCATCTTTCTGGAGAAGAGTGTCTACTGGGGGGAGCGAGCATCCACAGCATTTGGAATTGCACATAATTATATAATTGGTGAACTCTTGTAAACAACAAACAAGTCTATCATTGAGGAGTATAAAATACTCATTTGCTGAAGGGAGAAAACTCTACTGATCGTAACACCGACATCTCTGTGCTCCCCCCTCCTCTCTGAGTTTATAAACTGTTTGACTTTCGGTTTTCTGTCCGATGGTTGTAGTCCAGCACCATTAGCTACCCGTGGGACACCTGTATCCTGTTTAATTGTGGGAAACTAGTCTGCTCTCTGTGTATAGAAATGGAGCTAACCTCGACTGGGCTCCTGCTCTGGACCAGGCACTGTGCCAGGTGTTTACACCTGGTGGTTAGCTCATTTAATTGTTAAGGTATAATGAACTCATGCATTATCACCCTGGTGGTGGGTAATTTCCTTCAATCATAAAAATAATACACGCTTATTAAAGAAATGTAGGCAAAATATAAAAATAGTCTGGGAAGGAAGAGGCAGTTATGATCCCGTTCCCCGGAAGTCATTCCTGTTCACTGTATTTCCTTACAGTAAGTTTCCTATGGTTAGTTAAGCTTTAAAAAAAAAAAGTAAAGATACTGTACATACACTTGTATGATGCATACTCTACGCACAATTTTGCGTAAGTGGAATAATAGCATATATACAATGATAAACTAGGATTGTTTTGAGATGGTGATGGGTTTAAGTAGCTGCTCTGCGCCCCATCTGTGCTGTATCACGTGTCCCTTAACGGTTCTGGGATGGAGCCTGGAGATCCTGAACAACTTACACAGGCAGGAAAAACTAACTCACACTGTCTTCGTAAGTTAAAGGAGAAAGAAAAGAAATCCAAGTTAGGCCACACAAAGGAATCAAAACCTTTAAAATACATTAATACGCTTTCATTCTAAAGTTCTCTTATAGACGATGCATAATTCAGAATGTTATTAAGCATATTCAGATGCATTCAAACTACTGAATGTAGCTGAAATACATTCCTGCCTCCCTCCCCCGAGAACTCCACTGAAACCTCAATTCTCTGAGTCCTGTACGCACTTTAAAAAGATAGCTAAAAAAGTACAGCGCAGAGATAAGAAGAGCGAGCTGCCATCTCTCCCTCCTGACGTCTATGACAGAAACAGACGTTTGACTTAGCAAGATTAGCAATTACAAGATCTCGCCTTTTTCCTTTCTTGCTAGGATGTCTGATTAACAAAGAATCTTCTTTTAAAAAGCAAGAAAAGAGAAAAGGAAACAGATGCAGCATCTCCCTACATTCCCTCACCCCACGCCACTAGCAAAAAAAAAAAACCTGAAGTTATTTTCTTCATTGGAATTCTCAGATCACATCTGCATTTGGCACGCTTTCAAATCTTGGGCAAGATTTCAGAGTAGCAAGGGCCACAACTTTTGCACTAAATTCCTTCAAGAAATAGCCACAGACCAGTTGCAATTTCAAGAAAAAAAAAGAAAATGTTCATAAAAATGCAGCTGCTGATACACCCTTGAGGCCATACTTCCAAACCGTCTCCTGGTGTTCAACGCCACAGAACTGCTGTTCTTCCAGAATCTTCTGATTCCATGTCCTAATCAGTCCCCAAACCTTGAAACCAAAAAATAAACCCGATTTTCTCTGATCATAGCATTTTCTACCAAATCCAAACACCTAAAAATCCTTCCTGAAACATTTTCTAGACCAAAAAAAAAAAAAAAACACAAAATGAAATAAAACACTGAAGTTTGTAAAGATTTTGTCAAACACCAAAGAGCTAACCCCAAGTGTAAGAAAGACTGTGGAAACAGTCCAGGGAAGGCCCTTCTTTGAAGAAATGGCCACTGGCTCTTGTTTTAATTTTTGCAGGAGACACGGTGAGAGATTTTGTATCCTTTTCCGTATCTTTTTGTGAAATCTAATACTGTTTTGCTGGCGGTTGTCTTCCCTGTTCAGTTTGCTATGCAGTGGGATGAACGGTTGCGTTTTAACCCAGCATAGGGGTCTCTCCAGCTTGTTAAAACAGTTTCTGCTGAACACGTCCCTCAGTGACTACCCTGGCTCTTAGAGAAACTGTCCACCTTCCCTAGAATATGGCAGCATAAATGTAATACGAAAGGATTAGTATATTTTGGACTAGGTGACTGATTCTGAATTTCCTGGCTTCACTTAAACGAAAATAAAAGACGGTCATGGGAACACGTTTGGACAGCAGATTTTCCCCTTTCTGGTGATCGCAGGGGTTGAAACATAAGACTCTCGGGGTCTTTTCGTGTTTCATTGCCCTGGACAGGTAAACGCAGACCAGGTTCACCTGCGTGGATCACAGAGCGTGCCTGCCTGTTATGGATCCCTTGGTGGGGGAGAGAAGACAGACTCTGTAGCCCTTCAGTCTTGCTGTGATCATCCCATTAAAATCAAAAAGAGGAACCACACTGATCAGACCAAATGAGGTCATTTCTTCTCCTCCATGGTCAAAGGGTGGACTGCAAACCCAAGCTGCCTGCTTTGCAAGAAAACGCCTTCATAAGTAGAAACACTTGAGAGTAAACGATCTGGGGGAAACCCTAGAAGAAAGACTCATGAGCAAATGTCCTGGCAATCTGGGTCAGTTCTGTCAAATTCATTTAGCACAATGGAATGTGAATGATTCATAAGGTAACTATTTATTAAATGTTTATGTCCTCTTCTGGGGTCCATGGGTGGTACAAACAATTAACACACTCAGCTGCCAACCTTTTGACACACTCAGCTGCTAACCAAAAGGTTGGCAGCTCAAGTCCACCCAAAGGCACCTAAGAAGAAAGGCTTGGTGATCTATTTTCAAAAAAGCAGTCACTGAAAATTCTATGGAGCACAGTTTTACTCTGACACACACGGGGTCACCATGAGTCAGAAATGACTCGCCAGCAAGTGGTCTATCGGTTAATGTCATTTAAACTGTAAGTTCTGTGAGGGCAGGGGTTGATGGATGAAGAACCGAAAAAAAAAGGATGAATAAAAGCGCAATAGAAACAGTACAGCGTTTGGATTTAGGAAACTTAGATATGAATCCTAACAGGTTTAACTCTGTAATCATACTCACTTTTCTCCTGTGAAATAATAATAATAAACCCATTGTCAGCAAGTCAATTCTGACTCATAGCAACCCTACAGGACAGAGTAGAACTGCCCCATAGGGTGTCCTAGGCTGTAAATCTTTACAGAAGTAGACTGTCACATCTTTCTCATGCGCAGCTGCTGGTGGGTTTAAACTGCTGACCTTTTGGTTAGCAGGCGAGCACTTTAACCAGTGTACCACCAGGTCTCCTCTGAAATACTGACAGCTAGTATATTCTTCAAATAAGCAAAGATACCCTTTTGAAGACTAAGGTGTGCCTGACCCAAGCCATGGTATTTTCAGTCATGTCATATGCATGCAAAAGCTGGACAATGAAAAAGGAAGACTGAGGAATTGATGCCTTTGAGTTGTGGTGTTTGCGAAGAATATTAAATACACCACGGGCTGCCAGAAGAGTGAACAAGTCTGTCTTGGAATAAGTACAACCAGAACACTCCTTAGAAGCGAGGATGGCAAGACTTCGTCTCACATACTTTGGACATGTTATTAGGAGGGACCAGTCCCTGGAGAAGGACATTATGCTTGGTAAAGCAGAGAGCCAGGGAAAAAGAGGAAGACCCTCGAAGAGACGGATTGACACAGTGGCTGCAACAGTGGGCTGAAACGTAACAATTGTGAGGATGGCACAGGACCAGGCAGTGTTTCGTTCTGTTGTACACACGGTCGCTATGAGCCGGAACGACTCGACGGTACCTAACAATAACAGTATTTTCTGAGCATTTTCTGAGTTGCTGACTTGGTTGACTAACCATGCCAGTTTGCCTGGAACTGACGGGTTCCCAGGATGTGGGACTTCCAGTGCGAAGACCGAGAAGTCCGAGGCGAACGGGGCTGCTTGGCCCCCTGTGACACTGCACGAAGGGCCTCATGTTCATCTTCATCTCACTGAATCGTCACCAGACCCTGTTGTGGTGGTTGTGTGCCCTCGGGTCGATTCCAACTCACAGCGACCCTGTAGGACAGAGGAGAACTGCCTCATAGCGTTCCAAAGGCTATCATCTTTTTGGAAGCAAATCGCCCCATCTTTCTCCTGCAGAGCCGCTGGTGGGTTGAAACCGCCGACCTTTATGGTTAGCAGCCAAGCACTTTAACCACTGTGCGACCAGGGCTCCTTAGTAGATAGGTAGATACTTTTATTACCCCATTGTACAGATGAGGCTATAGAGGCTCAGGCATGTTAAGTATCAAAGGATTGTGTAGTTCCAGAGTCCAAGGCCTTGCCATCATGATGCTACATGCCTCCCATCAGAAAAACAGGTGCATCAGTAACCCCAGCTTCATGGATCTAGTGGTTATTGAGATGATGAAAATGAATTCACGTATTCACCTTACTGTCTTCAAAGCCCATTCTCATTCAACCCTAAAATGAAAGGAGGCCACTGAAACCAAGTTCCAGTCAACCCTGGTTGACCCTCTATTGGGAACTTCCTGGTCCATTACTCTGGGCTCCAGCCAGCCATTTTCCACTACGGTTTTTAGAGAAGACACAGAAAATAGAAGGGGAGGGCAGAGAGAAATCAATCTTCATCACAAGTTATTTCCTCCAAAGGGACTTTTTAATCATTATTATAACAAAACGCATTTCTTTTTCCAAAGTCTGCTAAGGTTGAGAGAACAACTTTAAGTGAAGAATAAATGAGTGCCTTAAAGTGGAGAGATTGTAAATTGCCCATCAGGTCTAAGGATTCATGGTTGGCTGCATTCTTCTTATTTATCTCAGAGTTCCCTGGTCCTCCACCTGGGATTGCCCATACTAATATGTATTTTGCTGTTTAGCCAAGCCCTAAAGTTATAGGCAAGAGGAAATTTAATAAGCTGAGGGAGACAGATGCATTCAACAAATGTAATAAAGCTTTTCCCAGTGGTAGGTCAAGCAAGCTTATATATTTTAATTGAAAATAAATGCCTTATAAACAAAGCATACAGCCGCATACCAGACCCTTGAAGAAAATGCAAGAAAACTAATGGATTTTCACTTACACCTGATGATGTACCTGTGATATGTGATGACTCTTCTGGACACCTCTTTGGCTCCCTGTTGCCTTTAAAATTGGGCACAAATACCTATTTTGACAGGCAAGCCTTTTGACATTTCCTGCTTTATTTTTCTCTGCTCTCCAGTCCTCTTACCAAACTGAACTTCCTACATTACCTTGCCTCCATGCCTTTTATTCAGGTGGTTGCTTCCACCAGAACTCCCTCTCCATTCTTCATCTCTACCTGTGAAAGCTATAATGGACAATTTATAGAACTCTTTTTTTTCTTTGGGGAACTACCCCTGCCCAAGCTCAGTCCATGGGTTCAGTGGGGTCAAACCTACCTTTGATTCCAGAAGTGGGCATGTGATCCAGACCTGGTCAACCAGAGCACCATCTGTGTATTTTCCTGGAGTTATCAGGAGAGAGGTGCTCACTTTTTGCTAGAGTGATTGAGATGGTAATGAGGTGAGCATGGGAGAGCTGGTGTCCATCCTTACCTCAGCAAGGAATAAGCTGGTCTGAAAACAAAGCCAGTACAGGGTAAAACAGCCAAGAGGTGGAGAGACAGCTCTCTGATGACGCTGGCGTTGTTGTTCGGTGCCCTGGAATCAGCTCTAACTCACAGCAACCTTACGAACAACAGAATGAAACATTGCCAGTCCTATGCCATCCTCACAATCATTGTTGTGTTTGAGCTCATTGTTGCAGCCACCATATCAATCCATCTCATTGAAAGTCTCCCTCTTTTTTGCTGACCCTCTACATTACCAAGCATGATGTCTTTCTCCAGTGATTGGTCCCTCCTGATGATATGTCCAAAGTCAGCAAGATGAAGTCTCACCATCCTTGCTTCTAAGAAGCATTCTAGCTGTACATCTTCCAAGATGTTCATTCTTCCAGCAGTTTATTCAATATTCTTCACCAACACCACAACTCAGATTCATCAATTCTTCTGTGGTCTGTAGAGGTCTTGGATCCAGTGGTGCCTGAAACAAGTTATCACTGGACTTTTCAGTTATGTAAGCCAACACATTTTTCTATTTTGGCTTATACTAGTTTGAGTTGGACTTGTGTCATTAAAAACATCTAGATTATATAAAACTCTGTAATTATGGATTCATTTCAATTGTCACCAATTTCCTACTGTTCTGGCCTCAAAAGAGGGGTGACTTTTTTATATCAAAATCTCCTAATACCTCATATTTTCTCTCATGTTATTTCTCATCATCTATCTTGGGTTAAAATGATTTGTCAGTCCTGTAGGCTGTAAGAATCTTGAAGACAGAGACTGGGTCTCGTTTGGTTTTATTTTCACAGTCTTATACATATGTGTAAGACTGTGAAATACTAATTTGTGAATATTATCCATTTGTGAATTTCATTAAATCAAACTGACTTTGCACTAAGAAAGTAAAAAAAAAAAAAGAGAGAGTACCTGAAAATACTTTTCACACCTGTTATGTTTAGTGGTCAGAAAAAATTTGAGTCAGGAAAGGTAGAAAAGACATAACTATGGAAATAAAGGTAGTTTATTTTGACATCTTTAATAATGTGATTTCTGTGATTTATAATGTGTATAAAATTTTTATCATATGGTCAGCAAGGAGAGGTTTGAAAATTAGGTATATATATACAAAAGACTGAATTATTCAGAAAAAGAATAATGAGGTAACAGGGGCTTCCAAATCAGATACCAGGTTAAACCTGAACTTCCCTGTTGTGTGACCCAGGGGTGAAACCCTTAATATTTATGATCCTCCATTTCTCTCTTTCTCTTTTTTTAATTGATATAATATTCATGTAACATAAGATTAATCATTTTAAAGTATGTAATTCAGTGGTATTTAATACATTCACGACGCTGTGCAACCATCACTCCTATCTTGTTCCAACACATTTTCCTCACCCTGAAAGGAAGCCCCATATCCATTAAGCAGTCACGCCTTTCCCCCAACCCCTGGCAACCACTAATCTGCTTTATATCTGTATGGATTTACTTTTTGCAGATATGTCATATAAATGGAATCATACAATCTGTGTGTGGTTTATTTCACTTAGCATGCTTCCGTGGTTCAACCATGTTGTTGCATGGATCAGTACTTCATTCTTTTTTATGACTGAATAATATTCTGTTGTATGTATACACCACATTTGGTTTATCAGTTCATCAGCTGATGGACACTTGGGTTATTTTCACCTTTTGGCTGTTAGTGAATACTGCTGCTATAAACATTGGCATACAAGTATTTGTTTGAGTACCTGTTTTCAGTTCTCTTGGGTATATAGCTAGGAGTAGAATTCTGTGTCATATGAAAATTTTATGTTTAAGGAACTGCCAAACTATTTTCACAGCATCTGCACCATTTTATATTCTCACCAACAATGTGTAAGTGTTCCAGTTTCTCTGCATCCTTGCTAACACTTGCTACTTTCCATCTCCCAATTCTCGGTATATAAAACGACACAAATAACCCTAACCAAAGGGTTGTGAGAACTGAGTGAGAAGCGAGATATTGGGCATTGGTATATTGGTCCAGCTGTCATTTAACCCCCAAAACAAAAATCAAAACCATTGCCATCGAGCCTATTCTGACTCATAGTGACCCTATAGGACAGAGTAGAACTGCCCCATAGGGTTTCCAAGGCTGTAATGTTTATGAAAGATTACTTTCTCCCATAGAGCAGCTGATGGATTTGGAACACTGACCTTTCAGTTAGCAGCTGAGTGCTTAACCACTATGCAACCAGGGCTCCTTCATTTAACCCCACAGTGGGTTGACTGTAAATGGTTTAACCAAGAAAGATTTTTATTTCTCTCTCACATAACAAAAAAGGCACAAGATTTTGGACTGGAATGATGGCTCCACAGTGTCATGGACCCAGGCTCCTTCTATCTTGTGGCTCTGCCATCCCCAGTGCATTCTCATCTTTATTTGTCCAAGATGGTTTACCACCATGATTTCACTGCAGCCAGCAGAAAGAGGAAAGAGAAAGGGGAGGACATGCCCCTTATAAAGGCACAATGGAAGTTGTTCACATTGACTGTCCACATCCCTGTGGACCCAAATTAATCACATGTCTAATATGTAACCATATTTAACTGTGGGAGAAGTTAGGAAATGCAGGGTTCATTCTCAGCAGCAATGGCTCAAATAATGCTTTTTTTTTTTTATTTGCTTTTTACTAGAAATGAAGGAGAAAACTGACATTAGGAGACAACATATGATTTATTTAATTCACCTGGCAGATTTCCTGGCACACTTGACTATCTCTTTCCATCCACTTTCGGTTAAAGGTGTATTGAAAATTCTGAGTGGCATTCACTCAACTAATTGTTGGTAGTTTTGTAAACTGGAAAATACATGAAAATGCCTAAGAGTCATGATAATTCAACTCTTGAGTTTTATCCAAATGAAATAATACAAAGTAGAAGGCATTCCTTCCAGTGTTACCTGGAAGAGCCTTGGCTTTCTAGAGTGGTAGACTATTAACCATCCTTCCACCTCTGAGATCAGCTCCAAAATCCTCAGGTGTGGGTCCTAGATACTACAACTTTACCCTAATACCTGGGCCAGTGTTGGCTGGATTAAGGGATGTTATGGGCTGGGTTCCTAGGAAACAGACCAGAGGCAGATATAACATGCAGGAAGCATTCTTAGGATCAATACCTGTGTGGGAGAGTGGGGAGCGCGCGGGCAGAGACATGAAAACTGTGATGCAGTCACAACAGGCTCCAGCCAATCCCACGAGCTGCTTGGGAGCTGAAACTACCTTCCAGAGTTGTCCCTCATCAACCTTTCACTGGACATGGGCTGCATTTGGGAAGAAGACACGGTTTGGGGTGAAGAGGCTATCTTCAGCCCAAATGCAAGTCCTAACACTACCAGCATGAGGGGGCATTTGCAACTCAGTCCTGAAGAGGTGAACTGGGCATCACAGCAGAGCGTCCCCTACGTGGGTCACCACTGATCCACGCTGAGCCAACAAGATGCTGTCATATAAGAGTTAGAAATGGAGACAAGGACACTGGCAGTGGGGCAGCAAAGTTCACAGACTCATGGGATCCTGAGCACCACCTGGTTCCTGCCCTTCTGGATGACTGGTTGTTCAGTTTTTTGTTGGATTTAATTGGTTTCTGTTACCAGAAGAACCTTAAATAATCTGACAGCAATCCAGGAATTGTTATGTGTATGACAGAATATTACGCAGTCGTCAAAATGATAATGTGCAGAAACACAAAGAATATGTCCAAGATAAAATTTTACATGCAATTAGCGTAATAGAAAATAGTATTTCTCCATGCAAATATGCATAATAAAAGTAAAAAAGAAAAGATAGTACTGTGGGAATAATTTTATTAGAAGCTGTTTTTAAAAGCATTATGTCACCATTTGATATATATACATACATGCATACATATCATTAGATTCTTTTTGCTTTGGGTAGATATTTACTTGTCTCCTAAAATAATTAAAATGGTCTAGTGTGATAGAAATAATTTTCAGAATATAAGTGGTAAATACATTCCTTATGAAAATGGTACCCCATGAAAATGTACCTCTTGGAAATAAAGTGATATGGGCTATCTTTCTCACCAGGCTCAGTTCGGTTGTTTCATTAACCTCAATTTAATGCAGGCATGCATTTTATGCAATTGAATATTTGGACCACACATATGTTATTTTGGCAGGGTATAATTGTAGCACCTTTAAGAACTGTTTTCATTAATTGTTTTATTATAAATTTTCAATTAAAAATATATTCACATTATGCTGAGTGAAATAAGTCAGTAACAGAGGACAAAAATTGTATGACCCTGACTTCCAGGCAATGTGATGCTATAGACAGAAGCACCATGCCCTCCCTCCACAACAAAGATCTGAAAAACTAAGTCAAACAGAGACACATGTCAATCCAGAAACCCTAAGCATCAAATGAAGAGATAAAGACCTCAGCCAAGCACCGAATGGAATAAGAAGCTGACTGAGAATAGAGAGCGAGGAGAGATACATGGAGAGGTCCCCTATCAGCTACCACAGCATGGATCCGCCATCTTGGACTCCTATCAAAGATTGGTGAACAGGGGGTAGGAGAAAGCAGCTTCACGGAGTTTCCAGCAGGAGACAGAACAACTGGTAACCAGCAATATATGCTTTCCCATCCCCCACCCTTCTTCCCCCCGACTTGGCCTCCTCTGCTTCCCTGGCCACGAAGCACCGGCTTCATCCTGGTGTCACTTGGATTCCACCCGCCCACACTGGCCAGCTCCCTGCCATTTGTTAGCTGCTGGTGTTGCTTTTTTCTGCTGCTTTAGATTTCTTCCTTACCTCTCACCACCCCCCTCCCCTTTTTCTCAAATACCTGGCTCTGGGTGCCATCTTTGCTTCTTCCTGAAAGGCTGCGAAACACCGCTCGACTGTGAAGCTGCTTCCTGGCCCATTCCGCCAGGCTGGTTGGACCCCCGGGACTCTGTTTGTTTCTTCTGTTTTGATTTGTTTGTTTGTTTTCTTTTTCTTTTCTCAGCTTGGGAGCCCCTTCTAGCCGGGCAGTACTGCGTGGCTTGGGAGCTACTCCCTTACTCTGCACGATGCACAGTGACATCCCTGGGGGCATTTCTTTTTTCTTGTTTTGTTTTGGTTTTTTTGTTTGTTTCCGTGTTTTGTTTTTTTCTCTTTTTCCCTTTTTGTCTTTCTTCATTTCCAGTTTCTCATCTCTCTATACTTACCTTCTCTTCCTGTCTCCTGAATACATGGCACTGTGTGACACCTCTACCCCTTCTAGCCAGGCTGTACTTCACGGCCTGGGAGCAACTTCTGAACTCCTACCAGCCACACCAGTGGGATCCCCGGGGGCTTTTCATTTTCTTCTTCTTTTATACCTCTAATTTTTATTTATTTTTTTCCTTTTACCTTTTTTTTTTTCTGTTTTTCCCAACTTCTCAGTCTCTCATCTCTCCACTTCAGTAGCAAGCTCCCTTAACACTCTTTTTTCTTTGTGTGTTATGTTTTTGGCTCCTGTTCCTCTCCCCTCTCTCTCTTCTTTCCCATAGCCATCTTAGCGCCACACATCACAATCTCCCCCCTCCTTTTTGCCCACCTTCACCATGCGCTGAACATCACAACCCCAAGCAGCACAAGCATGGCCTACCAAAACCTGCCCTGCACTGATTCCCGGCCTGCCCTGCTGGCCCTAGTACGTGCCAGAAACCCATCCCAGCAACTCCCCTTCAGCTGGACCTGCCCTGCTGTACCATACCTAAGTGACTGACCCTTCCCATTGGAGAAGGAGGTGAAAAGTATTGTGCCCACAGATGAGTAAACAACAAAAAATGCACACCCTGCCTGCTCAGACATAACCAAATAAAAAAGCAGGATAAAACAAACAAATCTACAATCAATAAATGAAGAAAATAACTACTGAATGCCATGAAGACAGCAGACAATATCAAAACATATACAAAAACAGGGCAGGATGGTTCCAGTAGGTGTCCCAAATAAAACACCAGATGACTTTCCAGTAGAACAAAAGGCAGTAGAACTACCTGATAGGGAATTCAAATCTCTAATACTCAGAGTTATCCAAATCTCTAATACTCAGAGTTATCCAAGAGTTGAAGCAAAAAGCAGACAAAAATGAATAAAAAATAGACAAATTATGGAAAAGGCAGAAAAATTCATGTAATCTACAGACGAAAAAATGGAAGAATTCAAGAAAATAATACAGGAACAAAAGGCTAAAATAAATCCACAAGTAGAAATCATACAAAAAAGCAATTAGAAATCCAAAAGATAACAAGATTTCAGAAATGGATAGTGTCATAGAAGGACTGAGGAGCATGTTCGAAATGATGGAAGTATCAGTGAAATTGAAGACAAACACTTTGATGCAACTCTGTTTGAGGAAACATCAGAAAAAAGAACGAAGAAAAATGAAGAAGCCCTGAGAATTATGTGGGATACAATCAAAAGCAAAAATCTGCAAGTGACCAGAGTTCCAGAACAGGGGGAGAAAACAGAAAACACAGGGAAGATCATTGAAGAATTGCTGACAGAAAACTTCCCCAACATCATGAAAGATGAAAAGGTAACCATTCAAGAAGCTCAAAGAACCCCATATAGGATAGATTGCAAAAGAAAATTATGAAGGCATATCATAATCACACTCACTAAAACCAAAGACAAACAAACCTGAGAGTAGCTCGAAAAACAAAAAGTCACATACAGAGGAGAAACAATAAGACTGAGCTCGGATTATTTGGCAGAAACCATGCAGGCAAGAAGGCAACGAGATGACATATATAAAACCTTCAAAGAAAAAACTGCCAGCCAAGAATAATACATCCTGCAAAACTCAGACTCAAATATGATGCTGAAATTAGGTCATTTCCAGATACACAGAAATTAAGGGACTATGTAAAAACCAAACTGAACTTATAAGAATTATTAAAGAGAGTCCTTCGATCTGAGAAGAAACAACATCAGCTCACAGGCAGAATCTAGGACACAGGATTGTACCAGCCAGATACCAACCTAGGAAATGAACTCTCAAGGACTATCCAAAACCAAAAGAATTACAACAGGGAACCAGAGAGGTTAATCTGCAAATGACAACAAAGTCAGAACAATAGAGGGAATAGACGGTGTAGGTATAGGACCTTCTAATGGAGAGGAAGGCAAGGCGATACCAAGTAACAATAGACTGGTTCAAATCTAGGAAGATAAGGGTAAATTTCAAGGTAACCACAAAGAAAGTTAACAAACCTACTTATCAAAATAAAGAAGAAAAACATAAAGTCTCAGTAAAAACAAAATCTACAGAAAGAAAAGAAATGAAGAAAAAAACCCACAAACAAAGGAATGCAGCACAGGAGAGTGTGAGGAACAAGGGAAATGTCACAGCACTGCAAAAAACAGCACTGCAAACTGACAGAAATAAACTCATACCTATCGATCATTCCACTGAATGTAAATGGCCTAAGTGCACCTATAATTAGATGGAGAGTGACAGAATGGATAAGAAAACAGGATCCATCAATATGCTGTCTACAAGAGACACACCTGAGAAACAAAGACACAAATTTATTAAAAATCAAAAGGATGGAAAAAACTATATCAAGCAAACAGCTACAAAAAAAGAGCAGGAGTGGCACTAATCTCAGATAAAATAGACTTTAAAACAAAATCCACCATAAAAGACAAAGAAGGACACAATATAATGATTAAGGGGATGATCCATCATGAAGACATAACCATAATAAACATCTACACACCCAATGACAGGACTCCCAAATACGTAAAACAAACTCTAACAGCACTGAAAAGAGAAATTGACAGTTCCACAATAATAGTAGGCGACTTCATCACACCACTCTTGGTAAAGGGCAGAACATCTAGAAAGAAACTCAACAAAGATACAGAAGACCTAAAGGGCACAATCAGCCAACTTGGCCTCATAGACATATATAGAACACTACACCCAACAGCTGCAAAGTACACATTCTTTTCCAATGCACATGGAATGTTCTCCAGAATAGACCACATTTTAGGCCACAGAGCAATCCTCAACAAGATCCAAAATGTTGAGATAATACAAACTATCTTCTCTGACCACAACCCCATCAAAGTAGAAATTAACAACAGGAAGAGCAAAGAAAAAAAATCAGTTACATGGAAACTGAATAACACCCAGCTTACACATCACTGGGTAATAGAAGAAATCAGAAATGGAATAAAAAAATTCCTGGAATCAAATGAGAATAAAAACACATCATACCAAAACCTTTGAGACACAGCAAAGGCAGTTCTCTGAGGACAATTTATAGCAATAGACACACACATCAAAAAAGAAGAAAGGGACAAAATCAAAACATTAACTATAGAACTCAACAAATAGAGAACAGAAAAAAAAGCCCACAGCCACTAGAAGAAAGGAAATGATAAAGATCAGAGCAGAAAGAAATGAAATAGAGAATAGAAAAACAATAGAAAGAATCAACAAAACCAAACATTGTTTCTTTGAAAGGATCAACAGAATCAACAAACCACTGGCCAGACTGACAAAAGAAAAACAGGAAAGGATGCAAATAACCCAAATAAGGAATGAAATGAGGGACATGACAACAGACCCAGCTGAAATAAAAAGGATTATAACAGAGTATTATGAAAAACTATACATCAACAAATTCAAAAACCTAGAGGAAATGGATAAATTTCTAGAAACACACTACCTACCCAAACTATCACAAAATGATGTTGAAAATCTGAACACAGACACATAACAAGAGAAGAGATTGAAAAGGTAATAAAAAAACAACTCTCAACAAAACAAAGCCCTGGCCCAGATGGCTTCACTGGAGAATTCTACCAAACATTCGATGAAGAGCTCATACCAGTACTACTGAAATTATTTCAGAACATAGGAAAGGAATGGATACTTCCGAACTGATTTTATGAAGCCAGCATAACCCTAATACCAAAACCAGGCAAAGATGCTGCAAAAAAAGAAAATTACAGACCAATATCTCTAATGAATATAGATGCAAAAATTCTCAACAAAATTCTAGCCAATAGAATTCAGCATCATATCAAGAAAATAATACACCACGACCAAGTAGGATACATACCAGGTATGTGAGGATGGTTCAATATTAGAAAATCAATCAACATAATCCACCACATAAATAAAAGTAAAGAAAAGAATCACATGATCATCTCAATTGACTCAGAAAAGGCATTCGACAAAGTCCAACACCCATTCATGATAAAAACTCTCAATAAAATAGGTATAGAAGGGAAATTTATCAACATAATAAAGGGCATATATGCAAAACCAATGGAAAACATCATTCTAAATGGAGAGAGACTGAAAACATTCCCCTTGGGAAATGGAACAAGACAAGGATGCCCTTTATCTGCACTCCTGTTTAACATTGTGCTTGAAGTTCTAGCTAGTGCAATCAGGCAAGAAAAAGAAAGGGCATCCAGATTGGTTATGAACAAGTTGAACTGTCCCTGTTTGCAGATGATATAATACTATACATAGAAAACCCTAAAGACTCCTCGAGAAAACTACTGAAACTAATAGATTCAGCAGAGTAGCAGGATACAAGATAAACATACAAAAATCAGTTGGATTCCTATCCACCAATAAAGAGAACGATGAAAAGGAAATCAGGAAAACAATTCCATTTATAATAGCCCATAAAAAATTAAAATACTTAGGAATAAATCTAACCAGGGATGTAAAAGACCTATACAAAGAAAACTACAAAACACTACTGCAAGAAACCTAAAGGGATCTACATTAATGAAAAAACATAGAATTCTCATGGATAGGTAGACTCAACATTGTGAAAATGACAGTTCTACCCAAAGCATTCTGCAAATACAATAAAATCCCTATCCAAATACCAACAACATTCTTTAAAGAGATGGAAAAACTAATCATTAACTTTATATGGAAAGGAAAGAAGCCCTGGATAAGTAAAGCACTATTGAAGAAGAAGAATAAAGTAGGAGGACTCGCACTAACTGACCGCAGAACCTACTATACAGCT
>NW_004443937.1:44303613-44312819 GCF_000243295.1 Trichechus manatus latirostris | reverse complement strand
CCACTGACTGCTCTGACCGGGATCACAACAGAGGGTCCTGGACAGAGTTGGAGAAGGATGTAAAACAAAATTCTAACCAATAAATAAAGACCAGATTTACTAGCCTGACAGAGACTGTAGAAACCCCGAGAGTATGGCCCCTGGACACCCTTTTACCTCAGTGGTGAACTCACTCCTGAGGTTCACTGTTCAGCCAGGGATTGGACAGCCCCATAAAACAAAATGGGCCTAATGAGGCACAGTAGTCCAGGGACAAAGACTAGAAGGCAGGAGGGGACAGGAAAGCTGGTGATAGGGAGCCCAAGGATGAGAAGGGACAGTGTTGACATGTCATGGGGTTGTTAACCACTGTCATAGGGCAATATGTGTAGTAACTGTTTAATGAGAAACTATTTGTTCTGTAAACCTTCATCCAAAGTACAATTAAAAAAAAAGAATTACCTATGTTAGATCAGACTGACAACAGCAACTCGAAAGATTTGATGGGAAGCCTAGGGGACAGTGAGTTGAAGATAATGGTGATGGAATAATTTGGAAAGCGAAGTGAGAATAGCAGCACAACTGGAAGAATGTAATCGACGTCACTGAATTGTACATGTAGAAATTTTTGAAATGGTGTAACTTTGGCTGTGTATATTTTCACCAAAACAAAACAAAAAGGTCCTCTAAAATCGAGAAGGAAGAGTGTGGACATGTCGTGGGGTTGTTAACAATTTTCATAAAACAATATGTGTACTGACTGTCTAATGAGAAACTATTTGTTCTGTAAACCTTCATCTAAAGTACAATAAAAAAATTTAAAAAAATAAAATTAAAAAAAAATTGTATGACTGCACTTACATGAAAAATAGGCCAAGTGCAGCCGTGGGCACAGTGGTTCTGAGCTCTGCTGCTAACTGAAAGGTCGGCAGTTTGAATCCACCAGCTGCTCCCTGGAAACTCTATGGGACAGTTCTGTTCTGTCCCATAGGGTCCTAATGAGTCAGAATCAACTTGACGGCAATGGGTGTGGGATTTTTTTTTTCTGGTTATAGAGAACCAAGTTTATTAGTGGTTACCAGAAGTGGGAGAGAGGAAGGAAGGGGGAGTCATTCATTGCTCAGGGGGATCTGAGTTTCTGTTAATGGTAGTAGAATAATGATTTCTCACTTAATAATTTTATATATTAATGATATTCTTCAATAATTTCTCCATTCGGTTGGATCACCTCTCTTGGGAATAGGCATAAATATGGATCTCTTCCAGTCGGTTGGCCAGGTAGCTGTCTTCAAATTTCTTGGCAGACACAAGTGAGCACTTCCAGTGCTGCATCTGTTTGTTGAAACATCCCAATTGACATTCCTTCAATTCCTGGAGCCTTGTTTTTCGCCAATGCCTTCAGTGCAGCTTGGACCTCCTCCTTCAGTACCATCAGTTCCTGATCATACGTTACCTCCTGAAATGGCTGAAGATCGACCAATTATTTTTAGTATAGTGACTCTGTGTATTATTTCCATCTTTGATGCTTCCTTCATCCTTTAATATTTTCCTGGTAGAATCCTTCAATATCACAACTCACGGCTTGGATTTTTTATTCAGTTCTTTTAGTTTGAGAAATGCCGAGCATGTTCTTCCGTTTTGGTTTTCTAACTCCACGTCTTTGCAGATGTCATTGTAATACTTTGTCTTCCAAGCCACCCTTTCAAATCTTCTGTTTAGCTCTTCTACTTCATCGTTTCTTCCATTCACTTTAGCGACTTGACATTCAAGAGCAAGTTTCAGAGTCTCTTCTGACATCCATTTTGGTCTCTTCTTTCTCTCCTGTCTTTCTAATGCCCCCTTGCTTTCTTCATGTATGATCTCCTTGATGTCATTCCACAAGTCATCTGGTGTTCAGTCATTGGTGTGGGAATTATCCAACAACATCATTAATATCACACACAAGTAAAATTGTGCTGAAGATCATTCAAAAGCGGCTGCAGCAGTACATCAACGGGGAACTGCCAGAAATTCAAGCCAGATTCAGAAGAGGATGTGGAATGAGGGATATCATTGCTGATGTCAGAGAGATCCTGGCTGAAAGCAGAGAATGCCAGAAAGATGTTTACCTGTGTGTTATTGACTGTGCAAAGGCATTCGGCTGTGTGGATCATGACAAATTATGGATAACATTGCGAAGAATGGGAATTCCAGAACACTTAACTGTGCTCATGAGGAACCTGTACATAGATCAAGAGAACAGAACAAGGGGATACTGTGTGGTTTAAAGTCAGGAAAGGTGTGCATCAGGGTTGCATCCTTTCACTATACTTATTCCATCTACATGCTGAGCAAATAATCTGAGAAGCAGGACTTCATAAAGAAGAACGCAGCATCACATTGGAGGAAGACTCATTAACAACCTGCATTACACAGAGGACACAGCCTTGCTTGCTAACTGACGAGGACTTGAAGCACTTACTGATGAAGATCAAAGACTACAGCCTTCAGTATGGATTGTACATCAACATAAAGAAAACAAAAATCCTCACAACTGGACCAAGAAGCAACATCATGATAAACAGAGAAAATGTTGAAGTTGCCAAGGATTTCATTTTACTTGGATCCACAATCAATGCCCATGGAAGTAGCAGTCAAGAAATCAAACAACATATTGCATTGGGCAAATCTGCTGCAAAAGACCTCTTTAAAGTGTTAAAAAGCAAAGATGTCACTTTAAGGACCAAGGTGCGTCTGACCCATGCCTTTGTGTTTTTAGTCACCTCATAAGCTTGTGAAAGCTGAACAATGAATAAGGAAGACTGAAGAATTGACACCTTTGAATTATGGGGTTGGCAAAGAATATTGAATATTACCATGGACTACCAAAAGAACGAACAAATCTGTCTTGGAAGAAGTACAGCCAGAATACTCCTTAGAAGTGAGGATGGCAAGACTACGTCTCACATACTTTGGACATGTTATCAGGAGAGATCAGTCCCTGGAGAAGGACATCATGTTTGGTAAAGTAGAGGGTCAGCAAAAAAGAGGAAGATCCTCAAAGAGGTGGACTGACACAGTGGCTGCAACAATGGGCTCAAGCATAACAACGATTGTGAGGATGGCACGGGACCGGGTGGTGTTTCCTTCTGTTGTACACGGGGTCGTTATGAGTCAGAACCAACGCAACAGCACCAAATAACAATAACAACAATTTTATGAAAATTTTTCTGTCATTATATATTTTTCTAAAATAGCATTTTAATGTATAGCTGTATTATAATTTATCTAGCCAAACCTTATTTCATACATCGAGATTTTCCCCAATACTGTAATCCAGCCCATCAGTGTGCTCTATTGCAGCCATTCCTTCATGCAATTACATTCCTAAAAATAAATTCCTAAAGTTGGAATTTATCTAGTCAAAAGGAGAATTGGGAAGCTTTCGACAGATCACCTTCTCGTTAGGTTAGCCTAAGTTTCCATTTCACCAGCAATGTAACTGATTATGCCACTGTTCCATATCCTTGGCAAAATGGGGGTTTTAATAACCATTGCCAAAAGTATTGTTTTATATGGTTTTAAAATTTATTTATCTTCGATTAGGCAATTCATACTATGGGGTATATATTAAGGAACCTAATTGTTTCCATGAACAGCTACCTCATTTGCCATGACACCAGAAGAAGTGGACAGTGCCCGGCAATAATTACTGAACATTTTGATCAAAGATGCTATAGAAGAATCTTGATCAAAAGGAGGAAATGCAGAACAGAATTTCAAATTCTCATGGAATCCACACTTTCTGGAACCATGGAGACTGGATAAAGCCCTGAAACTATCTTTAAACCTTAAACCAAAAATATTCCCTGAAGTCTTCTTAAAACCAAACAATAGTTTAGCTTTACTAGTAAAGAATGCCTGCCTTGAGCATTATGCTTTTGTAAAATTTATCTATATGGGATCAAATCGATAACAGCAACTCAAAAGATTAGATAAGAACCTTGGTGGACAGTGAGTTTATGTTAATGGGGGAGGAACAACTCAGAAAAGGAGTGAGAATGGTTGCATAACTTGAAGAATGTAATCAGTGTCACTGAATTGTTCATGTAGAACCTGCTGAATTGGTGTGTATTTTGCTGTGTATATTCTCAACAAAAAAAAATAAATTTTTTTTATACATACGAGAATATCTCTCTTGCACATGTACACCATACTTTTCTGGGAGACACTAATACTAATGGTACGAGAGAGACATTCCCTGTATGTATACCCTTTGTGGTTTCTTGTGGATCCTTCCAGAAATCATACATATATACATACACATAAGTGGTAGCAGTTTAAACACACTGCTGTGTACCTTTTATTTTCCAAGTATCTGTATATCTTACACAAGTCACATATCAGCACATGGACAGCTTCCTCGTTATTTTTTAATGGTTGCAGGCTTTGCTATTGTATGAATGTTGTACATTTTATCAATTCTTTTTCTGACAGGCATTTAGGTTGCCTGTAACCTTTCGCCTTTACGGACAATGTAGCGGTTAATTACTTGGTCAATACATCACTTTGTACATGAATGAGTATTATATATAGAGGATCAATTCCTAGAAGTTAAATTTCTGTGTCATTAGGTTTGGGATTTTTAAAAAATGTTTTTGTTAATATTCTTATTTTAAAAAAAATAATGAAGATTAGCGAGAAAAGGAAAAACTTTAGAAAACTTAGTCTGATGGTTATTAAATGGTGGGAAATGTCACATTTTTCCCAAATTGCACATCTCTGAAGTTTCTGGTTTTCTTTCAGTAGTCTCCCTTGTATGTTTAAGTGTTTAGAAATTTCAAAAGATTAGGGGCAGAAAACAGAATGGTGCTAAGAACCTAATAGCAGAACTGCTTTCCGTCGTCCTACAACAGCTGTTTCACCAACAGCTACATTCCGATAAGGAAGAGCAAGTGCCTTAGAACAGGGAGAGCTAAGTCTTTAAGCCCTGGAAGTGATGTTACACATTTTCTCTTCAGAAATACAAAATGAAACTATGTTTAGAGAGGGAAAATAACTTTCCAAAGATGAGATCGTCTGTAACATAAAGGATTAACATAGATGAGGTCATCTATAATGTAAAGGATTAAAATTTCAAAACCAACCTCAGTCACAGGCCTTTTTTAAACGGTGATTTTTTTCTGGGAAAAGTGGATTTTATTTCTTTTAGATAAACCTTAAAAAAAATAACATGCAGACAGCAAAGTGCACAAATCATCATTGTATCACTTAATGAATTTTCAAAGTAAACAGAGAAGCCCCATTGTGCCCCACTAAATAACTCCCCAAAAGCACCCATTATCTATCACTGTTCCTTCGTTATAATGGAATGTGTAGGAGGTAGTTTTCTGTGTCTGAGTTCTTTTGCTTGACATTATGTAGCATTCACCCATGATTTATTTTTATCTTTCTTTTGTGTAGCTTCATTCTTTCCAGAACTATTTACTGGGCATCTACTATATGCCAACCACCAGGCTAAGCACTGGGGATACAACAGCAGCAATACAGACAAGGTCCCTGCTCTTCTAGAACTTCAAGATGGGGTGATTGTCTTCTGACTTTGAAAATGAACAGCTGAGCATTTAAAACCCACTGCTTTCCCGGGGGACAGCTGAAGTTCATCAACACAGGTAGCTCCAACACATGCCATCTGTCTGAAATTCAAAGGGTATGGTCAGAGTAATGTGGGCTTCATTGGATTTACTTATCTTTACCTACAAAAGCTCCCAGCACTGTTTACCTGCTATATAGGAGGCAGAGGCCTGCGAAATAAAAATCCCGGTGGTCTTTTCAGAACTGCAATCTGGGACAACCCCTTGACTGAAAAGCGTGTCTGCCAGCCAAGGCTCTGGAGAGAAGCGTTCGTTCGGTATCTTTGAAATGCTATTTCAAACACGTTTGTCTTGCAGAAGAATTCACAGAGAACAAAGGCCAAGGTATTTTGAGGTCATAGTATCTGCCCTTTACTATGTTAGGAAATGGGGTGGGAGATACAGTTCATGTGGTCCCCTACAAATCAGGAAGGGATATGGATGTTATTGTTTTAGGACCCTACACAAAGCCAAAAATTCTAGTGCATGCATACATTAACTTCAGATCTGAGAGTGATTATCAACATTTCTAATTGACTCTAGAGATTTAAAGTAGTATAGTGTTGAAGTAGTAAATATGTGCAGTTATCCAAAGAAGTGAAACCTTTAAGAGCACTACAGAGAAAGCAAAGTTCATTTTACCCATCATCCTCAGACTTGTCCTCTCTCCTTTTCCCCCGACAGGAATCTGGAGGGCATCCTTCCAGACCTCTTTTTATATTGTTACACATCCAAACGAAAACGAAAACCTGTTGCCGTTGAGTCGATTCCGACTCATAGCGACCCCGCAGGACAGAGTAGAACTGCCCCATAGAGCTTCCCAGGAGCACTTGGTGGATTTGAACTGCCGACCTTTTGGTTAGCAGCTGTAGCTCTTAACTCCTGCGCTACTACACATGTACATGTGAGTTCGGGGACACTGGTGCTTCCGTGGTAGAGTTCTCACCTTCTACGAGGTTGACCCGGACTTGACTCCTGGCCCCTGCACCTCAGGCGCAGTCATCACCCATCTGTCAGTGGTGGTTTGCATGTTGCTGGGATGCTGAACAGGTTTCAGCAGAGCTTCCAGACTAAGACTAGGAAGAAAGGCCTGGCGATCTACATCCAAAAACTGGCCAGCGTAAACCCTACGGATCACAGCGGTCCAATCTACAGCCAATCACGGGGGCAGCGCAGGGCCAGGCAACATTTTGTTCCGTATTTTGTTCTGTTGTGCGTGGGGTTGCTCTGAGTCAGGGGCCAACTTGATGGCAGCTAACAACTCCGTGTGTAGCTGCTTTTCACATAAACGATCCATGGATCGTACTGCAACTTGCCTTTTTTAAAAACAATATCTTTTGAGATCTTGCCAGTTGCTGTATGCTTGGTGCACCCCTTGGAACTGCTACATTGTATTCCACCCTGTGAATGCACTACTTTATCTAGTGTAGCCGTTCTTCCGCGGGGCCCATGCAGATGGTTGCCAGCTTTTCACTGTGACAAGCAATGCTGCGTGAACATCCTCGACATTGCTCCTTGTGTACGTGAGCAAGTATTTCTCTGGGACAGACATCAAGAAGCAGAATGGCTGGGTCGCAGATTGTCACTGCTTCTTCAGAAGAATACCTTGGTCCTTAAAGCTGAGAGAAGCCCTGGTGGCCCAGTGGTTAAGAGCTCGGCTGCTCACCAAAACCAATGGCAGTTCAAATCCACCAGCCGCTCCTTGGAAACCCTAGGGGGCAGTTCTGTTCTGTCCCATAGGGTCGCTGTGAGTTGGAATCCACTTGACGGCAACAGGTTTGGTTTTTGGTTTTAAATCTGAGAAAGCTCCTTGCAGGCTGTATCCTAATTGCCAGAACCTAGCACAGAGCTTGCCAGTTAGTAACGGCCTTCCACAACACAGGTGTGTGTCTCCTCGTGGTCCTTCTACGTTGTCACTCTGCAACCTCTTGGCTGGCTCCTCCTTGCCTACCAGCCATTTAAGCTCTATCCTTGGCTTTCTCTTGTCTCTCCGGAGTCTTCCCCTCGGGCGGGAGTTCTCATTCCTAGTTGCACATTAGAATCAACTGGGAGCTTTTAAAATCACCAGTGCCCAGGCCCTACTCCCAGGGAGTCTGACTTAAGTGGTTTTGCAGTGGGGCAGGTCCCAGGTAATGTTTCTGTTGGTCGGTTCTTTGTTTCCCCTCAAGGCTCCCACATGGTGACTAACAGGAGGCTGGGATTTTGAATCAATGTCCTTAGTCAGTGGTTCTCAAAGTAATCCCCCGCCCCAGCAGCATCCATATCCCCTGGGAATTATTGGAAATGAAAATTCTTGGGCCCTAAACTGAACGGTTGGAAGTTCGAGTCCACCCAGAGGTGCCTCAGAAGAAAAGCCTGGCAATTTACTTCCAAAAATGAGCCATTGAAAATGCTGTGATACGGCCTGCCCTCTAGACAATTCTGAAGGACACTGAAGCTTGAGGACCACTGCTTTGGGGGGGTCTCATGCAGGCCCTTACTCTGTAAACATGCAGAAGGCTTCCTTCTTTTGTCTTCAACCCAGACTCCTCTTCTGAACACGAACCGTCTGACATCCCTCCACAGTCTCTCCTGGACCTCTCAAAACACAAACTCGATGGAAACCCATAACCCTCACCCATCTCCCACATGACCAAAAATTTTTGTTTTCCTCAGCCTTCCCCACCCAAGTAAACAGCACCAATATAGCTGAAGCTAGAAACCTGGAATTCATTTTTTAAAATATTTTGAATAGGTGATACGTTCAGATGGTTTAAAACTAGAAACTATAAAAAGGTAAACAATAGAAAGTCTCCCTCACATCGTTTCCAATCTTCCTCCCAGGAGCCACTGTACTTGGCTTCTTTTATACCCTTTGAGACACTCTTGATGATATATAACCAAATAAAAATATATAATCTCCATTTTTCTACACAAAAGGTAGTACCATTCTTTTTTACAGATGCATCGTATTTCACTGTATGCATATATCTTTATTTAATCAGCCCTCTATAATCTCTATTTTCATTGTGATCTTTGGTGTTGGAAATGTTGCAGTAAACCTTAGGCATGTCATTTTCTATGTATGTAAATAACCTGATGTGTTCAAAGAAGAATTCCTAGGTCAAATGATATATGAATTTAGTTTTATAGATGTTATCAAATTGCCTTCAAAGGGTTGTGCAATTTCCACATTCAACAGAAATGAATAAGAGGTACCCAAAGCCTAAGCAATTGATTGCTTATCCAATTTTGGATTTTTGCCTATCTGATAAGAGAAAAATTAGTATTGGTAGTTTTAAGTTATTATGAGTAAAATGGAGTATTTTTTCACAAGTTTGAGCCACTTATATTCTCTTCCGCGTGAACTGTCAGTTGATACCCATTGCCAGTTTTTCTTTAGGATTGGACGAGAGCTCTACCTTAGTATTATGAGCTGAAAAGTTTTTTTTTTTTCTCAGTTTGTCATTCGACTTTTGACTCTGATGATGGTGTTTTTGTCATGCAGAATTTACTTTTTTTTTTTTATTATTGTACTTCAGGTGAAGGCCTACAGAACAAATAGTTTCTCATGAAACAGTAGTACACATATTGTTTTATGACATTGGTTAACAACCCCACAACATCTCAACCTTT
>NW_004443937.1:44283347-44298168 GCF_000243295.1 Trichechus manatus latirostris | reverse complement strand
TTTCAAGATTTTATATATGTCATCTCATTGCCTTCTTGCCTGCATGGTTTCTGCCGAATAATCTGAGCTTAGTCTTATTGTTTCTCCTCTGTATGGGACTTTTTGTTTTTTTTTGAGCCGCTCTGAGTATTCTTTGTTTGTCTTTGGCTTTAGCAAGTGTGATTATGATATGCCTTGGTGATTTTCTTTTGGGGTCTATGCTATATGGGGGTCGCTGAGCTTCTTGGATGGCCAGCTTTTCATCTTTTATGATATTGGGGAAGTTTCTGTCAGCAATTTTTCAGTTATCCTCTCTGTGTCTTCTGTTTTCTCCCCCGTTCAGGAATTCCAACCACTCATAAATCTGAAATCTTGTTCTTTATCTTTTGGATTTCTAATTGTTGCCTTTGTATAATTTCTAGTTGTGAATTTATTTTGGCATTTTGTTCCTGCATTATTTTCCTGAAGTCTTCCAATTTTTTGTGTTTATTTTCCATGAATTTGTCTATTTTTTCCTCATGTTTGTCAGCTTTTTGCCTCAGCTCTTGGAGAATTCTGAGTATTAGAGATTTGAATTCCCTTTCAGGTAGTTCTAGTGCATTTTCTTCCACTTGAGAGTCATCTGGTGTTTTATTTTGGATGCCTATTGGAACATCCTGTCCTGTTTTTGTAAATGTTTTGATATTTTCTGCTGTCTTCTGGGCATTCAGTAGTTATTTTTCTCGTTTATTGATTGTAGATTTGTTTGTTTAATCCCTTTTTTTTAAAATTTTTTTATGTCTGAGCAGGCTGACTGTGTGTTGTTTGTTGTTTGCTTGTCTGTGGGCACAATACTTTTCACTTCCTTCTCCAATTGGCAGGGTCAGTCACTCAGATATGGTAGGGCAGCGCAGGTCTAGTTGAAGAGGAGTTACTGGGATGGGTTGTTTATGGCACTTACTACAGCCACCAGAGCAGGTCGGTAATCAGCACAGGGCAGGTTCCAGTGGGCTGTGCCTGTGCTGCTTGGTGGTGTGATGTCAAGTGCACGGTGCGGGTAGGCAGGATGCAGTGGAGAGATTGTTATGTGTGGAGCTAAGATGGATATGGGAGAGAGGAGAGAGGAACAGGAGCCAAAAACATACAAACAAACAAAAAAGAATGCTAGTGGAGCTCGCCCTTGGAGTGGAGAGATGAGAGAGTATGAAATGGAGAAAAACAGAAAGGGGAAGAGGAAGTAAAGAAAAGAAGGAATAAATAAAATCAGAAAGGTTAAAGAACCGCAAAGTTGCCAGGGATCCCACTCGTGCAGCTGTGAGGTCTGGGGAATTTGCTGTCAGGTGTTGCAGTACAGGCTGGCTAGAAGGCGTAGAGGTATACAACGCCAGGTATTCAGGGAACAGAAAGAGAAGGAAGATATAGAGAGACGAGAAACTGAGCAGTGAAGAAAAAGGAAAAAGTAAACAAAAGAAATTAAAAAAAAAAGAACAAGAAAGGCTCCCCGAAAAACAGAAGAAAAAAAGAAACCGACGAAAAAAGAAATGCCCTCAAGGATCACTGCACGTACGTGTAAGCCGAAGTGGAGTCTCCTTGCCACGCAGCTCCGCTTGGCCAGAAAGGGCTCCCAACTCAAGAAAAGGAAAAGAAAACAAACAAACAATTCAAAAGAAACGAAGGAAGAAAAGCCCTGGGATCCCACCAGCACAGCAGCCCAGACCGGGCAGCAGCTCCACACTCGAACGGAGCTCCGCAGCCCCTCAGGAAGAAGGAAAGATGGCGCACGGAGCCAGGTATTTGAGCAAAAGGAGGGGGAGGCGGTGAGAGGGAAGGAAGAAATCAAAAGAAGCAGAAAAAAAAAGCAACACTAACAGCCAAGAAATGGCACTCAGAGAGCCAGGTAGTGCGGGCTGGTGTTTCTCAGACAAGAGACTGTGTCTGTGGGAAGCAGAGGGGGCCGAGTGTGGGTGAGGAAGGGTAGGGGGTGGGAAAGCATATATCACAAATTAGCGGAGCTCTGCAGCCCCTCAGGTAGAAGCAAAGATGGTGCACGGAGCCAGGTATTTGAGCGAAAAGAGGGGGAGGTGGTGAGAAGGAAGGAAGAAATCAAAAGAAGCGGAAAAAAAGCAACACCAGCAGCCAACAAATGGCACTCAGAGAGCCGGCCCTTTAAGCTGGGTGGAATCCAAGCGGACGGTGCTCCCGGACAAGAGATTGTGGCTGCGGGAAGCAGAGGAGGCCGAGTTGGGGTGAAGAAGGGTGGGGGGTGGGAAAGTGTATATCGCAAATTACCGGTTGTTTTGTCTCCCGCTGGACGCTCCGTGAGGCTGCTTTCTCGTAACCCCATTTGCTGGTCTCTGATAGGAGTTCAAGATGGCGGATCCGTGCTGCGTTAGCTGTTAGGGGACCTCTGCATGAAACTCTCCTCGCTCTCTGTTCTCTGTCAGTTTTCTCACTCCATTTGGTGCTTGGCTGAGTTCTTTATCTCTTCATTTGATGTTTTAGGGTTTCAGGATTGTTGTATTCTCTGTTCAGCATAGTTTTTCAGATCTTTGCTGTGGAGGGACGGTGTGGTGCTTCTACCTAAGAGCGCCATTTTGCCAGAACTCTACTTTGGTTTGGTTTGTAATTAAATATTTCAGTGTTTTTCTTTTATCACTTGTGGATTTTGAGCCATAATTAAGAAGGTCTTCCTTATGTCAAAGATACAAAGTAATTATTCTTTCCCATTTCCTTCTAGATCTTTTTAAAGACTTTTTCCATTTGACTCTTGATCTTTTGATAAGGATTAATTATGGATTAAATATGGATTCAACTTTATTTTTTTATTTGTACCCAATGGCTATACCAAGTCATTTTATCACCATTTATTGAGTGGTCCACATTTTCCCAGATGGTTTGAGGAACTATCTCTATCAGAAACCAAATTCTCACATTTAGATCTGTTTCTTGATTTTCTAGTCACTTACATTGGATTTTCTGTCCATTCACAATCCAGTATGACATTATTTATTATTGAGGTTTTATATTCTATTTTAATTATCTGGATTAATACTAGATTCTCCACATTGGTCTTCTTTCTCAAAATCTTCCTGGAGATTGTTGTTTATTTTTCTAAATGAAAGCTTGGATCAGTTTGTCTCATTTAAGGAAAATGAAAATAACAAAAACAAATTGTTGGTATTTGTATTAAAATTCCAGGAATTTAATAAGCTATCTTAGGGAAAATAGACACCTTTGTGATATTCAGTGATCCTAATAATGTAGTATCTTTCCACTTACTGACATCTCCTTTGAAGTCCCCATTAGGGATTTAAAATTTTATTCATCTAGGTCCTGCATGTTTCTTGTTATTTTTATTCCCAATGATTTTATGGTATTGTATATGGGGTTTTATTCTCTAATGTTCTCTATCTGGATATTATTTATGTATATGAAGGACAGTAATTTCTGCATAATAATTTTGGGACTCATTCTTGACACCTCTTCTCTCTCATCCTTCATCATACCGTACCGTACCTGCTGCCTTCAAGTCGATTTTAACCCACAGTTATAGGACAAAGTAGAATTGCCTAGAGGGTTTCCAAGGAGCAGCTGGTGGATCTGAACTGCTGACCTCTTGGTTAGCAGCTGAGCTCTTAACCACTGCACCACCAGGGCACCAGGTCCTATTAATTCTACCTTTACAGGTATTTGGATGTGCCTAATGCCACCTTCACCGATACCACACTAGTTCAAGCCATTTTAACTTCTCTTTTGGACAATACATCGCCCCTTTGACTCCATTCCCTTCACAGCAGCCAGAATGATCTTTCAAAAACAAAGAGTATCTTGCCATGCCCTTGCCTAAAATATTTCTGTGGCTTCCCCTCACACTCAGAAAAAAAGCAAACTCTTCATCTCAAAGGCCCTCTGTTACCCGGCTCCTGCCTCACTCCATGGGCCCCAGTCATGAGGGCCTTCTTTGGGTTCTGAAACAATCCACCTTCTTTCCTCCCTCAGACCTTGTCCTGCTCTTCTCTCTTGTCAGAAATATTTTTCTTCCCCTTCTTGAAGGGGCTGGCTCCTTATTCTCTAAGCTTCAGTTTACCCATCACTCCTCAGGAGGCCTTCTCTGTTCACCTAACCTAACGTATCTCCCTTTTAGTCTCCTTTACAATACTTAGAACAATCTTCAATTATATACGCGTCCATGTACTATTTAGTTACTTTGTACCTCTCTTCCCCACTAGACTGTGAACTCCTCTGCCATCTGCAAAGTGTATGGCACACAGTAGGTGTTTGATAAATATTTACTAAATGAATGAACAAATGTCTTCCTTGTTTACACACTTGGAGGTTGAGAAGGTTCTTTTTTTTTTTCCTTCTACTAAGCCATTATCCTCCATTCATATTTTAAATCCACGGTTAGCATATATCAAATGTTCACATTTCTAAGTCACCAGCTTCCCTCAAAAGCCTAACAGCTTACCATAAATCTCTTCCTAGTTTTCTTTCTTATATACACAAAATATATAAGGCTATCTTCAAATCATGAAACATATATTGAATGTCACAGAAACAGTGAACTTTATACACAATTGATGAGAAGGTTGTTCCCTGAGGGTGATGGTACCATCATATTTTCCTTACATATTGCTTCTTTATTTAAAAAGAAAATCATTATTTGTTCATTAAAAAAGTAAAACAATCTTGGAAAAATAATCCAACAGCATGGAAACTGGCATCACAGACATGTAGGTGTAAAAGATCTCCTTAATCCCCAGTCTCAGTGATAGCCACTGTTCATAGTTTGATGGATATCTGAGACAGGGAAGGGAAAAAGGGACTGAGCCCCTAGGCAAACAACCCTGAGCTAAAAACATGTGCTTAACTAATGACACAAAAACCATTATCTTGGAACATGCAATAAAGAAAGAACAACCCACCCAGCTCTCAATGTACTTCCTTGATAAGATGCTTTTCAGAAGAACCAGCCCAGTCTGGTCCCTGGAGCATGCGCAGACATCCACAAGGTGACCCACAGAACTCCGACAGGAATCGAGCTGGCACCACGGGGGGACTGCACAGGCGCGGCACCCCATAATAAGTCCTGCCATCCAGTCCCGGGAGCCGTGGTTATGGGTTCCATCTTGGCCTGCCTCCTGTGCGTGCACCTAATCTTCATAACCCCGCCTCTTTCATGAACAAAGATGATGCCTTTTCCTGCCTAAACACCTTGGTAAGCCTTAGCCAATCTTTTATTCAGGGAGATAAAGGCTAGGGTTGCTTTGTCCCTCTTTGTCTCCGCTTACGAGCTATTTTTCTCAATAAAGCTTTGTGCAGAAAACTTGAGCCTCTCCTGGACATTCTTGGTCAGCAGAAGGCAAAACCTCAGAGGGGCTACCCAGGTTGGGCAGAAGTCCCCAGCAACAGTAGCGACCCTATAGGACAGAGTAGGGGCTTCCCAGGTTGGGCAGAAGACCCCAGCAACATATCCATTTTTCTTGACTTTTTTCTATACATGTCATATTTTAGCACAGGCTAGGATTTTGTTACTTTGCTTTTATTTTGTTTCTACTATAATAGGACCCAATTAGACAAACAGCTCTCTGACTTGCCTGCTTAATAACACATCTTGGACATGTTTCTATGCTAAAACACGTGGCTCTTCCTCATTATTTTTTAACGATTATCCAATGGTGGCATAGTGGTTAAGCGCTATGGCCGCTAACCAAAAGGTGGGCAGTTCGAATCCACCAGCTGCTCCTTGGAAACCCTATGGGGCAGTTCTCCTCTGTCCTCCAGGGTCACTATTAGTTGGAATCAGCTCGACTGCAATGGGCAGGTCATATTTCATTGCATTTACTATCTCTTGACAGTTCCCTGCACTTTTCACCTGGTCAGTGAAAAACCAAAACAAGCACTGCAGCCTGAGTGAGTGGGGATGAGAGGGTGTTGCATTTTGTTTTCTGTTTTTAAAACGCTTGCACTCCTGGACACAAGGACCAGTCACTGATCAGGGAGTCATTTCTTTATCTCAACTTCTCTGTCTCGTTGGAAAAGGTACCATAGAGCAAATATAAGTTCAGTGAGGTCTAGATTTCTGTTCAGAATCAACGAGCTAAATCAGACTGCAAGAAGTGCTGATAAAAAAATGTTACCTGGGTGAATTTCAATCTGTATAAGCTACTGCAGTGAGAGAACTGGACAGACCATTAAAGCCCCAGACCTCTGCTCTTCCTGACTCTGCCTGTTTCAGTGGGGCCAGCAGTGGCTGAGGTCTCCTCCAGGTGTGCTCACCATGAATCCACCAACAGGTTTCCTCAGACCTGTTTTTGAGTGAAAGAAAAACTGCAAAACCCATGATTTTGCCACCATCTGACAGGGACCTGACAAGGCACTAACTGCTAGGCTGACATCTCGGGAAGCAAAACCTACGTTGTGTTGTTGGTGCCAATTAACACAAAGGCAGTGCGTGGTGAGTACACCGTTTCCAACTGGCACTGATTTAACGTCATATAATCTCATCACCACGTCAAGCTGGCAGATGCGATGCATCTACATTTTTTGCACAATTAAAATGCATGCACATTAATTTGGAAACCAAAGGCGTTCCTCCCTGCTACCAGCCACTGCCCCTCTCCAGTAGCTGGAAAACTCTAAGAAGTTCTTTGACAGTCTTCTTGGTAGTGGCCCCTAAACTAGCTCATCATGGGAATTCAAACCCTGCGCCACTTTCACGGCTGTGAGGTCGGCCTCTTGGCCAGCTGCCGTTTCTACAGCAAGGGCCGTAGTGCAGCCTGCAGGCACGAAGACCCAGGGCTGATCTGAGGGCAGCGGGAGCTTAGAAGAATGGCTGTGGCGACCCGGCTGACTGAAGAACACCAGGGTTCTGAAGGGCCAGTCTCACAGTTAGGTGAAATGAGTGGTTTGTCAGCTTGGGAAGGCACTCTCCTCCTCACCCCCACTTGGCCTGCTGTCTGAGTCAGTGTAACGTAGTGCTTTCCAAGTGCGGGCCCTGACTTCAGACAGCCTGGTTTTCAGTATCTGCTCGGTCACTTACTAGCTGTACAACCTGGAGCAAGTTACTTATTTTCTGTCTTGTTTCTGCATCTGTAAAGTGGGCTTATCTAATGCTATTATCTATTTCATGGGGTTGTCAGGAGGATTCATATGGTATTAACCATTGTACCCGAAAGTAGCAACCGCGGTACCCGAAAGTAGTAAGCACGGTACCCGAAAGTAGTAAGCAATCACGAAAGTTTAGCCATTATTTTACTAAATACCATTAGGAGAGACAACCTAGTAAGCATCATTTTGCATTCAAAATTACTTTTTTGCATGTGTAAAAATTGTTTGCCACGTAATAATTGTTTTGTTTTTAAGTTCAGAGGGAAAATTCTGTTTTGGCTACTTTAAAACTTCTGCCAGAAAAAAACGGTCCAATGCTTAAAAAGATGCTAAATTGGACTTTTTTTTAAATTACATTTTTTATTGTAAAAATATAAAGAACACAACATTTGCCAATTCACTATTTTCTCATGTGTGCAATTCAATAAAGTCAATTACATCAGTCATGTTGTATAGCCATCACCAATATTCATTGCCAAATTTTCCATCCCCATGACAAAAACTCACTGCTGCCTAAATAATGATGCCCCCTTACCCCATCCCTCATAGCCATGGTAACCATTCAAATCTCTATACTTGTGCCTATTCTAGGTATTTCATGTTAGTGAAATCATACAATCTTTGTCCTTTTATGGTTGACTAACTTTATTCACAGAATGTCTTCAAGGCTTCTCCATGTTGTGGCATGTATCAGGACTTCCTTTCTCTTTATGGCAGAGGACGTAGATAACGTGCCCACACGTCTAACGCATGGAAATGATGAAATTAAGTAACACAGTTCTGGCATAACGTGCATATTATTTGCGTAAAAATACAGTAATAAGTCATTGTATGTATAGACCGCATTTATCCTAATGTTGATGGACATTTGGGTCGATTTCTCAACATCCTTGCCAATATTTGTTGTTTTTTAAATTTTAGCCCTTCTAGTGGGAGTGAGGTAGTACCTTATTGCAGTTTTGATTTGCATCTCCCTAACGGCTAACGGGAGCCCTGGTGGCGCAGTGGTTAAACGCTAAGGCATTGAGCATCTTTTTGTGTGGTTGTTAGTCATTTGCATATCCTCTTTGGGGAAAAGTCCTTTGCCCATTTTTTGATGAGGTTGTCTTTTTTTTTCTTCTTGTTAAATTGTAGGGATATTAAATGCTTATCTGATAAATGGCTCCCCAATATTTTTTCCCATTCTGAAGGTTGTCTAAACTGGTAATTTAAGTAGACTTTAAGAAAGAAGGAGTAAAGCTGTTAAAATTTTTTCAATTAAATAAAGAAGAATAGGGTGCCAACAGTAAGGATGAGTATGAAAAACATGTGGTTGAAGAAATACAAGCACACACATGGCTTTTTTCCCCTCAACGGGAGAAAGTCTCATAAACTGGTGGTGGGTGGAGGGAGGTTAATTGTTTCGAGACTCCATCTTTTCCTTTGGAGATTTTATTTACTTGAAAGGAGTAGCTAGGCTCTTAGTGCCCTTTATTGTCAAACGGAATCAGGACCCACCCTCCCTAGCTACCAAGAAGGTTAAACTGAGGCCACTGATTCCAACATTTAGAGATTACTTACTCTACCCGAGGCACTAAGCCAACACTTTCATAGATTAATTCATTTACACCACATCTCTACAAGGCAGGTGACTATTACTACTCTAAGGATATGGCAAAGGTATGAAAACTGCCCAGAGTATTATTCTAACTCTTACTTGCTGTGCTGAGCAGTTAAGGATTTGTCCCAGGTGCCTTGCTACTCTAGGATCCTGAAGTAGCCATTGGAGAGATCCCAGCCTTAGAAATACCTGACTCTAGAGGAAAGGGATCAGGATAAGATTTTGATTAAAACACGACATGCCTTCCCGTAAGTAATGATACCACGAGAAACAGGGATAGCCTCAATGGTTTCTGGGGTTTCTGTGTGTGTGTGTATAAAAGAATGACTTTTATAAATTATAAAAAGAATTGGCTCTAGAAACTAGAACTACATTTGTGGCAACAGTCAACTCATTCATTTAAGAAATATTTATGAAGCACCTACCATGTGCCACTGGGAGCCCCGGTGGTGCAGTGGTTAAGAGCTTGGCTGCTGACCAAAAGGTCGGCAGTTCAAATCCCCCAGCCGCTCCTTGGAAACCCTCTGGGGCAGTTCTACTCTGCACTATAGGGTCGCTGTGAGTTGGAATCCACTCTACAGCAGTGGCTTTTTTTTTTCCCCCCAACAGTAACAAGAAAAAGTGTGAACTGAACTAGGATAGAAGTTCAGAGGCAAGAGGCCTGTAGGGTCCTGGTGCGTTCGCAGATTCCACGCTAGCATGTCTGCAACAGTCGATGTCTAATGTGTACGTTTAATAGATAATGGCATTTCTAGGAGTTGCATGTTTATTCAAATTCTGTACAGATACGTGCATATACTATTCAAACAAAGATGTAGGTGGAATTCACTTTTTAATAAAAACATCTAACCTCAATTGTTTAGTTTGTTTTGGTTTTTTGATGAAATTATTGAACCAAATTTCTAAGTCCGTAGCCTTATCAGAAAACTCTGGGTCTCCTTTAACTTTTCCAAACTCCATCAAAGCCTCTACAGAGCTGAACACCTGTGTCTGACTTAAGGCCTCAGGTTCCTCTCATGGTGGGTCTTCACTGTCCTCATCTTTAGATTGTGAGCCCACAATTTCTTGCAGGTTTATATCATCCATTTCTGGAGCAAGTTCCTTGTCACTGTCAGTTAAGATGTGGAGACAGTGACATTTTATTTGCACACACTGTATCCACATCTAGGTTGGCTTCTGTTTAGGAGTGCTTTGCTCAGAGCCAGACGCCCAGCACGTCTGAATGTCAGCTGCGGTTATGATGTTGAGCTCCAGGTCTGAAGGCCTCATTCCCTGCAGAATACTGCTGGTGTTGTGCTGTCGAGTCCATTCTGACTCACAGTGACCCAGTGTGAGAGTCACACTGCCCCATAGGGTTTCCTAGGCTGTAATCTCTATAGAAGTAGATCACCAGGTCTCTTCCCGTAGACCCGCTGGGTGGGTTCAGACAACCATCCTCTTGGTTAGCAGCTAAGCGCTTAACCATGGTGCCACCAGGGCTCCTATACAGAATACTAGAGGGAGCCTAATAAGGATTTGAGGCCCCAAAGGAAAGGGCCTCAAGGAGAATATTAGTGGAATTCGTTAGGGGCCCCAAAGCTTGGGCAAGAACAGAAGTGTGGTCTTTCTGGAAGGACAAGTGAGTAGGGAATGCCTGGTGAGTGAGCAGACTGAAGGATGGGAAAACTTTGTTGATCTGTCATAAGCTGGTCATGAGGTTTATAGAGCCATCTCAGAAATTGGAACTATGACTTTCTGAATAGGCTCAAAAGAAATTACTGACAATTTTAGATTTAGAATTAGCAGAACAAAAATAACATCCTCACCGACCGTGTTCATCAGGCCAGGTCTAAAGGCTGAATTATCAAGAACAAATAAGTGCATATCTGCACGTTACCAGGCTGCTTTGATTAATGAAGATCCCAGCTTTGGAGCTGGATTGACCTTAGTTCAAATCCCAACTCTGCACATTCCAGCACTGCAACTCTGGGCAGGTCACTTACCTTTGCTGAGTGTTAGTTTGATCGTATGTAAAATGGGGAGAGTGAGACCCAGATGACAGCCCTGCTGTGAGGACTGACTGACCAGCACAAAGCCAGAACTCAGCCAAGAGTCTCATGTTAGCATGACTAATGGTGTAAGTTACTTTCTCTACATGACATTTTGCTTGAAGTCAGTGCTTGGAAGCCTTCAGAAAGAAGGGTACTCATCTACGTGGTACAAACTAAGACGCAGTTTCTCCCCACCCCTCCTCTGCAGATAAGAAACTGCAACAGAGATCTCAACTGCCTGAGGTCCCAGAGCCCGGCCGGCACCGTGAGCATCCTTGTGGGTGCTTCCTTCACCAGCTCTCAGGGCTGCCCCAGACCAGAGCAAACCCACTGCCGTTGAGTTGATTCTGACTCATAGAGACCCTACAGGAGAGAGGAGGACTGCCCCAGAGGGCTTCCAAGGCTGTAAATCTTTAGGGAAGCCAACTGCCACATCTTTCTCCCCCAGTGCTACCCAGTATTCCACAAATCACCCGCTATTTACCACTCAGGAAACTATTGGCTGTAATTTTGGTTCCTGGTCCCTCCCCATCATCTGGGTGCGGGCTTTCCCTTTCTGTGAAATAGATGGCTTTGCTTCAAATTTCCTTCCTGCCGTTTCCACCAGCCTTCAGCAAGCGATGTCGCTCGTGATGTCCATTTACAGATTCTCTCTCCCTAGTCACTGATGTCAGTCATCACTTCTCTGGAATCAAAACCAGCCACAGAAGACTCCCACATAACCCACAATAACATTCAATTCCAGCAAAGCCCGGGAGAAGACAGGATGACAACTCTCCTGCCATCAACTCCAGGTGACCAGAAATAGCTCTGTTTCTTTGAGAGCAAACTTGTGTGAGGGGCCAGTTTATTACAGAATCTACTTTTCTCTCCTGGACCCAGGAAATTCTGTGCATCTATTTATAGAACAAATCTCTAAAATGTGTGTGTGTATACATATATAAAATAAAGAACTTAGCACAGTTGAACCGAAATACCTGCAAAAAATCATTCGCCCTCGAGTCAATTCTGATTCAAGGTGACCCCATGCGTTTCAGAGTAGAACTGCACCCCATAGGGTTTTCATGGCTGTGACCTTTCAGAAGCAGAGTGCCAGACCTTTCTTCCAAGGCATTTCTGGGGAACCAGACTGTAAGGTCTGTATTTACTAATTCATTCAATAAATATTTCTTGAGCACCTACTATGTGCCAGACCTGTGCTGGGGAAAAAATTGTTAACTATCAATGAAATAGCTAAGAGAATTATCATGAAATACCCTGTATTAGAAAAAAGTTCGAGAGCTAAAGAAAAACTGCGTAGAAAAGACAATTAAGGCAATTCGCTGGATAATTCTACTCACTCTCCTCAAACCAAAGTCCCTAAAAGCTAGCAACACTTCAGATCAATCTTTTATTCATTATCTATGATAATAGTTCGGGCTAAACTGCCGGAACAGAATTTTTATCCTGTCTCTCACTAGCTCGGAGACCCTGGTCACATATTTTTCCCCTTTACAGCTTGGTATCATTATCTATAAAACGAAATTCTTAATACTACCTGCGTCTTGTGAGAATTAGACCCTGTATATTAGCATATGGCCTGGCACAAGGTAAGTGTAAATAATAAAAGTTTATTCCTGTTATTATTCAGACAGAGGATTTGACCTGAATGGTTTAGTTTGCGCAACTGCCCTTTTCATTGCCCTTGATCTAAAGAAAACCCAGCTCCCTGAGATTCACTGGGACTTGTTTACTGATGTATACTTCAGAGGTGAGCTAATAAACCGAAGCAAGGACTTAACTGAGGGCGGGAAACTCAGAAACCCAGGTCACCTGAGGTCACCAAGAGAAACTTATTATCTCCCCTTCCTATCAGCCCTTTTGGAAATGATTGGGCGGTATCAAGAGCAGTTTTAAAGAATAGTTAACAAAGTTCATCTTTTAAGGCCAGGTCCTTAGAAAACAAACAAGGAGTTAGAGAACTCAAAGGAGGCTTCTGTCCCTACTTTTAATAGTTTTCATACTGTTAGCTTCTCTTTATCAGGTCGGATTTGAATAGAAAGAGAGGAAAATTGCTTAACAGAAAACATTGGGAAGTGCTATATTTTTGGTAATTTTTGCAGTGGACACATTATAGAATATTTTCCACAGGGATCAGTTAACACACTGATACCCTGACATTTTTCCTTCCTTGCTTAAGTCTCAGCAATCCCTAGACACTGTGACTTGTGAGGAATTGTATTTTATAATGAAAAGAACGATTGTGGAATTGTAATTTAGTGAATTACTTTGAAGGTTTCAGAAAAAGATTTAAATGTCTACATTTGACCATTTTTAGGGTTGCTGTAAGTTGGAATGGACTCCACGGCAGCGGGTTTGGTTTCGGTTTTTTTTTTTGGTTACACTGTATATACCTGTTATGAAATTCCAGGACCCAGTTAGACAACCGTTACGCTAATCCATCTGGGTTATTATTTCTGTCTCCTCAAGTCACTTTCTCCCTTTACGTGTGTTGTTTCCAGAAAAATGAGCACTTTCAGCCATATTGCTGTTTGGTTCCTGGTTTTGGCAATCTTCGGTATTGTCAACTCTGAGTGCTACCTAAAAAGTAGCAGAAAATCCCGGGACACTTGGGTAAATATACATTTATTAATCACTTCTTTTACCGAAAACTGCCATTTCCCTTCTGTTGAATCACACACTCGCTCTCTCTCACACACACGCACACACTCGCTCACACACACTTGCTAACACACACACATC
This sequence comes from Trichechus manatus latirostris, assembly GCF_000243295.1. NCBI lineage: Eukaryota > Metazoa > Chordata > Mammalia > Sirenia > Trichechidae > Trichechus > Trichechus manatus. The sequence continues at coordinate 44,284,728 of NW_004443937.1, read as the reverse complement.
TGCCCTCTCTGGCATAGCTTCTGACTTTCAAATTTGCATCCCAAGGCGGAGGTAGGTGTAGTTTACAAGTGTCTGCTTTGAGCCAATCCAAGCATATCCTAGGCTAAAAGCAAGCGGAAATGATTGAGAAATTCCTCTCGAGACTGGTGCTTGCCCCTGGGGTCCAGGACGCCCCCTTCACACTCCGCTCCCACCCCACCCCCCGCAATAGCTAAACCCCGGGGCAGTCAGGGGCGCCCAAATCACCGACCCCTCTCGCTGTCAAGAGCGGTTCTTAACCTTTTTTGGACCGGGGACCTGCAGAAAGCTATCGACCCTCTCCGGAAGGGGGTAGGGGTTGGGGGAAAGCACAGCTAAAAAGTTCTGCGAAACTTTTAGGAGGCGGCTGTAGATCTGAAATACGGCCGGAACCGCAGGATTAATAAAACTCTTGAGATTGAGGCTCAGGTGCCAAATCTTGTCCCGCGTGAGAAAACTGTAGGAAAAGAAGACGCTCTTGCCCGGGGCCACTTTCATTTGTAAGAAACCAAAAAGGAGACAGGACAGAAATCTATAAAGGGAGAAAACGAGAAGACGAGGGCTGGTGGAAAGAGATGGGAAAGGCAGGGACCGAGAGGGACGAGAGAAAGAAGGTGGGAAAGAGAAAAGGAGGGGAAGAAATATGGAGATTGAGGGGCACAGTGGAAGGAGAAATGAGAGACAGAGAGGAAAAGAGCGAGGCACAGAGAGACCAAGAGGAGGAAGAGAAAAGAGAAACCCGAAATGGAGACAGAGACGAGAGAAAAGCGACTGCGCGCGCCAGGAAGGGGAGAAACTTCCTGCGCTCTTGCTCCCCCGGGCAGGGTGTCTGAGAAAAGCCCACCTCCGCGAGGCAGCGGGGACGCCACCGGCACTCGCGGAGCCTCTGACCTCCGCCTCTAGCAGCCGGCAGGGCCTCCAGCTGTGAGTCCCGCACCCGCTGGCCGAGGAGGGGACACCGTCTGGAAGGAGGCGGTCCGCGCTCGCCTCGTTTTCTCCTCCCCTTTCCTCCTCCTAGAGGCGTGCACCCGGGGTATTTGAGCGGCGGAGTCCCCGCGGCCCCCCCAGCCCCCCATTCAAGAAGCCGCTCCGCTATCCCCGCCAGCACAGGGCGCCCAGCGCGCCTCGGAGCGCACGTTCCGCGCCTTCTCCAGCCCGTTCGCTGGACATTATGCGGCCAAGCGGCCGAGCCCCAGTCCTCCTCCTCCTCCTGCTCCTCCGGCTCCTCCTGCGGCCCGAGCGGCTCAGCTCACGGCAGGCGGCGGCGTTGCTCAGCCGAGCGCAGTCGGGACCCTCGCGGCGAGACCTCAGCGACTCCTAAAGTCAAAAGTTGGCGGTGGGCGCTCGGCTCCGCGCGCTCTCC
>NW_004443937.1:44256825-44283247 GCF_000243295.1 Trichechus manatus latirostris | reverse complement strand
ATCTTGGGCCACACTGCTAACGCTCCTGGTGCGAGACCTGGCCGAGATGCGGAGCCCAGACGCCGAGGCGGCCGTGCGCAAGGACAGGCTGCACCCGAGGCAAGGTAACAAGGCTCTGGACCCCGGGACCCCACCGCCACCGTCGCCGCCCCCCGCCCTCCTCGCCCGGGCGGGGGCACCCCGCAGCGAAGGCCCCCCTCTCTTTCCCCTTTTCCTCGAAAGAATTATCTCCCGCTTTGCAGTCTCTCTCTCCTTTGGGTCATTCCCAGCCAATTGCTAGGAAGAGACACTGGAACGAACTCAGTCACTCCCTCCCCCCTCGGCTTTAGCCTGATCTTTCCCTTCCCCACCCCCATGCCCCAAACCAACGTTACTTAGTAACCTGAAGGCACCGGATAGCGGCATGTTTTATTTTATTATGCGTATTTATCAGGAACTGAAATTATGTATTTTGACTTGTTCATTGTCTGACTCTGAATGGTGTCTCCTCGGCGCCTAGCACAGTTCCTGTTGTTACTGGAGCATAATAGATGCTCAGTAAGTATTTGTCCACCGAATGAGGGTCAAGGAGCTGACTTGAATGGGCAGAAAATTCTGGATAGTAAATCAGGGCAACCCCTCCACACTTTTAAGTCAAAATTTGCGGGAAACTGTATTGGTTCATGTACCTATGCTTCTGTCTGCAGTGAAATTATTAGAGACCCTGAGCGAGTATGAAATCGCGTCTCCCATTCGAGTGAACGCTCTCGGAGAACCCTTTCCCACGAACGTGCACTTCAAAAGAAGGCGACGGAGCGTTAACTCTGCCTCTGACCCCTGGCCTGCCTTCTCCTCCTCCTCTTCCTCCTCCACCTCCTCCCGGGCGCATTACCGCCTCTCCGCCTTCGGCCAGCAATTTCTATTTAATCTCACCGCTCATGCCGGATTTATCGCTCCGCTGTTCACCGTCACCCTCCTCGGGGCGCCCGGGGTGAACCAGACCAAGTTTTATTCCGAGGAGGAAGCAGAACTCAAGCACTGTTTCTACAAAGGCCATGTCAATACCAAGTCCGAGCACACTGCGGTCATCAGCCTCTGCTCGGGAATGGTAAGTGGGCGCGCGCCCCTTCTCCGGCCCCTCCTCTCCCCTCTCTTCCGCCTCCTCGCCCTTCAGAAGCATCCGCTCCTTGAAGACTTAATTGCTCTCTAGGCTGGAGACTCTCGCTGCTCCCAGGCTCCACTCCGGCGTTAAATAACAGCGCAAAACTCGTTCGCGTCCCCGGGTTTGGGTGGTCAGCTGTGTGCGTGCGCTTATACTCGCAAGGAGCGCAGGCATCAGCCCCCAGGGGGTTCTCCCAACTCGGCTCAGCTGCGCATTGCCCAACGCTGCGAGGCGGCCGGGAGTCGGTTTCCTAACTCTGAGAAAGTTGCTAGAGTTGCCGTTCCTTGCAGCAAACTTGGCCGCCCGGGAGCGGAGCAGTTGAGCGCAGGGTTGACCTGACTCCTTATTAGCTTTTTGAGTCAGGAGTGTGGGCTGAGGATCCCCGGCCCAGGGTACGGGGAGTTCCTCGTGTTGTTGTGGAGGGCGGTGCGTAATCTAGAGTCCCCGTGTTCTCTTGGGGCCTTTTTTCACGCGCCAGGAGCCCTGAGGCTGAACAGGATTGACAAGGAGCTGGTCCCGTCCGGGAACGGAAGGGCGGGCCGCAGGCTCTGGGGGCGGGGAGAGGGCGGAGCCTGCCCCGGACGAATTGCATTAAGGTGGAAGCGGGGGTGGGGGCGCGGCGCAGTGCGACTCTGCACCCTGCTGGCGGGGTGACCCAGAGAAGGTGGAATTGGGGGAGGCTGCCCGGACGTGACCGGTTTTCCTGGGGTTTCCGCCACCCATGGCGTTCCAGAGAGCCGGGAGGGGGAGCCTGCGGCGCATATTTCCCCAGCGAGGGAGGCGAGAGGGCGGGGCGGCCACCTCCCGGCCCTGCCAAACACTTAGCAGGGGATCCGAGCTGGTACTGTGGCCTCCTGCTTTCTCCCCTGCCTCTTGCCCACCAGTAGGTCTTACAGGGCATCCGTCCCTTCTTCCCATGACATTTCAGCACCCGCTTGTAAGGTGCTGGCTCGTGTGAGGGTGGTCCTTGACTTTCCCAAGCGACGCGCGTTGCAGCAACGCGCATATGACGCAGAAACTTTACAGGGCCAGGCTCTGCCGACGCACGGCGCTGTACGCGCACCGGGGTCTAACTGTGCTCCCGAGTGGTGCGTTTACCTTCCTCTGAGCGCCCACACGCCTCCCGTCATCTCTGCCAAGTAGTGGTTTGGCTACTTACCCAGGGCGCTCAGCTGTGTGCGCTGCCATTCGAGGGTCTAGAGTTTCTTGTCTGGATGCCGCGTCCATCTCCGCTGTGCCACCGAGGGGTCGGCTGGAGAGCGAGGCGAGCTTGAAGGCTGGACGAGGGCAGGTCTAGCCTGCTGAGATATGTGGGAGGGGGTAAGCCCTTTTAGCCCCCAGCTAAGCGGTGGCAGCCGCGGCGCTCTGAGCGCGTTGTTGAGATTGGGGGTGGGCGGAGACGGCAGTTTGGCGAAGGGGGAGGGGGTGCTGCTGTGAGTCATCCCTGCCCCGAGACCTAGGGCCAGAGCGCAGGAATTCCTTCCATTCTTTGGAAGGTTATGGGCCGGTAGGCAGAAGTCGGGTGCCTAAACTCGTCCATCAGAGAGCCCCGGATGCCAAGAGAGTAACCCCCAATTCCAGCACCTTACGGATAGAGCTGTGCTTGTACGTCAAGTTTATAAACAGTCTTTACTCCTCCTCCCTCCCCGCCTCCACAGCCCGCTGAATCCTAGTGGCCCCGGCAGTTGTATTAATATTTTGCTGCTCAGGAGCTTAATTTCTATTGGCGATTTTTAGATGGTAACGCGCACGTGGTCTCGTGGCAACGGAGGGCAGGGCTTCGGAAACAACCGCTCGGACATTAATAACTCGATCTACAATGCATTTAATGTGCAATCTGCCTCTTTTGGGGGGCGGGGGGAGAAGGTTTGGCATATATATTAAAGCATTGTTCGCTGGCTGTTTGTATCCTTAGCCATGAATCGAGCTCCAAAACTCCCGTCCCTTTGTCTTCCTTGTAGAATTTATCTTTCCTCCCAAAACTTTCCCTTACCATTTCTGTAGCAGGAAACCTTTCACTCCTCAGAGTGGGCCATGTCAACACCCCCCCCCCCACCACCAACGCCAGCACCGCTAGTTCTGTATCAGGTTGTTTGAATTCCATCTCAAATGTCATAATCACCTCTCCCTAACATCACTGCCCTAAATCTAGCCTTCTTTGCTTCTTTCTCTCTCATAGGACTGATGCCAAGAACTGTTTTCATCTGGCTGCTTCTCCTGGAGTCTTTTCTCCCCAGTCCATGCCACACGCTACTAGCAGACTGTTGGTGACTAGAGCGCATGGTAGTCTGTTGACTACTTTGCACAGCTCCCGTTTGCCATGTGAACAAACATAAACTCCTCTGCCTGTCACCTAAGACCGTTTACAATGCACCCTCTCACTCCACTCACATACACATGTCCATTCTCCTCTCTCGGTCTTTGCTGCACAAATCCTGTATTCCAGACGATCTGTTTTAGGCCCTTTCCCTGAATTCACTGTCATCTTCGCATCCATTCATTTCCTGCCCACATGGTAGTTTTGTATATTGTGGGTGTTCAGTACAGCCCTTTGAGTAAATGGTCCCTTTAACCAAGAAAGGAGAAGTCTTGGGCCCAGCAACTCATTGGTGAGTCGACGACAAAGTTAATCTGGTGTCACACCGATTCCGTTTGTTGAGTTCTTATGCTGTGCCTGACGCTGTAGTAAGTGCTTTACACTCACATGATCACTCAAGTCCTCACAATAACCCAGTGAGGTGAGCACTTTGTGATCCCCGTTTTACAGATGAGGACACCTAGGCTTTGAGAGTTTGAGACTTGTTCAGGGTAGTAAGTGGCAGAGTTGGGGTTCCAGCCTCGTCTTTCTGACCTGTGCATGCTCTTAACCACAGGCCGGAGGCTGGGGCTGTGCTCCGAAAGAGAACTCCGTGGTTCTTTTTTAAAAGACACTGGACTAACACCGGGTACCTGAACTCCAGGCTTGGTACTGGCGCCATCGAGCTGCTTCTGCACCACCGAAGGGGAACTTTGCACAAGTCACTTTCTTCTTTGGGACCTCAGTTTCCCCATTTACCAGTCAGAGGTGCCACGTCTCCACCAGATGAGCTGCCAGGCCCTTTCCCAGTATTTCTGGTCTGTCTCTGTTGGTTTCGCACACCGCAGCCTGCTTGCAGCTTAGTGCTCGGAGAACACCAGAGATGTATGCTGCAAATAGGCGGAGGTCCCCGGGGGAGAGCAAACTTGTTAAAGCTCTTTTCTCTGGTAACCAGTTACTCTGTCTCCTAGTATGACTACACCGGTGTCGTCCTTTCCTTAAACCAGTGGTTCATGAGGAGAGTTTTTAAAATACAGACTCCAAACCCTACTCCCTAGAATGTCTGAATCTGTGGGTATGGGGTGGTATCCCCAAATCTGAGTATTTTTTAAAAACTTCCCAGGCAGTCGTGACATTAGCCAAGTGCTTCTTAGACTTCATCAGGCAAAGAACACCCCTGAGGGCGCCACCCCCGATATTTTGGTTCGGTAGGTGCGATGGTTCAGGGGCTAACATGCTCAGCTGCTCACTGAAAGGCTGGAAATTCAAGTTCACCCAGAGGCACCTCGGAAGAAAGACCTAGCAATGTACTTCCGAAAAATCAGCCATTGACACCTCTGTAGAGCACAGTTCTACTCTGACACACGTAGGGTCGTCATGAGTGGGAAGAGACTCAATAGCAGCTGGTAAATTTGGGGTGAAGCTGCATTATTTGAATTTCTAACAAGCTCCTGGATGATGCGGATGTTGTCACTGACATTCAAGGACAGTCATTTCCCTTGTGCTCAGGGGCAGATAGAAGGCGTCTGATCTTTTCCCACTGTGTGGAAAAGGTGCAATGGAGAAGAGAGAAGAACTTTTTTCTCCCCTTAAGCATTGCCCACCCAACATGGCATGGAGAACTTTTCTCTGTTCTTACAATGTTTGGTTTGAGTGGTTCCGCCTTGAGGTGTCGTTTATCATTTGCAAAGCTTGTGGAGATATGTGGAGGGAAGGAGAAAGAGTTACTTCCCAAATTACATCCTGGTAGTTAGAGGCAGAGATAGGAACTGGCAGGGGGCAGCTCCCACACGATGCCCTCCACGCGCTATAGCTAATGATTAATTAGTCTGTTAGACCCAGCCACTTTTCCCACTTATAACACCAAAACCCACTAATGTCTTTCAAGCCCCTGATAGGTACCGGGCACTTCGCTAAGCACTTTCCACGCATTATCTCATTTAATCCACACAATAACCCTTTGCAGTGTTTTATCCCCCGTGGATATATGAGGCAGCTGAGGTGCAAAGTGGTTAAAGCTCAAGGTGGGTGAGCAGATGGTGGTGCTACAACTGGGCCCTAGGGCTGTCTGCTTTCACAGCCGTGGACAGTATCACTTCCCTGCTGCAAAGGGAAGGGTGATGAGCTGACCGTGTGCCAGTGTTGGAGGTGGCACCACCTGGAGTGTATTGTGGTCAGCATATGCTTCCTGAATTTGAATCAAAGAGAAGACATCTAGCGGCCAGCTTTTCTCTTTAGAGCTCACACTGCTCCAAGTTTCCAAGCTGTCTTAACATGCAGAAACACGCTCTTTCAACAGCCTGTAGGAATTCACGTGGTTAGAACTGGAGCACCAAGGAAGTATTTCTCAGAGATGGATTCGGATAGCAGGTACAGTCAACTAGAGTGAGATCAAGGAGGAGGTCATTATCAGGCAGAGGATAAACTAAGCTGCTTCCCGCATTGTGTCACGGCATTTTCGGTTTAAGCACCCCTTGTGAGAAAGTGGCTGGATCTAAGGGCACCGTCTCTCCTCGGCCCTGTCCCATTGTCTTTTCCCTTCCAGTTGCTGAGCTATAGTAAATCAACCTCTCATCTCTCTCCATTTGCAGCTGGGCACATTCCGGTCACATGATGGGGATTATTTTATTGAACCACTGCTGTCCATTGATGAACAAGAGGATGAAGAGGAACAAAACAAACCCCACATTATTTATAGGCGCAGCTCCCCCCAGAGAGAACCCTCAACAGGAAGGCATGCGTGCGACACCTCAGGTATTTGCTCCTTGCTTAGGCAGAGATCCCAGCTCCATCAGACGGGTCGTTTGTCTTACTGCAAAGATGTAGCTCTTTTGCAGGCTACAAAGCAATACTATGTACTTTGTACTTTATTGAATCTTCGTGTGAGGTAGGTATACATACCCCCTTTGTACAGATGCGGAAGCTGAAGAGGTTCAGTAATTTATCCAAGGCTACACAGCTGTTAAGTGACAGAGCTAGAATTTGAACTCCAAAAGCAGTGGCTCTAAGCACACCATGGGCAGAGCTGCCTCTTTTGTTGAAGCTGCTGATGTTTTAGATTAAGCTCAGGGGCAGATTATCAAACAGGAAAGGTAAGCATGGTGCTTACTGTGCTTACCACATCATCTGCAGTGAACAATTTTCACATCTTCGATGTGATGAAAACCATGTGAAATTGTTCACTACAGATTAGTAAGCACAAATAAGCCTGTGCTTACCTTGCTTACTGGGTCATCCACCCCTTTCAGGGATTGTAAATTTGAAAAGAGGCTTTGATTCTGTAGGAAGGTGCTGTGGGGTTGGGAGAGAGACAGATGCCAGCCATATCTAGAAGCAGAATCTTCGATGTGGTGAGAAAATGTCAAATTGTTCACTGCAGGTGACCTGGTAAGCAAGGTAAGTGACATGCTTACCTTGCCTATTGCATAATCCACCCGTGGTTAAGCTTGAGTCAGGTCTCCGGGCTGTTATAACAGTATCTTCAGTCAGCGGTTGCTTGCTTTCTCTTGGTGTATTCATGTCTTCTGTTTGTTTTGGATTTTTGGTTTTTGTAATCATACAGGGTTACAAAGAAGTCTTACAAATGAAACTCACAAAAACGTCTATGTATTTGTTGGAAATTTCCTATCAATGTCAGTACATATTGTTAGCAAGGGCTGTGGCTTCGGTAAATACAGGGACCGACCTGCAGGTTGCACTCTAGATGTTCAGGCAGATTCTTACGTGTTCACCAGTAGGTTTTTGTCCATCCTGAGCAGATTCTTTGAGGCTTTTTGAGAATATGTTCGGCCTCTGTGGAGGCTCTGTCATTCTGGCGACCTTGGGAAGCTTTTGCGCGTCTGTTTCTCAGTCTGTCTTGCCGTGACCCTTCACTGTCTGGAAGTCTGCTTCTTTCTAACTGGTGACCTTATCAGTGGAGACTGTCACTCAGTTTGGTCCTGTCTCTTAGCACGTTTGTTAAAATACTGTCTTTAAAAAAAATATTTTTGAACTTCTAGTTTCTAAAACTTTATTCTTCTCCATATTGTTCTTTTTTTAAAATTGCTTCCCCAAATTAAATAGCTTCTTGGGTGGTTCTGGTATCTTCAAACAAGACCAAATTTCTGGACCAACAGGAGGTTTCCTAAAATGGTTCCCAAATGATGGTTTGTCTTCAGGAGGGAGTGTGTTGAGGGACAGTTATCCCAGCAGATTCTACAGTATAAAGACTGCCAGCCACCAGCAAGTTTAATGGACAAGACATGTTATCACATGTTTTACCATGTTAGTGAGACCATTAACCTTTACTTCTTGACTTCCCAAATAACAAGTGCGTATTTTATGCATGTGTATAAATATATATATAGTGATAGGAAATATGTGATTCCTCCCCTTTCATCTTATTAATATATGTTTAAAAGATACTCAAATAATATTTTCCTCAATCAGTTAGTTGAACAGTAGGGTTTTGTGACATTCTTCTGCCTTGCAGTGTCTCCAAGCCAACATTTAAGAAACTGTTACAGTCTTATTCTGTATTGGCATTGTGCGAAGAATGTCACCTACACTTCTTCATTTAATCTTACCAACCTGCGAGATGGGTACCATCCTTATCTCCCTCATACATGATAAAGAAGCTAAGGCTTACGGTGATGAAGTAACTTCCCCAAGATCTCACAGCTAGTCCACGACTCCAACCCACGTTTGTCTGTCTTATTCCATGATCTGTTTTCTCTGTGCACACGTGAAGCACATGTGTATGAGAGAGAGACAGAGAGAGATCTTAATACTGTCATTCAAAACGTTCTCAAGGCTCATCTTTTAAAATTAAGTACCCAAATCTTTGGACATATGATTTTGCATTAGAGGACAAGTATGATCAAGTCCTGTTAAAAACGCAAGCAAGAGAATACTAAAGAGGTAAGAGTTGAAGACAATGAAAGATGACTTGATTTTTCAAAAAAACCTAATTTGGGTTCTAGTCATTATTGATATTGGGGGGTCTTTGAGTATCACCTTCCAAATCCCAGGGCCATTTTTTTAGTTTTTCTTCTGGTTTTTGCTTGCCACTGATCACTACGGCATGCCCTTCCTTCACGCTGTGTAATGAGTCAGGAGCCCAGCAGTGTTGACTGGCCCTTCCAAAGGTTGCTGCTGGAATTTGCCACTCTGGTTTCTCTCTTCCAGCTGCTTCTACACCCCTTCTTTGAATTCAGAGGCAGGAGGCTCAGAATAGTTGGAAAGAACTTTGGAATATGGCACAATTCACCAGCAGCTATTAGAGGGACGGACCAGCAGGTCACGGAAACCTCTGAAACCAGGTAGCCTTTGCACAGGGAGTGAACATAGGTGGGGGTGGGAGTAGTCCCTTTTGCCAGAGATGATGAAAAGGGCTGTGTGCCAATATCAGGCCATTCAGTTTCAGTGATTTCCCCCCAGAGCAATGGTTGGTAGCCAAGAGTCAGTCTTAGAAGTACCCTGGGAGCTTCATACAAATGCAGATTCTTAAAAACAAAACAAACAAAAACCACTCCCGGGCAAATAGAATGGAGCTAGCAGTGGTTTAACCGTGATTGTGATGTTCAGCTAAGTTTGAGAGTCACTGCTATGGCTGCGTTTAAGGCAACAGCCACTGTTCATCACTGTTGTTGTTGTTAGGTGCTGTCGAATCACTTCCAATTCTAGCGACTCTGTGTACAACAGAACAAAACACTGCCCAGTCATGTGCCGTCCTCACGATTGTTGCTATGTTTGAGCCCATTACTGCAGTCACTGTGTCAATCCATCTCATTGGGGGTCTTCCTCTTTTTCACTGACCCTCTACTTTACCAAGCATGATGTCCTTCTCCGGGGACTGGTCCTTCCTGATAACACGTCCAAAGTACATTTAAGATGAAGTCTCACCATTCTCCCTTCTAAGAAGCATTCTGGCTGTACTTCTTCCAAGACAGATTTGTTTCTTCTTCTGGCAGTTCATAGTATAGTCAATATTCTTTGCCAACACCATAATTCAAAGGCATCAGTTTTTCTTCAGTTTTCCTTATTCATTGTCCAGCTTTTGCACGTGTATGATTGAAATACCATGGTTTGGGGCAGGCACACCTTAGTCCTCAAAGTGACATCTTTGCTTTTGAACACTTTAAAGAGGTCTTTTGAAGCAGATATGCCCAGTGCAATATATCGTTTGATTTCTTAACTGCTGCTTCCATGGGCACTGATTGTGGATCCAAGTAAAATGAAATCCTTGACAGCTTCAGTATTTTCTCCATTTATCATGATATTGCTTATTGGGCCAGTTGTACGGATTTCCATTTTCTTTATGTTGGGGTGTAATGCATACTGAAGGCTGTAGTCTTTGTTTTTCATCAATAAGTGCTTCACATCCTCTTCACTTTCAGCCAATACGTTTGTGTCATCTGCATATCACAAGTTGTTAATGAGTCTTTTTCCAGTCTTAAAGCTGTATTCTCCTTCATATAGTCCAGCTTCTGAGATTATTTGCTCAGCATACAGATTGAATAAGTATGGTGAAAGGATACAGCCCTGATGCACACCTTTCCTGGAACATCCCCTTGTTCTGTTCCAGCAACTACCGCTTGGTCTATGTACAGGTTCCGCATGAGGGCAACTAAGTATTCTGGAATTCCCATTCTTTGAAAATGTTGTCCATAAATTTGTTATGATCCACATAGTCAAATGCCTTTGCACAGTCAATAAAACACAAATAAACATCTTTATGGTATTCTCTGCTTTCAGCAAGATCCATCTGAGATCTACAATGATATCCCTTGTTCCACATTCCTCTTCTGAATCCAGCTTGAATTTCTGGCATTTCCCTGTCGATGCAGTACTACAACTCTTTTTGAATTATCTTCAGCATCATTTTACTTGCATGTGATATTAATGATATTATTTGATAAGGTCCTCATTCTGTTGGATTACCTTTCTTCACAATGGGCATGTATATGGATCTCTTTCTGTTGGTTGGCCAGATAGCTAGCTGTCTTCCAAATTTATTGGCATAGATGAGTGAGCACTTCCAGGGTTGCATCCATTTGTTGAAACTTCTCAGTTGGTATTCCGTCAGTTCCTGGAGCCTTGTTTTTCGCCAGTGCCTTCAGCTTGGTCTTCTTCCCTCAGAACTATCAGTTCTTGATCATATGCTACCTCCTGAAATGGTTGAACATCAACCAATTCTTTTTGGTACAGTGACTCTGTGTGTTTCTTCCAAATTCTTTTGGTACTTCCTGCATCGTTAAATATTTTGCCCATGTAATCCTTCACTATTGCAGCTTGAGGCTTGAATATTTTCTTCAGTTCTTTCAGCTTGAGAAATGCCGAAAATGTTCTTCCCTTTTGGTTTTCTAGCTCCAGGTCTTTGCACATTTTGTCATAATAATTTACTTTGTGTTCTTGAGCCGCCCTTTGAAATCTTCTGTTGAGCTCCTTTACTTCATTTCTTCTGTTCGCTTTAGCTACTCTGTGTTCAAGAGTGAGTTTCAGTGTCTCTTCTGATATCTTTTGTGGTCTTTTCTTTCTTTCCTGCCTTTTTAATTACACTTTTCTTTCTTCGTGTACGATGTTCTTGATGTCATCCCACGATGTGTCTGGTCTTCAGACATTATAGTGTTCGGTGCATCAAATCTGTTCTTGAGATGGTCTCTAAATTCAGGTGGGATATACTCAAGGTTGAAGTTTGGCTCTTAGGGATTTGTTGTAATTTTCTTCAGCTTCAACTTGAACTCTCATATAAGCAATTTATGGTCTGTTCCACAGTCGGCCCCTGGCCTTGTTCTGACTGATGACGTTGAGCTTCTCCATTGTCTCTTTCCACAGACGTAGTCAATTTTATTTCTGTGTTTTCCATCTGGTGAGGTCCACATGTATAGTCACCATTTATGTTGTTGCAAAAACGTACTTCCAGTGAATAGGTGATTGGTGTTGAAAAATTCTGCCATGCGGTCTTCAGCGTCGTTTCTATCACCAAGGCCGTGTTTTCCAACTACTGTTCCTTCTTCTTTGTTTCCGTCTTCTGCATTCCAATCGCCAGTGGTGTCAATGCATCTTGATGGCAGGCTTGATCCACTTCAGACCGCAGTAGTTGGTGAACATTCCTGTCTAGCCATTTGCATTGTCCTGGACCTGGCTTTCCACATCAATCCTTTCTGTGTCCTCTTTTCATAGGATGATAGACTATTTGAGCTGGAGGAAACCTTAGCAGTCAGCTAGAGTTCATCCCTTAATTCTGTACAGATGAGGAAGTTGAAGTGTCTGGATGTTAAGTTACTTATTTCCGGGAGTGGTACCCTAAATATTCAACACCAACCCCTCAGACTTAGACAAGCCTAGTCACTGGAGTGAGCCCCTGGAAGACCGTCTGGGACAGGTGGTAACCCTTGTCACACCCAGGCGTAATCTAGTTGCTGGATTATGGGAGTTTGTGAAGGACAGGGCAGCATATACTGCTGCATGGAGATGGAACATAACTCCTGCTCATTTCTGATTCTTGACATTTGTCTGACTAATTTTCAGAAAAGATTCTGAGATAGTTTATATTAAAAATACATGTGCAGAAGGAATCTAATGTAATGAAAGCTTTATGGGTTTAGAAAGGGGTGTAAGACTTCATTTATTCGTCTTGCATGCATTTACTCATTCAACCATCAAATATTTATTCAGCAATTGTTCTGTGCCATGAGGATGAAACCAGGAGCGCTTCTTATTCCAGTTCATCATGTGACCTCAAGCACGTGTTAGAGCCTGGAGTGAAAATAGCACATACTTTCCAAGGTTACCAGCAGGACTAAATGCGTATGAAATAATGAAAGCTCCCTGCACAGTGTTTAGCAGATGGTAGACAATCGATGGATGGTATATTTCTAAAAAAATAATAAGATCTTTAAAATAAAAAATAAAACACCATAGCAAAGCAAAGAAAGACTGAAAACATCAAAGCCCAAAGCTAATATTGTTCCTTAAACACAAATGAAAGCTGTCATCTTGAAAACCCTATTTACTTAAGTTTTCAGAGCATCTTCTTTGACCGGCATCTAACTTCCAGCCCCTAAATGATACTAGTAATGGCTAGCATTGGTTGAGTAGGTACCATGAGGCAGACACTGTTCCAAGGGCTTTACCTGGACTGTAAGTTTCAATCCTCACCTCAGTCTCCATTTTGCAGATGGGAAAGCTGTGGCACAGAGGTCCACAAAGTTGGCTTACCCAAGGTCACAAAGCTCATAAACGTTTTAATCTTAGAGCCTCCTGGTAGCCAGATCATCAAGGATTCACTGGACTTGCCCAACGTCACCCCACCAGCTGTGGCAGGGCTGGGAGTCCTTTCTGCCCCTCAGCTCTCCTCAGTACCCAGTGCAGCCTTTTGAAATGTTATTTCTCACAAGTTTCTCTTGGCCCAGCAGCTGCCCTTCCTGGATTGTCTCTGTTTTGCTGTCATTGTCGTGACTATGTGTATACATTTTGGCCGCTTGAGTGTATTGGAATTTATTTGTGTTTTTCATCCTGTTGGCAAGTTCCTCAGGGTTCAGGAGGGGTGGGGGCACCTTCTCCTTCCTCTGGTGTGCCCGAGTGACTGTGAGGGTCCCCAGTCAAGCTGGCTTAGCTGACTGCCTGTCCACCTGCCCCCCACTGGGGGGCCCAAACGGCAGACCCACGGGAGCCATGCTGGAGAGTTTGTTGCTTTTATAAGCCATTTCCTGCTGATCCCTCACATTGCATTTCCAGATGAACCCCCCCGTTTGGTCTGACAGATGCTCTCTATTTGACCCTGAATTTTGTACCAGAGGATTTGGCCATTCTTATCAGTGAGATAGAGGTGCTTCCTGGTAGGTGAGTGAGAGAAACGGGAGAAGGCCTGCAGAGGGCTGTTTTGTTTGCCTGCGACTGAAACACAGTGATTTTCTCTGTCACTAACGTTCCTCCCTCACCCTCAGCGAGGACAACGGTTGTCTGTTTCTTGAGGCATTTCAGAGTTACACACTCACTGATCTTCCGGTGCCCCTTGTAAGGAAATAAGTGGACAGTTGTGCAGAGGTGTGTTCGCAGGAGCACTCAGTGCGGTGCCACTCATTACAGCAACCGTCTGGAAACCGCCAAGTGCCCGACAGTGTGCCTTTGAACTGCCAGCCTTTTTGGTTAGCAGGCGTAGCTCTTAACCGTTACGCCACCAGGACTCCAGTAGAAGGACAGGTAAATAAATAATGGGGCGTGCGGACAGTGGATTCCTATGCAGCTGTTAAAAAGAATGACAGCTTTATGTTAACAAACGTGGAAATATATGTTAAATGAACAAAGCAGATGATGAGCTGGTATGTAGGGTATGATCTCATTTATTTAAAAATGGTAATAAAGCGTGAGTAGGTGTGCATTTGTATGTAAAGGAAAAGCTGAAGCAATATGCCTGAAAATGTTAACTGATTATTTTTGGTTGCTAGGATTATAGGCAATCATTACTTTTTTATTTTATATGCTCGTATTAGAATTGTTTTGCTCTGACTCTGTAATAGTTGTATAGTCAGAAAATGCAGGTAAAAGAAATGGGGTGGGGCATGTGGTCATTTAGTCCCCATGGTACTGATCACCAGGGGCCAGCATCCAAGTGCTCATAGGGTCTGTTCCCTTAGGACTGGAGATTGACAGGTCTTTCATGGCCTCCTGAAATCCATTGTTGGGAGATAAGTCTCCATAACAGACAGAAGTCCTGCCTTGTGGCTGCTTCTTTGGGGAACCCGTAGCTGGTCAAAACTGAGGCTCCTCAACCAGCTGAGTTGCCTCATGTCTGAAGATGACTATTGGACTGACCCAGGGATTACCACTATTTATTTCTCCGTTAGACACTGGGGACTCTGCAGTCAGCCCATTGGGATCTCGCGTTACTTGTCAGGTGGGCTGTCAAGGCTGTGATGAGAAAGGCTGGAAGATACGAGGTGATAATTAAGCCGACATTTGTCGGGCTCTTGTTACGTACAGAGGTCACGGTGCTGAGCGCTTTATAGACGTTATCATACATGAGCTGTTATCAACATTGTGGAGTAAATACTATCATCTCTGTTTTATAGTTGAGAAAATTGCAGCTCAGAGGGGTTGGGCAACTTGCCCAAAGTCACACAGCTGGTAGGAAGGACATCTGAGACTTGAACCCAGATCTGACTCCAGTGTGCTACGCTGTGGGCTAAGGTACACTGAAGACCCATCTAGAAAAGCCTTTTTGCTTACGTTTTCAGAGCATCTTCTTTGATTTCTGTCTAATTTCCAGTCCTAAGTGATGCTAATAATGGCTGACATTTGTTGTGTGCATATCATGTGGTGGACACTGTTCAAGGGCTTTACTTGAATTATATACTTCAATTCTTACCTCAACCTCCATTTTGCAGATGGAAAACTGAGGCACAGAGAGGTTCACAAAGTTGGCTTGCCCACGGTCTCAAAGCTGATAAACATACCTCTCACCACAACCCCTTTGTACTTGTCTAGTTGGGGATACCTTGGCCTGTCCCTTCGTTGAGTCTGTTCCATTCATACAGGGTCGCTGTGAGTCAGAATCAACTCAATGGCAATGAGTTTTTTAGGCATTGCTTTTGCTGGCTGGATTTTTAAAATACTTGCCTTGAATTTGATTTGATTTGAGGAAAGCAGACTGGTGCCGGAAATTCCCACCATGACCCTTTTTAAATGAAGGCCTTGTGTCTCCAGCCGGCCCCTATTGGAGCATACACTTGTTACAAATTAACCTCAGGGATCCCATTAATAATTTAGCATCGATGGGCTGATTAGATTAGTTGCCCTGCCATTTGGGCCCAAATGGAGTGAGAGACAGAGCAGAACTCTGAGGGAGGGTTTAAGTAAACAGTTCTGGGACAGCTTGACGGTTCTGGGCAGTGACGGAGCTTCCCTGACTTCATGTTGCTCGGGCCCGGAGGTCAGGGGTTGCTGGCTAATTACGTTGTGACTCGTTTCAGGAGCCAGCCTGCCTCCCCTTGTACCACACACTTTTTTTATCCTCAGCCCCTTTCCCATCAGCCTTTCAGCCTTGTGGAGATAAGAACAGGCAACATTTAAGGAGCCTGTACCACGTGCTGGGTGATGTAGAAGCACTCTCTGTGATGATTTCATTTAATTCCGCAAAGCCTCCCTGGAAGAGAGCAGCTCTGATTATTCCCAATTTACAAATGAGGAAACTGACCTCACAGAGAGTGGACTTGTCCACAGGGGGACAGCTGGCCCTCCAACCCGGAACTGATTTTGGATTTTGAAACATATTGTTTCTCCCATCTGTGGTTTACCGTTTTGGCTCAGTTTTCTCTCATTTACCCCTTTTGTCCCTCCTCTTAATCAGTCTTTACATCCTTTCGTCTTTTAAATTCTTCAACGACTTCCCGTCTAATCAACAGTCAGTATAAGCAATGCCCTCTAAAGTCCTTTGCGAAGTAGTAGAAAATTATAGTTTCAAGTAGTTGAATTTTTATTTCCTCAGCTTTATCTTCCTTGTGGTGCCGTTGGTATTAATGGTGCAATACTTTATTTTATTTTTTTAAATTTTTTTCATTGTAGTTTAGGTAAAGGTTTACAGAACAAATTGTTTCTCATTGAACAGTCAGTACACATATTGTTTGATGACATTGGTTAACAAGCCCACAACATGTCAACACTCTCCCTTCTCGACCTTGGAGGACCTTTTTTTTTTTCTTGGTGAAAATGTACATAGCCAAAGATATACCATTTCAAAAATTACTACATGTACGATTCAGTGACATTAATTACGTCCTTCCAGTTGTGCTGCTATTCTATCCTTTTTCAAATTATTCCATCACCATTGTCTTCAACTCACTGTCCCCTAGGCTTCCCATCAAATCTTTTGAGTTGCTGTTGTCAGTTTGATCTCACATAGATAATTTTTTTTTTGTACTTTAGATGAAGGTTTACAGAACAAAATAGTTTCTCATTAAACAGTTAGCACACATATTGCCCTATGACAATGGTTAACAACCCCGCTACGTGTCAGCACTGTCCGTCTCAACCTTGGATTCCCTGTCACCAGCTTTCCTGTCCCCTCCTGCCTTCCAGTCCCCATCCCTGGACTGCTGTGCCTCATTAGTCCCGTTCTGTTTTATGGGGCTGTCCAATCCTTGGCTGAACGGTGAACCTCGGGAGTGAGTTCACCACTGAGCTAAAACGGTGTCCGGGGGCCATACTCTCGGGGTTTCTCTAGTCTCTGTCAGGCCATAAATCTGGTCTTTTTTTTGTGTTAAGAGTTTTGTTCTACATCCTTCTCCAGCTCTGTCCAGGATCCTCTGTTGTGATCCTGGTCAGAGGAATACTTTAATTAGATCATTAAAAGGTAGTAAAAAAGAAACTTCTAAGAGGGAAACTATTTCTGCTTTCATTTATTCTTTTTTAAAAAATTAATTTATTATTGTGTTTTTGGTGAATTCTCTCATTCTTCCTTATTCGTTTTGTTCTGTTTTACATTTCATCTTGCTTTCTCAGAAAACTTTTTATTATGAACATCGTCAAACATGCATAAAAGTAGACTCAACAGTAAAATGAACCACCAAGAACACATTATCTACGTACATTTAACAATTACTGACATTTTTCCACGTTTACTTCTGGCTTACCTTTTTGATGGAGTATTTTAAAGCAAACTCAAATTATCATGACACTTCATCTCTAACCAGTTCAGTACCCATCTCTGAAAAATAAGGACATTTTTTTCCATAACAGTAATATCATTTATCATTATGAACAAAATTAACAATAATTCTTCTGGGTCATGTAATTAGTACCTACGTTAAAATTTCCGTAATCATCCCCAAAATGCCTTTCTACATTCCGTTCGCTTAGATCGTGGTCTGAACAAGGTCCACACATTGCAGTTGGTTTTGTCTCAAGTAACTTCGCATTTTGGTGTCATCGTTGTGGTTAAAAATGCTATTTTTGTTCTAGTTTTAGTTTTGATCCATATGACCTTTGTTTCCTTCCACTTTTTTACTCTTTAATTCATCTTTATTTTCATAAGGTCGGGCTGCAGTGATTTGAACCAGCTCCGGAAAGAGCAGGGCCAGAGAAGGTACCAACAACAAAACCAAGAGGGAATTGAATCTCTTATCAGAGTAACTTATAGAGCCCTGGTGGTGCAGTAGTTAAGCGCTCAGCTGCTAAATGAAAGCCGCTCTGTGGGAGAAAGATGTGGCAGTCTGCTTCTGTAAAGGTTACAGCCTTGGGAAACCTAAGGGGCAGTTCTACTCTGCCCTGTAAGGTCGCTATGAGTCAGAATCAACTTGATGGCAGTGGGTATGGTTTGGTTTGGTATCAGAGTAATTCAGATGAACACAAGAGGCGGTGGGCCAAGTTATTTTTTGATCCTTTGTCTGAAGTACCTCGATAGCCCTTGTGTCTCTCCTGCCAGTGGAAAGAGCCTCGCTTTGCAGAATGGACCTGGACTGCCTCTTCCACTGTTCACAGCTTTCACCCACCTGTGCTCTGCAGTCTAGAAGAGCAGTTTGCAGCTGGGGTTGTAAAGTGGCAAGTCAGGTTTAGATCTGAGATTAGGGCTCATTTATGTATGAAATACTTTCCTGTCAAACCGTTTGGCAGTTCCTCAAAAAGCTAATCATGGAATTACCGTTGTAATTGCTGTTAGTTGCCAGTCAGTTCCGACTCCTGGCGACCCCATGTGTGCGGGGTAGAACTGCTCCATAGGGTTTTCACGACGGTCACCTTTCGTGCGCAGATCGCTGTGGTTCCCCCGGGGCTGAGGTCAGGGGAGAATGGGTGGATGTCAGCACTTAGGGGTACAGACCTTCTGTCTGGGGTGATGAAGAAGTTTCGCAATAGCGGTGGTGGTTGCACAACATGGTGACTGTAATTAATGCCATTGGATCTTACACTAAAAAATGGTGAAAACGGCAGTTTTTATGTTATACGTATGTATTTGACCACCATAAAATAAAAAAAGAAACTGCTGTTCCTTGTTCCATCATGTCGCTTTGCTCCAGAAACCCGCTCTGCTAAGTAGGGTGATTGAGATACTTACTCATTCGTTTACCTGCCCACTGAACACCTGAGACCAGTTAAGATGCACATTCTTTCTAAAGAAGGGACCTAAGAAACGGCAGAGGGGCTGGGGTCAGGTGTTAAGGCTGATGAAGACAAGAGGTATTTGGGGTTAATCTGAGGGCGGGTCAGACCCTTCACTTGAGTGGGCTGTCTTTTTGAAGTAAGACATTGTCGGATTTCTCTTTATTTGAGGGAATAAGCCCACTCGCTTAATAAAGTCCTTTTTTAAAAAATCATTCAATTGAGGTTTAAAATCTGAAACTTGTATCCACCAATGTTGGGTTCGATATGATAATCAGTTTATTACAGAGTCATTATTGTAGCCATTATTTATAGGTGACCAAAGTCTGTTTAAGGAGCCCTGGTGGTGTGACGGTTAAGCGCTCAGCTGCTAAGTGAAAGATTGGCTGTTGGAACCCATCCAGCAGCTTCGTGGGAGACAGACCTGGCAGTCTGTTCCCGCAAAGATTTGTTGCTGTTTTTAGATGCCGTTGAGTTGATTCTGACTCATGGCGACCCTATAGGATACAGCAGAATTACCCCATAGAGTTTCCAAGGAGCAGCTGGTGGGTTTGAACTGCCAACCTTTTGTTTGAACAGCCAAGCTCTTAACCACTACGCCACCAGGGCTCCAGCCTAGAAAACCCTGTGGGGCAGTTCTGCTGTCACATGGGGTCGATATGAGTGGAAATTAACTCGGCAGCACCTAACAACAACAAAGCCCGCTTACAGACTCCTGCACAGATACCCTGTGCGACTGAAAATCTTTAATAAACGTGAAGTGTTCTGAATATCGTGAAGAGTAAACGTAAGACGTGGTTGGTGCTGAGGCAGGCAGGGGAGTTTGAGAAGGAGCAAACGCAGACGACGGGCAGATGTTGGCCAGTGTTTCTGTTTGCATCGGTCATCACGTCTCCTGTGAGATCACAACTAGGGTAGGGAGACAGTGCTTGGCCTGTGGAACGCTGGAAAGTTCAAGTCGACGTGATCGACCTCAGAATGTTTCTGCTAAGACTTTATTTTAGTTGGTAAATCTGTTTATTTTCCAGTGATATTTCTTAATGTTTTCTTCCCATTTTTTTAAACTAAGGTGTAATTTACATGCAGTGACACTCATCATTTCTGGGGTTCAGTTCTGTATGTTTTGGCAAATGCACACAGTGGTGCCACCGACATCATAGTCAAGACACAGAACACTTCCTGGGCCTCCTTGTTGTCAGTCCCTCTCCCCACCCCGGCTCCCGGAATCCACTGATCTGCTTTCTGTCCCTATAGTTTGGCCTTATCCAGAATGCCATATCATAGAATCACTAAGCATAGTGCATCTGGGATTCGTCTCTGTTGATGCCTGTAGCAACATCCTTTTTTATCATTGGTAATATTCTGTTGTGTGGATATACCACAATTCGTTTATCCATTACCCAGTCAAGGGGCATTTAGGTTTTTTCCAGATTCTGGAAATTATGCTAAAGCCACCTTAAACATTTGTAGACAGGTTTTTGTGTGAACATAAATTTTCGTATCTCTTGGTTAAATGCGTAGGAGTGAAATTGCTGGGTTACATGGTTAGTGCATGTTTAACTTTATGATAAACTGTCGACTGTTTTCCAAAGTGTCTGTATCATTTTGCAGTCCCACCAGGAGGGCATGAAAGTTCCAGCTCCTCTGGGTCGTCACCAACACTAGGTATTGTTGTTTGTTTAAGCCATTCCTATAGGTGTGTAGAGGTATCCCATTGTGGTTTTAATTTGCGTTTCCCTGATGACTAATACTGTTGAGCATCTTTCCCTGTGCTCATTGGTCATCCATGTATCTTCGGTGAAGTGTTTGTTTAAATCTTCTGCTCTTTTTTTTTTTTTTAAATTAGAATATTTGCTTTCTTATTATTGGGTTTTGAGAGTTTTTTATATATTCTGGGTATAAGTCATTGATCCGATAGACGATTTGCAGATATTTTTCTCCCAGCCTGCGGCCTGTTTCTTTCATTCTCCCAATTTGCAGACACTTGTTTCATATGGGGCTTCCTTATTGTATTGTAAACACGTGTGCCCGCAGGCTTCACCCTCTCCTCGGACCACACAGCAAGAAAGCATGGTGACCAGCACAGCATGGAGTTTGTCCAAGCTACAGGTGCAGAGGTGGGATGGGAAACGCTTGTTTAGGGCTTTTTGTTTAAAGGCATGGTCTGTGCCTACAGAAGAGGCACGTTGTCATTTCTAATCGGTGCCCAGAAACACCGCTTTCAATGCCAAGCCAGTGCACCTGAGGATGGGGTGTGTTCTCTGGGTTGATGGTGAAACCAGTCACGAAGGAGCCCCTGCAAACCTAAGAACGCAGCTGTGTTCCCTTGCGCTTGTGTGTACAGAGGAGAGGAAGAAGGGACAGAAAGACCGTGAGACAGGCAGAGGAGACTTTAGTAACGTGAGATTCAGCCCTGTATGGGCCCAGGCTCTGGGTTGAAAGAGGAATCCCCTCAAGTTCCCATGCTGGGCTGTGGGGACAGTTTAAGGGTTTTCCAAAGGTAGTGTTGATTATACACTGGTTCTCTTTTCTTTCAGGCCAATTTCCTAGTCCTCCCATTGATGCTATTTCATTGTACGAATGAGATTAGAGAGAAGCCAGGTGGTTTTCAGAAAATAGCAGGATTAAAATAGAATTTCCCAGTGTGTTCTGGAGACACGTATACCCTGTACTTCTCTCAGTATAGCAACATCAGCTAAAGCTCAGTTCTTCCGTGTCGGCCTCCCTGCTCTGCAGTTACTCTGTCTCACTTCTGCCTGGCCCACCCCGCTGCTACCGGGTCACTTCACCGATAGCCTCACTGAGAGTGTCAGTGCCCAGAGAGGGGACTCCGTGGGTTCTGCCCCTTTTGAATCCTGTGACTTCATTGTTCTATCGTTACTTCCTTTTATCTTATAAAATATAAGAACTTGTGCATTTTTCCTACTGGAAGGAGCGTTAGAGAGAACTTCTGTTCCAGTCCTTCTCTTTATGGATATGAGGATCAAGGCGCAGAACTTCAAAGTGACTCATAATCTTAGAGCTCAGAAGAATGGCAAAGTCGGAACGCAGACACAGGTTTCCTTCCCAGTCCTGCCTGCTTTTCAGGCTGTGACACCAGCAAAAGCTGTCTGTGGGTGGTGACTGGAAGGGGATGTTCCAGTGACACTCAGGTGGAGTTAGAGGAGTGCCGTTGGGTTTGTTTTCAATGTGAGGATAATTAAGGATAGACCCGTGGTCATTGAGGACGTTGTCCCAGATCTGGGGAGAAGTAGGCTTTCGTCTCTGTAGGGCACTGAGTTGACCCAGTAGATGTTTTAGTTCCCAAGGACTGCCAAACAAAGCACCACAAGCAAGTGGCTTTAAATAAATGTTTCGTCTCAGTTCTGAAGGCTAAAAGTCCAAATTCAGGCGTCGTCGGCAGGGCCAGGATCTCTGTGGGCCTGAGGGAAGACCCCTCATCTTCCACTTTCTGGAGCTTCGAATGTTCCTTGGCGTTCTTTGGCTTGTAGACAGACCCTCACCCGTTGTCTGTCTTCCCCTGCGTGTATGACTGTCCCTGTCTCTTCCCTTTTTATAAGACACCACCCAGAAGGGATTGGGTGTAGGACCCACCCTACTCCAGTCTGGCCTCATGACATAATAAAACTCCTATTTCCAAACAGGGTTACGGTCACAGCCTTAGGGGTTAGGACTTCAAGCATATCTTTTTGCAGGACACAGCTCAGTGTATAACAGCAAGAGCTGAGTATACAGCAGCAAACTGTGATTTAAAGATAAGTAGACTGAGCTCATCCAAGCTTTGCCAGGTGCTGGGGGAAGGTGGCCTGTGGCTCAGGAGGGTGAAGGCCCACCTGTGATCTGAGTACAACAAGCCCCTGAGGCCACTGGCTCCGCTGGCCATTGGAACATGGACATCAGAATGAGGGTGGGTTTCCGTGTCAGGCACTGTTCATAAACCCGTCCTCAGTGGCCTGTAAATTGGGAGACTTGTGTATCAGAGGAATGTGGGAGATATGCTCCCTCAGAGTTCTCTAGAAGCCTTTGTAAGAGCTCCAGCCCAACTGCTTCTTAGCCTCTGATATGGCAGTGATACCAGACCACCGCAGGCGTCTCAGCCAGCACAGGGCCACCCACGAGCTCCAGTGAAGTGTCAGAGAGCAGGCACAGTCACCACAGCAAGCCCGGAGCCCCTTCATTCCAGCCCCCTCAGACAGTGCCCGTCCCCTCCCTTTCCTCCTAGTGATGATAACCCCCGACAGCCAGCGCCTCTGCAGCTCCTGCTGGGTGCCGGGCACTGTTTCCACTTCAGAACAACATGCTTTATGTAACCAGGTCGTTTAGTCCTCCCAGCCACTCTGTCAGGGAGGAGCTGTTAATATCCCCATTTCACAGATGAGGAAACTGAGGCACAGAGAGGTTAAGTAACTTACCCCGAAACACACACAACTGGTATGGCTCAGATTCAAGCCCAGACGTTTGTAGAGCACTTCCTATCAGCCCACGCACTTTCATGCACAAAAGCCCTGAAAACCTTATGGGACAGTTCTGTTCTGCACATGTGGGGTCACACCAGTCAGAATCGACTCAACATCAGTAACAAGTCTTTATAGCCGCCCTGCACGTTGGGACCTTGACTTTACCATTGAGCTGAGGACTTGAGTGACTTGCCCAGGATCACACAGCTTGAATGCTGAGAGGCTGGGGTTTGAACACAGGTCCGTCTGACTCCTGATGCCCGGTTCTGACCTGCCTCATCACTCCGTCTCGTATACCTACTCATCACACAGCTAATGCCCAGAACGCCCCATCTCATCAAAAAAACCAAACCAGTTGCCATCAAGTCAGTTCCAACTCATGACAACCCCATGTATGTCAGAGTAGAACTGTCCTCCATGAGATTTTTCTTGAGGTTTTCAATGGCTGTGATCTTTTGGAAGTAGATTGCCAGGCCTTTCTTCTGAGGCACCTCTGGGTGGATTGAAACTGCCAAGCTTTCTGCTCGTAGCCAAGCACTTAGCTGTATGCCCCACCAGGGCTCGCTGTCTCGTACAAGCCAGTGATCCCATGTGGCTACTGACCTAGGGCCATGTGTGGAAATGGTGGTATTTTTGACATATTGAGTTAAAGACAATATATTGCTAAAATTAATTGCACCTATTTCTTTTTGTGTTTTTTGTTTGTTTTTTACTGTGGCTACTAGAAAATTTTTAATTCCCTGTGTGGCTAGCATTTTATTTCCGTTGGAGAGTGCTGGCCTTGAGGACCCCCAAGCCGTGTGGCAGAGAGGGCTGAGAGGAGGTGACTGTGAAGTGGACAGATGAGTGCAGTGTGGCTGCGGGCAGCTGGCAACCTACCATGGCAGAAATGCCATCTCCTCTTACTGCTGAGAGAGGGAGGGAGGTCAGAACAACATTTCCCGACGTGTATTTTGCAGGATATTAATAGCAAACAGAAAAAGTCCCTTTGTAAAATATAGGCCAGGGTACATTTAGCATTTTGTGTTACTTCAAATAGATAATCTTTAAATATTTTCTCATGCTATTTCAAGTGTCCCTCCATTTTCTTGCTTATGAACTGGGAATTATGGCCCCTACCAGACAGGGTTGTCGTGAAGAACACGCTCGTTAAATCCACGTAGAGTGCTTGACACAGGTGAGCATTCAGCAGATGTTAGCCGGTGTTATTACAGTTACTGGAGCCCTGGTGGCACGGTGGTTAAGCACTCAGCTGCTAACCATAAGGGTCAGCAGTTCAAATCCACCAGCTGCTCCTTGGAAACCCTATAGGGCTGTTCTACTCTGTCCTATAGGGATGCTATGAGTCGGAATCGACTCGTGGGCATTGGGTTTGGTTTCTCTTTTTTTGTATTATAATCACCATCAATGCAATTATTGTATTTAGTCGAAGGAGCTGTGGGGTGGTGAGGGAAGGACTGTCTCCAGAGACTCTGGGGGACCCTTTCTCATCTCTCTCAGCTTTTGGTAGTCCCAGGCGGCCCTTGGGTCGCAGCTGCAGCTGACCTCCACCCACATGTCTGGGGTCTCCCTGTGTCTGTTCTCTTTTATGAGGACACCGCCAATACTGGATTAGGGCCACGCTACTCCAGACGACCTCATACTAACTGATGATGTCTTCAAGGATCCTGCATCCAAACAAGGTCTCCTTCTCAGGTTCTGGGGACTAGGGCCTCAGTGTATCTTCTGGGGGACACGATTCAATCCCTAACATGTGGTGACCGTCAGAATGCCTCCCAGCACCTACCGCCATCCACTGAATGCCAGGAAGCTGCCCAAGTGTTTGTTTCTTTGCCCCAATGGCAAGTCCTTCTCTTCCTGAGAGGAAAGACCATCAATACACCCCTCTCCATCTTGTCATATTTCCAGGGATCCTTCAGGCCCCATCACCTGACCCTTAAACTGGCAAAAAAAAAAAACATTGCCATTGAGTCAGTTCTGACTGATAGTGACCCTATTGGACCGAGTAGAACTGCCCCATAGACTTTCCAAGGCTGTAAATCTTTTCGGAAGCAGACTGCCACATCTTCCTCCCATGGGTTTGAACGTCTGACCTTTCGGTTAGCAGCCGAGTGCTTTAACCACCGCTGCACCACCAGGCCTCCTAAGCTGGCCTGCCTAAATGGGCAAAAAAACCCAAACCCGTTGCCTTTGATTTGATTCCAATACATGTTCCCCCTACCTTTGGCGATTGCATGGTTAAACAAACGTAAATTGGTCTCTGCTGGAAAACTTCTCGGAGCTTTCAGAGTGTCCATGTGCACTGAGAAAGCCCTAGATGTGAGTGCTGTGTAAAGCATTTTGCAAACCTGCTTGATTTGTTGTTGGAAATATGGGACTAATGTTCCGTGAACCAGTCTTAGAGGAACATTGTTCATGACGGTTATGGCCAGCCAGAAAGTAGTCTTAATAGCAAAAACTCTCTTCAGCAGCTGCGCTTTGCATTCGTTTACTGTGATCACTGCGTACGCACCAGTATTGGGGAGCCACTGGGTGGTGCAGACAGTTAATGCGCTTGGCTGGTAACCAAGTTTGGTGGTTTGGGTCCACCCAGAGGTGCCTTGGAAGAAAGGCCTGGTGATCTGCTTCCCAAATATTAGCCATTGAAAACCTTATGGAGTATGGTTCTGCCAGACGCATGTGGGCCACCATGAGTCAGGGTGACCTCAATGGCAACTGGTTTACCGTCCTCGGTGCTGGACCCATTGCTATTTTTGTTTCGCAGTGCTCACAGTTTGTTGAGAGAGGTGGGTTTGGGCACATGATCCTCGTGAACAGACAGGGATTCACGGTTGTGTTTAAAGTGAGCAAATTGAGGACCCCTTTAAAAAATAATGTAACCACGATGAGCTGTTAGTCACACACTAGAGCTTTGTACATACAGAGCAGCTTCCTGAGTCTCCTTCTCCCCTCGGGTTCTGGAAACACATTGCTCTTTATCATTGGATTGTTCACTGGTTTTATGGTTGTTTTGGGTTTTTTGTTTTATCCTGTTTTGGTCACGTTGTGCTTGTTTGTCCATCTTCCCGCTGAGCCCCTGTCTGAATGTTCCTCATTAATGCACCTGTTAGGTCTGACTAAGCGCAGAGAGGGCGGAGCTCTGCCATCGGCTTCACTGTTTGCTCCCTGTGCGTTACCGGCTACTAGAGCCAGCTGAGAGGCGGACGTGTTTGTAGGATTTATTTACATCAAATTACATCTCAGACTTACGTCTTCTTACTGTCACTGGGCCTCTGCTAGTTGTCTAGATTGGAAGTTCCACGGGAGCAGGGATGGAGCTGTCTCTTGGGACCCCCCCTCCCACAGTTAGTCACTGAGCGTGCACAGTATGCCAGGCTCTGCCTGGGCCCTGGGGAAGAGTGGAGCTGGGCTGGAGTCCTTAGCTTGGTCTGTCTGAGCGTGCACAGTATGCCA
>NW_004443937.1:44203567-44255955 GCF_000243295.1 Trichechus manatus latirostris | reverse complement strand
TGGGGAAGAGCGGAACTGGGCTGGAGTCCTCAGGTTGGTCTGTCTGAGTGTGCACAGTATGCCAGGCTCTGCCTGGGCGCTGTGGACATCCAATCCACTAATAATAACAGCTACTATTTCTGAGCTCTTAGTCCATGTCCGGCAGAGCTGGGCCCATCACCCTTGACGCTAGTTCATTTTCTGTCCACTGTACCTCTGTGAGGCAAACATTCTTACCTCCTCTTCAAGGGTGAAGAAATGGAGGTTCCTATAGTTAAGTAGGAGCCCTGCTGGCACTGTAGTTAAGAGCTTGGCTGCTAACCAAAAGGTCGGCAGTTCGAATCCACCAGCTGCTCCTTGGAAACCCTATGGGGCAGTTCTACTCTATCCTATAAGGTCACTATGAGTCAAAATCGACTCGACAGCAAAGCTTTTTTTTTTTTATAGTTAAGTAGGAGTCCCTGGGTGGTGCAAATGGTTAACATGCTTGGATGCTAACCAAAAGCTTGGAGATTTGGGTCCTCCCAGAGGTGCCTCAGAAGAAAGGCCTGGCAGTCTACTTCTGCAAAACCAACCATTGAGAACTCTGTGGAGCAGAGTTCTACTCTGACACTCATGGGGTCACCGCGAATCTGAATCGACTGGACAGCAGCTGGTTTCATAGTAAGTAACTTGCCCACAGCTGGTGAGGGCCGACTCAAGATTGGACACTAAGCCATTAGGCCGTGCACCTTTCCTCGTGAAGAATGCCGCATTGCGATTATCAGCTTGACGTGTTCCTCCGTAACGAATAAATTCTGTACATGTTGAAGTGATCCTTGGATATTTAAGAAGCTAGAAGGTAAGGGACAGAGAAAGTAGCCATTGAATACCAATCCACGTGCTTGGACAGCAGTTCTCAAAGTTTATCGCATCAGAATCTCTTATAGGGCTTGTTACAACACAGATTTCCAGGACCGCATCTCTAGACTTACTGATTCACTAGGTCTGGTTTGGGACCTGGTTGTCTGCCTTTCCAGCAAGTTCCTATAGGCTACTGGTCCAGGTAACACTTTGAGAACCACGGTCCTATAAGCAATTTCTTCCATCCATCCATACATCCACCTGTCTTGCATTATTTTGACTTCTTGCCAAGTTGAGAGAGGCCAGAATCTCCTGTGTTGTTCAGTGGGGAATACAGAGGGCAGATTTGCTGGTGTCCCCAGGCCTCTCCCCTGTGGTGATGGTGCTTATTCCATTAGCAGATCTGCTCCTGGCAGAAAGAGGGCCCAACCAGTGGACATGGCCTCTCAGGGTTAAGGTTAAGCCATATTAGGAAAGAGAAAGGCGTTATCTATCTCCCTTATCTGGTGATGAAGTAGAGTGTTTGCTCGGATTCTCTCTTTAGTGTGGAAAAGGAAAATAAAGTGGATCGTGGGTGTAGCTTAGAGGTCATTCTAGATTTTGCTACTGACCAGCTGTGGGGTCTTTGACAGGCTACAGAACCTCTCAGTGCCTCAGTTTCCTCATCTGTAAAGTGAGGATAATAATGGCACCTACGTCAGAGGGTCGTGAGGATCCCGTGAGATCCACGCTGGACTCCCTGGGCGTTTAGCCCAGGGCCTGGCAGTAACAGGTACCCAGTGATATTAGCTTTAAAGAAAAAGAGAGGAGGAAACAGAATGAGAAGTTTAACCCAATGCTATCTACATAATTAAAAATGCATGCGTGTAAAACCAAGACGTGTTTAAGAAAAGCAGGTACAAACGAAAGGTTATCCATCAAACTCTAGACAGCTGTCTGTGGTGGGGAACCGAATGAGGGAAGGAATGGGGATAAAAGGAAAAGCATTTTCTATGAACAAAATAGAGTAAGAGAGGGGAAGACTCCTGCTAAAATAGATATGTTTTGTTTGGGAAACTAATGCCAATGTGCTAACTTATAAAGAGGGACGTTTTGTATACTGCTAGTAAATAGGGCCCTGGTGGCGCAGTGGGTAAAGTGATTGACTGCTAACCCAGTGGTCGGTGGTTTGAAACCACCAGGGGCTCCATGGGAGAAAGATGTGGCCGTCTGCTTCTGTAAAGGTTTACAGCCTTGGAAACCCTATGGGGTCTCTGTGTGTTGGAATTAAGGGCAGTGGGTTTATTTTTTTGGTTTAGAATAAAACAACAACAACTAATACCTATTAGCGTCTTACATGTTTAGTGAGGCCTTCCTGTATGTCAGGCTCTGTGCTGAGGGCACTTGGTGTGTATCATCTCTTTTAATCCTCAGGGTCAGCCGTGGAGGTGGGCTCTGTTGTCTGCCTTGTTTGACAAATGAGGAAACTGAGGCTGTGAGACAGAGATAGCTAGGGGAGCCTTAGAGCACAAATGTGAATACTGGGCTGCTTTCACTCCAGAACCTGAGTGCAAGACCACTAAGGAACCCCGCCAGCCCCAGAGGGACAGAACCTGCTCAACTCCCCGCGGTCCGCCCCTGCCATTCCCTGGCCCAGGTGGACCAGGAGGTCGGTCACAAGGTGGTTCAGTGCCTTAAGGAGATCCAGTTAAATTTTGACAAAGCTTGAGAAAATAGAGAGCAATCATTAACTTCCCAACTGTTAATGTTAGCATTTGAATCTCCTCACTCCACCCAACCCGAGTCTGTGTGATACGGTTGGATGAGTAACCGCTGGATGACCAGGCCTGGATGTTATGTTTTAAAATAATTCCAGTTATTTAGTAATGTAACATGCATTTGATTATATTGCGACGTGGAATGAAACACATCTAAATGATTTTGACCAATAAATAAGCAAATGTTAACAGTTTTGGGCTGTGGATTTTTTAGATAATGATACCATCTTGAATTTTTTGCAGTACTTTTTTTTTTTTTTAAAGGATTGGGCCAAAGTCTTGTTCTTGTTTTGTTGTTGTTGTTTACTTCAACTTAGCCTCGTGCCTTGTGCCAAACAGGTGCACAAGAAATGGTTTTTAAATTCAGTGGATAACTTAAAAGGAGTTTTCTGTGTATGTTCTGATGTGATTTTCACAGCAGCCTTAAGAGGAAAGCAGGTATTTCTATACCTACTTAACAGATGAGGAAACTGAGGCCCAGAGAGGTGACCCTGAAGAGACGGAGACCTCGGCACTTCTGGGTTTGCCATTACTACTGCTTTCACAGCATCATGGGGTTATGTGTCAGACGTGAAATCAGGCACATTTCGTGGAGATTTGCCCTATTTACTGATATAATCAGCTTATGTCTTTGAAATAGCTATTATAAGCCAAAAAAAATCGTTTTTAAGGACAAGTAGTGGCGCTCCCTGACATGGTCCTGTTCAGCTGTAGCTCACTTTTTATGACTTTGCAACTGGTAAAAATAGTGAGATTAATAATAATAACAGTAATAACAACATTCATTGGTTCTGTCTTATGCACCAGGCACTGTTAGCACTTTAAACGTGCGATCTCCAGTTACTCCTCAAAGCAACTCTGTGACGTACGTACGGTTCTTACTTGGTCGTTTTAAGTGGGAAGGCTGAGGGTGAGCCGGAGTGAGGTGGTCGCTCAGGCTCAGACAGGACTTGACTCAGCCTTGCCCCAGCAGAGCCTGAGCTCTGAGACACTGGCTGTCTTGGGGGCATACACATCACCGCCTCTCCTCTAGTCCTCAAGGCCAGAGCGGTCATGAAAGCTGACATGAACTCACCGTTCTTGAAATAAAACGTTAGAACTCTAGTGCCCACAATGTGGCATTAGGAAGCACACAGCTGCCAGCTAGAGCTTTTTAACCTGCGTAAATTTGTTTGCATGCACCTGTGAGGTTTCAGATTGCAAAATGTTATACTTTTCTCTGAATGCAAACATGTCTTTGATTCTTGGAGGTATCAACATGCTATTTTAAGATAACGAACTGGACCAGGTTGCTCATAGGCTGTTTAGTCAAGTAAGCGCGATTACTCTTTAAAGGAATCCTCAGAGAAGAGCCACAGAGAAAAAGTGTACTGTTTCTAAGGTCATCTCTGAAGTTCAGGAGGAGGCAAGAAGATGATGCGGCCCCTTTGGAAGCCATTGGTGGTTCCTCAGAATGTCGAACATGGAGTGTCTGTTTCCAGTCGCAGTCAGGTTGACCCCGAGTCACGGCGACGCCCTGTGTGTCCGAGCAGAACTATTTCCATAGGGTTTTCAGTGGCTCACTTTTCAGAAGTGGATTGTCAGGCTTTTCTTCTGAGGCACCTTTGGTGGACTTGAACCTCCAACTTTTTGGTTAGCAGCTGAGTGTGTTAACCATTTGCAGCACCCAGGGACTCCAGAGTGACCATACGACCTAGCATTTCTACTCCTAAGTGTGTACCCAAGAGAAGTGAGAACATATGTGCACACAAAAACTAGTACACAAATATTCACGGCAGCGTATTTACAATAGCTAAAAAGTTGACACAACCCAAATGTCCATCAATTGATGCATAGATAAACAAAATGTGATGTATCCATACAGTAGAATATTATTTAGCAATAAAAACAAATGAACTTATGATACATATTGCAACATGGATGAACCTGGAAAACACTGTAGTGAGTGAAAGAAGCCGGATACAAAAAGCCATACATTGTATAACACCATTTATGTAAAATGCCGGAGTAGGCAAATCTATACAGATAGAAAGCAGGTTAGCGGTTGTCGGGGGCTGGGAGGAGAGGGGAATGGGGACTGATGGCCAACAGGTAAGGTGTTTCTTCTTGGGGTGATGAAAATATTCTAAAGTTAGATAATGGTGATGATTGCACAAGTCCATGAATATACTCAGAATCACTGAATTGTGTACCTTAGAA
Source organism: Trichechus manatus latirostris (assembly GCF_000243295.1). NCBI lineage: Eukaryota > Metazoa > Chordata > Mammalia > Sirenia > Trichechidae > Trichechus > Trichechus manatus. The sequence continues at coordinate 44,251,177 of NW_004443937.1, read as the reverse complement.
GGGTGAATTTTATGGTCTGCAGATTATCTCAGTGAAACTGCTATTAAAAAATAAGAAATGTAGAACTATGTGTGAAAATAAAAAGAGCAAGAATGCGCAGACTATTTGTACTCTGCTTTTCTTGAGCGTGAAATTTCGTTATGTAGCCCATTCTGCTAAAACTACTAGTAAAGTGACATTGCAGATTCCTGGGACACTAGCCTTGATTCCATTTGCTAAAAGTTCAACAAAGAGAAAAGTGGAAGACTTTCCTTTCATCTCCTCAGTGTGTGCTCTCGTGGGGAAAATCTTCCTCTGTTTATACAATTTCTGTTCAGAGACAAACGAATTGAATAGGTATATAACTTACAATGTCTATTTTCTTTCTGATTCTCTGAGTAAAAATTTTCATACATTTATAGTAATTATGAATATTTGCATGTATAAATCTCACACTATTTTTAAAGTTAAATTCCAAATTGCTTGCTAAGATGGTTACTACACTAGAAGTTCACTGGGCGAATTAGGTTGATAAAGATGATTCTAACTCATTAGGAGAGAAAGTCAGCTGGGTAAAAGACTAGAAAGTATTACATATTAGAAGACGTTGCTTTCTATTTCAAAGAAGTAATTTGGTTCCTGCATTTTCATGCCACATAAAGTGTGCTGAATTATGTCTTTGATACACAGATGACTTGTGAATGAAACGTCTTCCAGGTGTATTAGAATGTCATGGGTTGTTCTCTGTTGGAAACTGGAGTCTTTTTGTAATTAATGCCTTACTTCCTTCAACTTTGTTGTTTAAATAAGTGTACCTTGTTTCCAAGTATTGCCTTGATTCCTCCTTGGGTTTTCCCTGATGATGCTGAGGACACAGCTTTTCCCCTCAGTGGTCAAACGAGTGAATCCTATATGACATTTTCTCTAGTGACTTTTTTTTCTTTTTTTACTGCAGCATATTTTTCTCTAAGTAAACTCAATAAATTAAATCAAAATATTTACAGAAGACATTAAGTAAAAATTATTTGCTCTTCACAAACTAAGTAACCTGTTTTCTTAATACATAAAAAGAGATTCACATTTCAACAATTTGGCTTACAGACACCTGTTGTGAAAAGCAAGACCCTTCGTGAAAACACCCACCAGGCACTATCTTTTTCCCAATTCAGATTCCATTTTGAAAATGTCAGCCAAACCATAAGGCCATTCCAATCCCCAGCTCTTGAGAAGCCTTGCTTAGTTGAAAGAATACTGTTTTACGGTGCTGATCAAATCCATGATCTGTGGTGATTTCTCATAACCACCAGTTCCTGCTGCGGGACTTTGGACAAGTTGCTTAGCCTCTGTGAGACTTATTTTTCTCATCTGTAAAATGGAGGTAACTTTCTTGATCTGAGAGGAATATGTAAGAAAACATGCATAAAAGAGCCTGTTCAATGCATGGTACATAGTAAGTGCTTGGTTAGTATCTATTCCTTAATCATTTGATGGTTGGAAAATCGAATGAACTGCCTAACTGCCCGTATGTCATGGACATACATATATGAATACACTTAAAAGAGACTAGAAGAACACCGATCTAATGCAAAATCTTACTGTGTGCTATGCTTTGGGCTAGTCGTACTATCTGCAGCTGGAGCGCATATAATTTGTTTGGAGGTATGGACTGATTTCACTATTTTAACAATTGCTCAACCACTCAACGGGGGCAAAATGCACAGTCTGGCCTACGTGTATTGTTTCAGCAGTGGGCCAAAATGGTCAAATATTTGGGATCTTCAGCTATGAAACTACTTGCAATTTAACTTTATATATTTTTGGCAGTGGCGTAATAAAGTCTATTCCTTACGTCCTAGGTAAGCACACTTCTTAGTTGTACAATTCCACTGCCTGTTCTAGACTACAGGCTGGTTGGATTAAAGCTTTAAAGCACATTTATGAACTGATAGGCAAGACAACGGATTAAATTGTGTTCTTCCTAAAAGCATATTTAGCAGGCACTTTCATGCTTACTCTGTTTAATTGTGGTCAATGATATGGAAGTTGGTTATTTTCACCAGCAATGCAAGCTTCAAGCCAAATTCCAGACTGTTGTTGAGTGCCGTCCAGTCGATTCTGACTCACAACAACCCCATGTGGCAGAGTAGAACCTCCCCACAGGGTTTTCTAAGCTGTAATCTTTATGGAAGCAGATCACCAGGTCCTTCTTCCACGGAGCTGCTGGCTGGTTTCAAACCACTGACCTTACGGTTAGCAGCTGAACTCTTAACTGTTTGAGCCACCGAATCAAAATAAAACCCCACTGCTGTTGAGTCGATTCTACTCATAGCGACCCTGTAGGACAGAGTAGAAATGCCCCATAGGGTTTCCAAGATTGTCATCTTTATGGAAGCAGACTGCCACATCTTTCTCACACTGAGTGGCTGGTGGGTTCGAATTGCTGACCTTTCGGTTGGCAGCCGAGCGCTTAACCATTGTGCCACCCACTCCTTGTCATCAAATCGACCATCGGGACCCTATAGGACAGGGTAGAACTGCCCCATAGGGTTTCCAAGGCTGTAAATCTCTACAGACTGCCACAGCTTTCTCCTGTAGATCTGCTGGTGGGTTCAAACTGCTGACCTTTAAACACTGTGCCACCAGGGCTTCTTAAATTCCAGGCTAGTGCATCTCCAAACTTTAATGTGGATATGAATCAGCGGGGGATCGTCTTAAATACGGCTTCTGACTCATCAGGCCCGAGGAGGGGCCTGCGAGTCTCCATTTCTAATGAGCTTCCAGATATTGTCAGGGCTGCTAGTCCATGCCCCCCACTTTGAGCAGCAAGAGTGTGTAGAACCCACGGGGCCTAGGCAGGAGATGAATAGAGCTCATCTGGCATTGTAAATCTCAGTCCCAACTACCTGCCCCTACTCTCTGAATTTAATCTACCTCCTTACCTGAGCCCTGAAATAAATTAAACATTCAGAGGCATCGAATAGTGATGATCCTATCCTTAGCCCTTAAATATTACAGTGATGGAATCAGGTAGTAGAGTGCCTGTAGTTCCTTTGTACCATCGGCTCACCTGCCCGCCTCTCAGACCTCTTCGTGCTGTACCTCACTGAATAGCCAGAGCAGTGTAAGTGAAACATCACCATTTCCACCCTTCGTAGCTGTAGCTACACGGTGGGCCCCCACTGTATCCACAGCAAAGAACAGTGGGAGAGGGAACCGCTTAAATCCAGCAAGGCTTTTGTTACCACATGAAAAGAGTCATAGATTATTGTTTCCGTAAATTCAGGCCTCATTTTCTAATACCGTAAGTGAGCATTTATGGAAGCTTCCTAGGGAAGCTCATTTTAAGTCCTTAGTCAGTTAGGTGAGAGTCAAGATTGAGTTCCACCTGTAGCGTCCACACTGTGTAGGACTTGATTTTATGTGTAATTTGACTGCAGAGGCGTGGTCTTAAAATGTGTCAGATTAAATTCATAATAGGAAATATGTGTGGCCTGAGATGTGATAACACCATTGCTTCGTCACAGAGCACAGCAGTGGTCACTCTAAGGACAAGAGGAGAACCAGAACGATAAAATGGGCCGGAAGGAGTAACCTGGCGGAGGATGTGACGGTGCTGGAAGGCAGCTCAGCGGCCAAGGCTTTTTCTGCCTCTGGTAACGAGACAGACGTTGCAAGGGAAAAGAGGACCCACAGAAGGACGAAGCGCTTTTTATCCTACCCGCGGTTTGTCGAAGTGATGGTGGTAGCCGACAGCAGAATGGTTGCCTACCATGGAGCAAACCTTCAACACTATATTTTAACTTTAATGTCAATTGTAAGTACGTTCAAAAACAGGTGATTTATGAGGTGTCTAAATGTGCCGTTTAGAGTTTCCATCTGGCGTTTTGGAGGATCATTCAGGGCTGGCATTTCAGCCGATTCAGGCAAGTGGCTGAGGAAAACATAAGGTTCTTCATCGGTTGCTGTTTTATAATGACAGTGATGGGTGTCAATATTGAGTGCTTAGTCTGTCTTAGACAACGTGCTTACCTTAAAGGCATAATTTCCAATCCTCCCGGCGGCACTGCTAGGTAGGATCATCACCCCACCTTATAGATAAGAAAACTGAGCCTCGGAGGAGCCAGGTCACGTGTCCACAGTCACATCAAGCTAGTAAGTGGCTTAGACACAGCACGCGACCTTTAGCTTGTCCGGGTTCCAAAACCAGTGCTGTCCATCTGACATACGAACCTTGCGCAGCGAGGAGTGGCGGGTCTTGAGTCGTACTGGTGGGTGCTGGTCGTAAGCCAGAGTCGCCGGGAGCTTGTTGAAGTGCAGGTCCCACTGTTGTCCCCTCCCCGGGATTCTAACTAAGTAGACCTCAGACGAAGCTAGGGATCCCTCAGTCTATTTTTGTATTCTCATTTTGAATTGAAAACACAAGAAATTTGCATGATTGAAAAAAATCAAAGAGAGCCAAAGCATATATGATGATGAAAAAGAAACATCCTTCCCTACCCGGGCCCCCAGGCTCCTTCCCAGAGGCAGCCACTGTTAGTTTTTTCCGTGTTTCTAACCAGCACTGCCCGATAGAAATTTAATGGAAGCCACATGTGCAATTGAAAATTTTCTAGTAGCCACATGAAAACAAGTAAAATTATTCTAATAATATATTTTCTTTTTGTATCCAAAATAGCATCATTTCTACATGTAGTCAGTATAAAAATTATTAATGAGATACTTTAGGTTTTTTTTTTTCATATTAGGTCTTTGAAGTCCAGTGTGTGCTGGACACAGCGTGTCTCTTTTCAGACTAGCCACATTTCAGGTGGTCAGCAGCCACATGTGGCAAATGGCTAATGTATTGGACAACCTGACTCTATATTTCTTAGACAAATATGTATGCATAGGCAATGTTTTTTTCAAATACAAGTGGAGCATTCCCATATACTCTTCTACACATTGCTGTTTCCTTGAAATACTGGAGATTGTCCCATAGAGGCCCATATAAACCTACTTTCATTCATTTGAGCCTCGACAGATCCAGCCCTGTTTCCACTTCATAATTCAGATCTGAATTATGAATAAATATATTATTAACAAGAGTTTGATTATAAACATGGACTAGGCTGAGTCCTGACTCTGCTGCTCAGCAGCTGTGTTGCTTTGGAGAAGTTGCTTAATTTCTCTGAGCTTTAGTTTCCATAGATGATAATAGATTGTAATAGAGAGAGGCTATAATAGTCCCTAGAGCAGAGCTTGGCTGTGGGGATTAAGTGCGGACGCGTACACAGGTACAGCGTAGCATCTAGTCCGCAATAAGCATTCAGTAAGCAGTAACTCTCATAACTAATGATAATAATACCAAAAACAAAAACCCCAGGGTACCAGGTTGCTGAGAAGATGAACAAGTGCTAAACATAAAGAAGAGCAGTATTTGCAAACATGTGGTCAGTGTGAGAATTTACAAATCGGCCGTTTGGGCTTTCAAGTGAGAGGAGAGTGCTTGACAATTTGTATCTGGTGTTTGGGCCCAGAGAATTGTCAGGTCACATGACAGTGCCGTTTCAGAGGAGAACGCCTTGGAATTTAAACTGGTTTGAATTCATTGTTATCTAAAAACTGCCATCTATGAATTTTACTAAGAGACCTGAAGTAAATGTTTGTTGAATGAATGAAAACTCACAACTACAAAACGCATATGTTGGTAGAATGTAAACAGAGATAGAGCTCAGCATAAGAGAGAATTGCTTATTGCTTGCACAGCGTTCACCATTAACTTTGAAACATTTATCTCGGTTGCAGGTAGCCTCTATCTATAAAGAGCCCAGTATTGGAAATTTAATTAATATTGTTATTGTGAACTTAGTTGTGATTCATAATGAACAGGTAATAAAGTTTCTTTCTTCTTTCTTCTAACTGTACCCGAAATGGCACACCTAGTTGGTGTTGGTGGAACCCGCCGACGGTATTTCTTTTCTGTGTTTAGGAAGGACCTTCCATATCTTTTAATGCCCAGACAACATTAAAAAACTTCTGCCAGTGGCAGCATTCGAAGAACTATCCCGGTGGAATCCAGCATGATACTGCTGTTCTCATAACGAGGTGTGTGGTTTTCTTATTCACAAATGGCTTAGTTTCTGGTCGCGTTGATGGGCTAAGGCCATATATTCCTGGGACTCAGTCCCTAGAGCAGAGTTTCTCAGCCTAGACGCTATGACATTCTGGGCTGGGTAATGCTCTGTGGTGAGGGGGCTTCCCCGTGCATCCTGCCTCTACCCTCGCTGCACCAGTGGCACTCCATCCTCAGCTGTGACAACCAAGAGTGTTTTCAAATGCCCCCCCAGGGGCGGCAGAGTCACCCCGGCTGAGAACCACTAACCTGCAGGTGCCAGGTAGGTAATAAGTGTGTTATGCAGTCCTGAAAATCCACGCCCCTTATAAAGGGGGCAGGAGTCCTGGTGGCACAGTGATTAAGCGCTCGGCTGCTGACCAAAAGGTCGGCAGTTCCAAGTACCAGCCACTCCATGGGAGAAAGATGTGACCATCTGCTTCCATAAAGATGACAGCCTTGGAAACCCTATGGGGCAGTTCTACTCTGAGTTAGAATTGACTCATTGGCAGTGGGTTTGGTTTGGGGTTTTATAAAGGGGCAGCTGCTGTTCAGATTCATTGTTGCCCTGCAGGGTATGAAGCCAGTGTTGCCAGCTTTTGAGATTTGCCCGGAGCCATACATATGGATTTTTTAAAAATGTGAGATCTCTCAATTTTTACATAGCTGCAACTAGCTAAAGAAGATTTAATGCAGTTCAGGTCAACAAGGAAGGGTATGCTGGCCTCATTGTAGCTCCAGCTGGCCATGCCTGAAATGGTCACAAACAGCTACTCTTCAGTGGAGCTCCCAGGAAAGACTGCTCAGGAATATTCTCCAAGAGTCTTTAAGAAACTGGACCCACTTCCCCCAAGGTCTTAGGATAAGTCCTGGTTGGAGAGGTTTCTGGGTAAAGTCCCCCACTGCTGCCCTGTGGCTACCCCTGTGGCAGAAGAAGGCTAACATAGCTTTTAATTCTCAAACTCTTTTTGAGTTGAGAAACCCTGGCCTTGCTGGTTTGCTTTTTGTATCGCCCCCTCCCTAAATTATTTGCTATTGTGAACGCCTGGAAGCCTTTATTTGCTTGTGTTGACATGTCCTCTTCGGTGTCATCGAGACCCTAAGTGTGTTTTGCTTTCAGACAGGATATCTGCAGAGCGCACGACAAGTGTGATACGTTAGGTGAGTCCGCACGGGCATCCTCTGCGGCTTAAACAGTTTACTGCATGTTTTTATTCCAAGCCACAATTGCTTTTTAAAGTAAATCCTTGTTCATTTGTTTTTCTTCTAATAGGTCTTGCTGAACTGGGAACCATCTGTGATCCCTATAGAAGCTGTTCTATTAGTGAAGATAGTGGATTGAGTACAGCTTTTACAATAGCCCACGAGCTGGGCCACGTGTACGTTTCCTTTCAATATTTATCTTATTTCAGAGTGACCCAGACTTTTGTTCCTTCGCATCACTGAGCGCATACATGGATTTAGAGGCTGCACAGCATTTCCTGAGTCATGATAGAGTTTGAGGGTGGTGGAGCTTTGAGCCTACTTGGGAGGCGTTCCTTTGACTCCAGACAGTTGAATATACACAGAGCAGCCGCCTCAGCCACAGCTCACATGTGTCTTCGGTTTAACTGCTCAGGTTTTCTATGCATGGCATAATGTTCTTCCCTCCTGCAGACGAGAACAGGGCATCCCCACCCCTTCCACTGACGCGGAGCATGTGTTGGCTTGGAGAACTTTCTTAACATCTTTACTCAGGAGGAGGGTCCCCCAACATTGCCCTGGCCTTCAAGATTTTCAAAAATCCAGGTCATTCCTGGTTCTAGTTATATAGGGCTACCGTTCACACATTCAGCATCTAGGGACACTGATATCCCTCTTTCAGGGAAGAGAATGAACAGAGAAGAAATTTATTCAAGAGTGGTTTATAGAGTGGCCACATCATTTCCTAATGTGGTCACCAAGTGTCTGGTCATTATAGAACTGGCTTTTCCCTTCTGTCTTCAGAGACAGAGCATGGAATGAGATGATGTCAATTTACTAGAAATTATTCTGATTTTTGATCTGCATTATTTTCTTCCTAGAGTAATTAAAATATTTATATCTTTTTAAAATAATTTACTGAAAGTATGCCTTTTCCCAAAGCAAAATACTTCATTTATTTGTTTGCTTACTATTGTAGTTTAAGTGAAAATTTACATTTCAAGTTAGTCTCTCATACAAAAATTTATACATACATGGTTATGTGACCCTAATTGCTCACCCTATACTGTGAGAGCACACTCCTCCTTTCCACCCCTGATTCCCATGTCCATTCAACCAGCTCCTAACCCTCTCTGCCTTCCCATCTCACTTCCGGACAGAAGCTGCCCATTTAGTCTCTTGTATCTACTTGAGCTAAGAGGCACACTCCTCACGAGTATCACTTTATGTCCCAGAGTCCAGTCAGATCCTTGTTTGAAGAGTTGGCCTCGGAAATTGTTTTAGTTCTGGGCTGATAGAGAATTCAGGGGCTGTGCTTTCCAGGGTTCCTCCAGTCTCAGTCAGACCATGAAGTCTGGTCTCAGAGGATACCTTTAATATATTTGTGTATCAGTCTGCGTGTCTGTGTTAACTCTGTTTAGAGCCGACATCATCTATTCAGCAAACATTTTCATTCGGCAAATATTTCTTGAAGGTACCTCCCATGCAGTGTACTGCGCATGAAGTGAGATGCATATATACAGATATTTGCAACTCAGCTCAACATATAACAGGTGTATTTGAAGACCAGTGCCTTTCAAATGTATTTTAAAAGTACTGTTCTTTGCTTTTCCCCAAAGGAAATATTGTGCAGATGCCCAGTATTTAGAACATAAAAGAGCGTGGCTTTCAGTCAGGAAGTTGTAGCAGCCCGCAGCTCTCTGTCATCAGCATCCTCCCTGCCTTTTGGTTTCTGCAGCAGCTTCGTGGAAATCAAGAACTCCTTGGAACTCAGCTTGAAACCACTGGTCCAACTGGCATTTCTCAAAGCATGAGGAGCCTGACACCAATTCCATGACAGTGTTGTTGTTGTTATTGTTGGGTGCCATCGAGTTGATTTTGACTCATAACCACCCCCTATTATACAGTAGAACTGCCTCCAATCTTTACAGGAAGGAGCCCTGGTTGTGCAGTGGTTAAGTGCTCAGCTGCTAACTGAAAGGTCTATGGTTCAAACCCACCAGCTGCTCTGCGGGGGAAAAGAGCTGGGATCTGCTCCTTTAAAGATTATAGCCTAGGAAACCCTATGGGGCATTTCTGCTCTACCCTACAGGGTTACTATGAGTTGGAGTCGACCCCACTGCACACAACAATAGTTTTTACGGGAGCAGATTGCCAGGTCTTTTCTCTTGTGGAGCTGCTGCATGGTTTTGAACTACAAGCTTTTCAGTTAGCAGCTGAGCACTTAACCATTGTGCCACCAGGGCTCCTTCCATGAAAATAATCTGTGAAAAAAGGAGTTTTGTAATCAAATAATTTCAAGAAACATTTCATAGTCTAGACCTGCTTAGAGTCAAAAGACTCAGTAATATAAAGTCTTTAATAAATCCCGCATTAAGTCAACTTCTTGGTTTTGTTCAACACAATGTTTCCAAACTTGTTTTAACAGAGCTTATTGGGAATTTTTTATACATTTGTTTTGCATAAAATCTAGTAAATTCCTTTAGAATTTTAAGTAGGAGATGAGATTTGACCATAAAGAATAGAGTGGGATTTCAACAGGGCAGCTTTTCATGACTTATGGAATGGAATGAGAGCAGTTACAGAGATAGGAATGTATTCAGAGGGCAGAGAGTTTGTGTGATTACCAGATTAACATTTACGACCTGGTTGAATGGACGTGGAACTACAATAAGGCTAGGAAAAGTACACCGTTTAAAGAAATGAAATTACTTTCCTGTTAATCCCTTCCGCTTACAAACTTCTCTTCTAGCCAGCCAGTTGGTAAAGTTGGCGTTTTAAGGAAAGTGAAAATGTTGAGCCACAAAACCCAAATATCTTCAGCTGTAGAGCAGTGTCAATGCAGGGTTAACAACCTTCCCCGCAAAGCCATGAAGTTGGCATTGTCCTAGGAACTTTTATTTACATTATCCCTTCTAATCATGGTAAGAACCCCACAAGGTAGATAGTATTGTTTACCTGTGTTTCACTTAGAGATATTAAATCATTTGTTCAAAGCTTTATAGCATCTGGACCTTTATCACCTTATCCAAAGGATCTGAGATAGGGATTGGGCTGGGAGGCAGACGTGTGGCTCTGGGCTGAATTGTTCACACTCTCCTGACCTGGGCAAGTCAGCCTCTCCCGACAACGCCCGCTTTGTTCCCCAACCTGCAGAATGGGAAGAATACTTATCCCCCCATCTCAAAAAAGTGTCAGAAGGTAAAAAATGAAATAATAAGTGAAGGATGTGAGTTGATAGGTTGAACTTATTAACTCATTAATAAGTCATTTTTGCTTTGGGGCACTCTCATATTTTAAGGAAAGTGAAACTGTATTAATTTGCTATAGTACTTTATAATGGATTTTCTGATGAACTTTAAAAATTATATTTCGAATTTTTTTTAATTTAAAAATTACACATTAAGTTGTTACAATCGTGACTTTATGGTAATATGCAACACAGGAGCTGTTAGGGGGAAAAAGCAATTGATTTTGTTGTGTTTATTGAGCATAATTGTATGCTTCAAAAACAGCTCCGACCTGCTTTTTCCAGCTTCACAGACACAGAATCTAAGAGTTAGGAAGAATCTGGGAGGTAATTGAGTCTCTACAAAATACAGAAGTCCTTACTCAGTCAGTATTCCTGACAAAGCTTGTGTGTCTTGTCTAATGGGAAGGGATATAGCATAGTAAATGTGGAAGTTTTGGAATCAGACTGAAATGGAATCAAGTCCCAGCTCCCCCTGACCTTAGTAACCGTGTGACCTTGATCAAGTAATTAAACCTCCAGAAGGTTGGCAGTTCGAATCTACCAGGCACTCCTCGGAAACCCTATGGGGCAGTTCTGCTGTGTCCTATAGGGTCACTACGAGTCGATGGCAACAGGTCTGTTTTTTTTGTTTTTGTGTTTTGAAGGGGGTAGGGCTCAATTAGGAGCCATGGTGGCACTGTAGTTAAGCGCTCAGCTGCTAACCAAAAGGTCGACTGTTCAAACCACTACCCACTCCATGGGAGAAACGTGGCAGTCTGCTTCCGTAGACACTACAACCTTGGGAAGCTTAGGGGCAGCTCTGCTCTGTCCTGTAGGGTCGCTATGGGTTGGAATCTACTCGACTGCAAAGGTTTGGTTTATTTTAATCCTCGGTTTCCTCATCTCTAAAATGTGGATATAAATAGCACTGTTCATTGGGTCAGACTGGTGATTAAATGAAATAAAGCATCTAAAGCATTTAGCACACTTCCTGGTGCACTGTGAATAATAAAAAAAAATCTTGGCTATTATTGTTTAGTAAGTGCACAATAAATATTTATTATTATCTAGCCCTGCTAAGAGCAAAATGTGCTTGGATTTGCAAGAGAATACTCTGTTTACATGGTGCAGCAAACTTGATTTTATCAGTCATGGTTGGGGTGGAGGATGCACATCAGTTCTCTGAACCGTGGTGGAAGGAAGATTTGAACGTTTTGCTTGAGCTGAGTTTGTTGATACAGGTATTAAAGGGACACTGCAACCAGGAGCTGGAAACTTGGGCAGCCTTTCTTTTAAGAAAACAGACTCTTAATCACTAAGAACAACTAATACTAAGTTCAAACAAGACAGATTGAGTTTTTTCATCTCTACTGGCAATAACTGAGGGGTCTAAAATTTTTAAAGAATAAAAAAACACGAGAAGTTAATGGAATAGACGTCATGGGCTTTCACAGCAGCTCTTATTTTTATTTGAAACAAGTCTTCACGTTTCTGTCTGACCCACTTATTTCTGTATCTGAGCAGAACTAGTGAAGGGAATTCCTCCCTAAATGCTAAATTAATCACATGCATCAATTTTGTAATTGAGGACAAAGAGGACAGCCCCTCTGAACTCGTCACCCAGTGGATAATTAGCTGAGCTGAGAACGGCAGGCGGGTCAGAGAACTGATGTTTCTGGATTGAGAAATACTTCCTATCATTTCTTTTTCCACTTCCTCTGGTCAAGCCAAGAATGGCAAGTATGTGTTAATGCCACGGCCCTGTTCCCTCCCAGGCCCAGGAGGACACTGGCAATCCATCACAGACTTCTCTCAGGCGGAACCTGGATTAGTTTAAGAATCGTTTTGTGCCTGACTTTTCAGGAAGCCAGTCCCAATCAGTTGATGTTGGCATGAGGCAAGAAACTCTTCCCGTCTCTGAGTGAAGCCACTGAATCGGCCAGCCTCTGGTTTCCATGCTGTAGCTTTCTTTCATGGGTTTTATGTGCACGAACTTTGCATGTCTTTGTATTGATACACCTACGTGTCAGCCTGATCCAAAAAGGGGGAGATGCCAAAATCCACAGTGATCATCGTATTAGAAAGCCATTAGCTTCACTTTTTGACACCCGAATGACTATATTCACATTATGACAACCTGCCGAATTCCTGACTCTCTAAGCTGGCCTTTAACACAGCTTATCAGGAATTCCAAGGACCGTGTTCTAGCACCAACTGCAGCACGTTCACAGCCTCTGCAAGTCCAAAACGTACATTTAAACCAAATAATCGCCCACCCCATACCTCATTTTTTATCTGTTAAAGGCACTTTGTACTAAGTTAGGTGAGAAGTACGTCATAGCCTGTACCCCGTCTCCAACTGTCTGTTGAGTTTTGTCCTGCTCACCGTGAGCCAGCTTGTTATCCACGATGCGGTAACCAGTTCGTTTTTTTCTCCTAGGGAAGTGCACTCTTGAAGCAATTACAACAGCGTGATCGCTCGGTTTGTTGACATTTTCGTCCTTGTCTTGTTGGCCTTAGGTTTAACATGCCGCACGATGATAACAATAAGTGCAAGGAGGAGGGAGTGAAGAGTCCCCAGCACGTCATGGCTCCAACATTGAACTTCTACACCAACCCCTGGATGTGGTCGAAATGTAGTCGGAAATACATCACTGAGTTTCTAGAGTAAGACTTGTTCCTTCGGCACAGATTTCTACTCCTGGCCCATGTCTAGTGAACTAATTGTGGAAAGACTGTGTAGAGTCCAGCCTTCCTTTTGAGTTGTTATTTTTGTTGACATTCCTTGGTGAAGGGAACAAAAATACTGTCTGACATCCCCGCAGTTCATATCCTGGCCAGAGTTCAGAAGATAATAGACTAAACGCAGGAAAAGGGTTGCGGTTGTAAAGAGAGCATGTAAATTTTGCCTTACTTTTGGTAAAGCTTTGAAATTTGTGAATGCCTTGCGGGAGGGACCATGCATGCGATTCCATGATGACAGCCACAAATATTTCTATGATTCTAACTTAGTAATTTTGGCTTGGAAATGAGTGGAGGGGTGAGAGGATCCCAAAGAAGATTATGTGGGTAGATGAACGTTGCAGCAGACCCCATGCTGTCGTTGAATTGAGGATATCTTCTCTTTCTCGCTCCCTCTCTTCTCCTCTCATTTTCTTGTTTTGTTTTTAAGCTTCCTGCCAGGCTGCTCAAAGATTCAGTTACTTTATACAATGTCCCTGTGTCACAGATTTATTGTCCTTCTGTCCTAGAAGTACAAAAGGTTAAGTGATTTTCCCAAGGTCACCGGGTGTGTATTTCTGCAACCACCAGGAAGGGGGGGCTTTATTAATTAGAAGTCACTGGGTCTGAATTTTCCAGTAGAGGTGTTTGCAGAAAAGTGGAAGAACTGGAGGGTTGCTGTTTTTCTTCTTAACCAGATGACGTAAGGTGTTTTCTTTCTATGAGTCACTGATTCACTCACTCACTCATCCAGTCAGCAAACTAAACAGCTGGTGCTAGGGACAAGGCCCCGCGCTTGGAGGAAAAAGGTTCTTTGCCCCTAAGAAGCTTACAGTGTAGTGGGGAAGATAGTTAAAAATAAATACGTAATTGTCCCCAACTGTGATAAATGCTATAACAGTATGTATTTCCTACTGGTTATGCGTGTTATGGAGCCCTGGTCGTGCAATGGCTAAGAGCTCAGCTGCTAACCTAAAGGTCGGCAGTTTGAATCCACCAGCTGCTCCTTGGAAACTCTATGGGGCAGCTCTACCCTGTCCTATAGGGTTGCTATGAGTTGGAATCGACTCTATGGCAGCCGGGATTTTTTTTTTTTAAAGTATATATGGTTCTACAAAGAAGTTTACACTGAAATATAACTTCAGTTTTTTAACTTAACCTTGGATGAAAAGAATAAAACAAATATAAACAAGAACCATCCTCTACCAGTCAGATGGGGGGATGGTCTTCACCTTGGTCTGGGGCCCTAACAGGCGTGGTCTCATCGACCCCTCTGACCCTCTTTCTCCTTCCGTAGCACTGGTTATGGCGAGTGTTTGCTTAACGAGCCCGAATCCAGACCCTACCCTTTGCCTCCCCAACTGCCAGGCCTCCTCTACAACGTGAACAAACAATGCGAATTGATTTTCGGCCCAGGGTTTCAGGTGTGCCCGTATATGGTAAGTGGTTGGGGCTGTTTCCGCCCTCCTACGCTGGTTCTCGTTTTTGTTGTTTTCATTCACAGTTTTACATCAGAGTCTCACTGTAACACAAGCTACCCCAGGAAAAGTTGGGAATGACCTGTTGACGGTTAATGCTGATACTAGGAATGATGATGATAACCAGTGATACGGCTCAGTATTAAAGGGTGCTTCCTCATGTCACTCTCACGACAGCTCAAAAGGGAGACACCGTTAACTGTCATTTTACACAGGAGCAAGTGAGGCTCAGAGAGGACAGAGCGGACAGTGGCGGAGCTCAGCCCTCTTCTGTCCTTGCCTTTGATCTGTCCTGGTGACCTGCAGTAAGGTACTCCTTGAGGTTCAGTAAAGGTCATTCATGAAACAAGCCTGTTTTCTCTGTTTCACTTGTCAAGACTATGTCTTAGGACCCTCTGGGGCTTGCGATCATTTCTGGGGTAGCTCAGCTGGGGATGAGTGTGTGCTGTTTCTCGTGTGTGTCTCGGGCGTTGATACCAGTGATACGATCCAGGGATCGTCAGGTTGCATGTGAGCATCGCTCTACTTCTGTGGTTGTCCCATCCCATCCTCTTGGATTTTTGTTTGTGTGTTTGGTCGGTCACTCAGTTGTTTTGCTGGGGGAGACTCTGGAGACAGCATGGTGAATTAAGAAGTACAGTGATTCCATGGAAATAATGTAAAAATTTATCCATAACACTACTTATTGCAGTGTTACTCGTGATAGCAAAAATTAGAAGTCATCCAAATGCCTAACAGTGAAATAATTAAGCAAATTGTATCTACATTTGGTGCAATATTATACAGCTGTTGACCATGACATACACACAGGAACATGCTTCTGGTATAATTTTAAGTCAAAATAAGAGGATAAAGAAGCGTAGAGTATGTTCTAATGTAAAAGCAGAAAGTAAGATTTCAGAAAAGAATGGATAGTTTGTGACTTTTTCCTTTTTTAAAAAAAATAAATTTTTAGTACCTTCTGAATTTTCTATGAGGAGCATAGCTACTTTGATAATGTATAATTTTTTTAAAATTATCTTTAAAAAGTATATCCTTAAACAGATAAATGTATCAAGTTGTGTAAATAGTGTTCAGAGGGAAAAAATGCAAGTTGCTGAGGACATCCACATGATGCTATTTGAATAAAACTTAAATACATACAGCACAAAAAAACACGAAAAAACCAAACCCATTGCTGCCAAGTCGATTCCGACTCGTAGCAACCCTGTAAAACAGGGTAGAACTGCCCCATAGGGTTTCCAAGGAGCAGCTGGTGGATTTGAACTGCCAGCCTTTTGGTGAGCAGCCAGACGCTTAAACCACTGTGCCAGCAGGACTCCACACAACACAAAGCTGTGTATTATTGGTCCGTTTGTATAGCTTTGTAGTAAAGCAATGAGCGTGATGAGACGAGGAACACCATCCAGGACGGTGGCCGTCTCTGGGGAGAAGGGGAGGTGGATAGGAAGCAGGATGTGTACCCAAGGGCCTTCAGCTGTGTCTGCAAAGTTTTATTTCTTTACTGGGTGGTGGTTATTATGTTATTATTTTGTAATTTATCTATGCTAAAATATTTCACAATATTTTGTCCTTTCTTTCCTCTGACAAGCTCTAAACAAAGTCCTAGAACGGAGTGATAGTATGATTATAATGTGACATTATGTGGCATAGTCAGAAAAAAAAGGAGCCGTGGTGGCACAGTGGTTAAGTGCTCAGCTGCTAACCGAAAGGTGGGCAGTTCGAACCCACTAGCCACTCCATAGGAGAAAGATGTGGCAGTCTGCTTCCATAAAGATTACAGCCTTGGAAACCCTGTGGGGCAGTTCTCCTCTGTCCTGTAGGGTCGCTGTGAATCAAAATTGATAACGTAACAGGTTTTTGTAGTTGGAGAAAACAAACACTAGTTTGAGGGTCAAGCCGGACTTGAACTCAAATACAGCTTTCCGTGTTCTAGTGTGATATTGATCTCCTTACTGCCTGTGAGCCTCAGTTTTCTCATCTGCAATGTGGGGAGGTGTTGCTGAGGACCCGATCACATCATGTAGGTTTCTGATACATTGTAGTTTCCTCTTGGAGGAAATAACTTCATCCAAGCATAAAGATGTGTCTCATGGGCTGCTCTCTATGTCCCTTGGAATATTTGATCGATTATCATACAAAAGAAAAATTCCGTTTCCAACCTGCACTCTGTCACTGGCAAAGCCTCAGGTGGAAAGCAATCCTTACTTGGTTCGATATCTTCCTAATCACATCGTTGCTTTCTTGTTGTTCCACTCACTTGAGCAGATGCAGTGTAGACGACTCTGGTGCAATAATGTGGATGGTGCCCACAAAGGCTGCCGGACCCAGCACACACCCTGGGCTGACGGGACGGAGTGTGAGCCCGGAAAGGCAAGTAACGCCCCACCCCATCCTGCTGTCTCAGGGCAGAAATGTGCAAGATTTTGGCGGAATGATCAGTCACCATTGTTTATAACAGAATGCAGTACATGTTAGCATGCATGTTACTTTTTTAAGGAGGGGGGTTGGCTTACTATTGAAAATTGCGGAAACTTATAGCCTAGTGCTGATACCTGACACAGCTCTCGTTATCACCTTCGTTTTAAGGTATACTTTTTTCTTATTTTAACATTTTGGAAACTACAATGTGCTTCTCAGTTTATGGGTAAATTTAATATGGGTTTGTGTTTGTTTTTCTTCTCTCTGTTTTGGAAAGCTTTAATTAAGTCGATGGAGCACCTTAGAATCAAGGCAGTACAGAAATGCAGCCTACTTCCCCTACTCACTGATAGGATACGGGATTTACCAGCCTGTCTTCTTCCCTTAAGGAGCTATGATGTCACCTGGGATATATCCAACTCTAAATCCTAATGAGCTGGTCACAGTGGTTCCCACTTGTTAATAACTAAACACAATGTTACTTGCATGGACAGATGATAACAGTCTCCCACACACCGGGCGTATCATTAACTCAAACTTCTGCACCTGGTGTCCATCTAAAGCAAAAAAGGGTAGCATGTTAGTGATACCATCATCATCATCACCCGAAGTTTTTGGTTGCAAAAAGTTTTAGATATAAATCCCGATTTTTACTTTTTCCGTATGGAAAACAGCATTCTGTCACTTACCAATGACAATCCCTGGACTATATTTCTCAGTCTTTCATCATCCTTATGTATATTTTTCCTTCTTCTCTTCCCATTGTCCACTTTACTCACTTTTAATATTTTATTCTTCCTCATTTCCTTTTCCTCCACTTTACCTTATAGACCCAATAGTTCCCAGGATGTTTAAGTGGAAGGGGACCTTAGAGGGGCAGAACTTAACTCTTTCTTCCCTAATTGTGTAGATGAGGGTGCTGAGGAAGATGAAGGACATGCCTGAAAACCACTCAGGCCACTGGGCCAGAGCCACCCCATAACCCAGCTTCTCCCCGCTTTCCCACTCCTCCATTGTTCTGCCTGAAGGGGCAGCAGGGTCTGGTGGAGTGGACACAACTCAGGCTCACCGAGCACCTTGAGTTTCTGATCAGCAGACAGGAGGACCAGCGGTTGCTTCACCCATCTCTCAGGGTGGTTAAAGTTAAACAAGCTAGGGGGTAGTAAAGTTATTTGAAAAATATAGAGTCCAACACCACAATAAAAGATTATAATGAAGATGATTTTGTACCTGACTTAATCGGTAACTAAGCTCATGATCTAACTTTTCAGTGGCTAGGACCTCAGCAATTGGGAGTCAGCTTTCCCCGGTGATAACCTAACAGAAATACCATATTATAGACATAGACATTACAGCTTCTGGAGCTTTCATTGGCTTGACATATAATTGTTCATTATAGTAATAATCATTATCTATTAAGCCCATGAAAGCTATATATGTATGTATTTCCTTGACCAAAGTGTGGATTTCATACTTCTGTGGAACGTTTAACTTAGCGTGTTGGTTCCCAGAGGATCATAGAACTGAGTGAGGTTTCCACGGTGGTCATTGATGGTGAGTGTGCCACTCATTCTCAGAAAACTGGGGTTTGGCCACAGAGTCCTTCTAAACACACTGACCCTGACAGCTGCTACCAGTTGGTGAGAGACGGCAACAGACAGGACACCTAGCTGACAGCCTGGGTTAGTGCCACCAGCTATGCCGCTTAGGTCGGATCTGACTGAGCTCAGCAAAACCACTGGTGGGGTGTTGGAGTTTTTAGTCCATCCTGTGCACCCACCCACTGTGTCTACCTTGACACGTATTATTGCCAGAAAAACCACAACAAAGAAGAATTGTCAGTAGTATGATGAAGTGAATTATATTTAGTAAAATTATCATGAACAGGCTATCAAGCTCCATATAGGCAATTTAAAAAAAAAAACAAAAACAGCTGCCATGGAGTCAGTTCTGACTCATGATGGCCTAATGTGTGTCAGAGTAGAACTGTGCTCCATAGTGTTTTCAGTGGCTGAGTTTTCCAAAGTAGATCACCAGGGCTTTCCGCCGAGGCACCTCTGGGTGAATTCGAACAGCCAACCCTTTGGCTAGCCGCCAAGCACTTAATCATCTGTGCCACCCAGGGACTCCTGTATAGACAATACCAAAAAAAAAAAAACAAAACCAAACCCATTGCCATCAAATCAATTCTGACTCATAGTGACCCTGTAGGACAGAACAGAACTGTCCCATAGGGTTTCCAAGGAGCGGCTGGTGGGTTTGAACTGCTGACCTTTTGGTTATCAGCTGAGCTCTTAACCACTGCACCACTTGGGCTCCATATATAGACAGTAGGGGTGAGTAATAAAATGGAAGAAAATACATTTGTTTTTACTTACTCTTGCAGAATATTAATTTAATTATAATGATAAACATGATTCCAAACTAGAATCCGTTCAAGTCTCCATTGTGAGTATTACCAGGCTTCCCCTGGGATTGAGGTCTGCTTTGTGATTTGACAACATGGCGGCCTTTACGTGTACAAGGCGATGTTGTAAAAGAACAGTCTATAATAAAACTACGAAGATATGTGAAGAGTCCTACACTGACTTTTTCCATGAGTTATGGTTTCTGTCTTTTTCTAATCTTCTGTTTTTGTAGTTAGAAGATAAGGGATTGCAGGGTAGTCTCATACCTTCCCTGGGATGGGGAACTTTAAGAGAACCTTTGGAAGACTCTTTCTTTCAACGTATGCTTGTGTTCAGCAGGGCAGGAAGGACACTTAAAACTGTTCCGAAGGCAGGCTCAAAACAGCTGTGGAGAAGCAACTATGCAGAGAAAATGATAGGGATATCTTTAGTTGTGTTTTAGGAAGTCTAGCATCTCTTATTAAAGATGGGGGTAAGTGTGTGTATTCCTCGGAAGAGTTACGTTGTTGTTAGGTGCTGTCTGGTCGGTTCCAGCGCATAGCGACCCTGTGTACAACAGAACAGAACACTGCGGCCCTACACCATCCGCGCAATCTCAAGAGTGTTTACGCGTTTTGCAAATGCCAACAATGGTAGCTGTGTTGGCATGGAAATTCTTTGTGGTGTTTTTTTGTTTTGATTTGATAGAATTGGCAGTAACACCATATGCCTGGTCCCTGGATGCCAGAAAATTCTGACTCCCTTTGCCTCCTGGGTTTTGTTTGTTTTTTTCCTTCTCCTCTTTCTGCCCTGTTCGCTGAGCAGTTGTCTATCTTGGGCTGCTGACACAATGTTATTTTGATGAATGACTCACTGATGTCTCTCTATTTTCTCCATTCTCTTGTTAAGTCATTAAGGTTTTCATTTTAGCCCTGTTGGCGAATCTGAGTTTGAAATGCTTTTAAGCATCCTTGCGGCAAAATTGACCTCCAAGTCCCTTTCCAACCTCTTAAAAAAAGATGCATTTATGTAAAATATCATTTAAATGGCTTTGGACACTTTTAGGAAAGGCTGATTATATTTTGCCTCTGGCTTCACCATCCACTCAGTGCTTTCTTATGATGTAATGGCTAGTCCAGGGTGTAATTATTGTTTGTCAGTTTGCCTAGTAAAGGACATCATCTTGGCATTTGCCTGCCAAACAGCTCCATTTCCAGCCTCTGTCACCTTAGGCACTTTCCTTATTCCTCTGAGGCTCTTACCCTCTTTTGGACACCAGTCAATGGTCATACGGTAAGAAATGTTTAATTCACCTACCAGGTTTTAATAAAGACTACCAGGTAGTAGTCTTCTAAAAAAAAAATGGACCCTATAAGGACATTTTATTGCAGTGCTGAATTGTAGCACTACGACAAACCCATGTCCTTGTTTTGTTCTGAGGTTTATGGTCATGCTTAATGACAATTATGGTCTCTTTGGAGTTTGCTCATGTGTGGAGGTAAAGAACAGAGAGATCAAGAGACTGAAATCTGAAGTGTCAAGAGGAAAAAAAAAGGCATTTCGAGGCAAATTCTTAAAAATCCATGAATAGTCATAGGAATTTTCTCCTTACTTGTGGAATTTATAAAATGTGTTTCTAACAGCAAGATTTGAGGGCTGAATTTGGGCATCAGCTATGACCTCAACTGTATATTAATTAGGAATTTTGTTCAGGTGAGATTCAATTATAGTAGTGTAAGCAGATTGAGTCTTTTTCTGACACACAAAAACTAGCCCAGAGGTAGGTAGGTCAGGACTGTTATGGAAGCTCCACAAAGTTATCAAAGATTCAGGCTCCTAATTTCTTTCTTTTTTACCATCTTATGCAAATGACTTTCTCCTCAAGGTCATAAAATGGCTGCTGGAGCTCCAACCATCAAGTTTTAGTTCCAGGCAGGATGAAGCCAAGGGCAAGGAACAAAGGGGCAAAAGAGTCTTCCCAAAAATCCTGCCTGATGAATTCTGCTGCTGTCTCTTTGACTACCCTTATCTGTAGGGGAAGCTGGGAAAATATAGATTCTGTTACCAAGGATGAAGGAGAGAATGGATATTGGGTGGGCAACCTGGAGTCTCACCTAACCATCTTGTTAATCTCTTTTGTTTTAAATTTCATTCTTTATTTAGTTGTCAAAAATTGTCCCCATTAGCTCACAATTGAGAGACAGCACGTGTAGCAGCTAAGAGCATACCTTCTTGGGCCTGTGTTCCCAGCTCAGCTCTTAGTGATGCGTGGCCTTACCCCCATACTCCGTTCTCTCTTCTGTAGAAATGGAACAACAGTAGTGCCTACTTCATAGCGTGGTTGTGAGGATTAAGTAAGTTGATATAGAAAACATGCTCAGAACAGTGCCTGACATACAGTCAGTGCTACACATACGTTTGCCATTATCATTATAATTTCAGTTTAAGTTGTGTCCCCTGTGTGCTAAGCTGTGTATTACATGCTTTAGATTTAAAAAAAAAAGCCACTGCTGTCGAGTCGATTCTGACTCACGCTCTAGATACACTATCTCACATTGTACTCAAGACAGCTTTGGCAGGTAGCCCCCATTTTACAGCTGTGGAAACAGTTCAGTGGCTCACCCAAGGTCACAGAGCTGGTATGTGGCAGAGCCACGACTGAAGCCCAGACCTGCTTGACAGCAAAGCTCCGTTTCCTCCAGACCTGCGCTGGCCGACCTGGCAGGCACTGGTCACCCGTGGCTTGTGAGCACCTGAAGTGTCTGTCTGAGCTGAGATGTTCAGTAAGTGCAGAATACACACCAGGTTTTGAAGACTTAGTGTGAAAAAAAAGAGTGTAAAAAAATCTCATTCATAACTTTGTGTATTAATTACATGTTAAAATAATGTTTTAGATGTATTGGGCTAAATAAAATATTAAAATTTACTTTTAAATGCGGCTGCTAGAAATTTTTTAACTACATATGTGGCTCAAGTTACCCTTCTTTTGGACAGCGGTGGTCTAGACCACCCTAGCAAGCTACCTCTCTGTGTATTTATTTTTATGTGCATATATTCCAGGAAGAAAGATGTGACCATCGGCTTCTGTAGAGATTTACGGCCTTGGAAACCCTGTGGGGTTGCTATGAGTCAGAATCGACTCCATGGCAGTGGGTTTGGGTTTATATTGGAATGTTCAAGACCACTGTAAAGGAAAATACGAAATGATTTCTAGGGAGGTTTGTGGTCACTCAGCCTCTGCCCAAATTTCCTGGGTACTGAGTTGCCCAGGGTTCAGATGCAGAGTCTTTGAAGCCTCAGCCAAACAGCCCGGGGAAACTGACATGTGCTCAGATGCTGCAAGAGGCTAATGACAAGCAGAAGGCCCAGCGCAATAGGGAAACGTTTATTGCACCCTTTAAATAATTGTTCACCAAGCCTCTGGTGGGGCCACCTGGGCCCAGGGAGACTTTCACCGCCTCTTATTTTTCCACCTTCCCCTAAACTACTCCACCCTGGCCGAGCGGGCAGCCCTGACTTGCCCCAACCTTCCTGGTGTCCCTCTGCCTCTTCCCTAGGTGGCTGTGTCCTGGGGATAAATCCCACAGCAGCCACCAGCTCCGCTTCAGAGATCTGAGCGCGCCGCGGGCATCCCCTCCTGTAGCCACTGCCTCCACTCTTCCTTTGTCCCCTGCTCTGTGACCTCAGCTTTGTGTCAGAGCCTCATGCCCCAACAATGGCAGAGGGCTGAAATGAGCTTCTCGACTCCCTTGTCCTGCTGAGGAGTTTTGTTTTGTTTTGTTTTTTAAACATCGTGGCCCTCTTCCTGCTCTGGGCTGGTGAATCTGAAACCATTAGTAACAAAAGAGCCATAAAGTTTAGGGCTCTCTGTAATATTCATTTGACTTCAGTCTCATCCTGTGTGATTTCTTGGAGTGAGTTTATAGGAATCATGTAACTAGCTTTTTTCCCCTCTCCTATTTAATTAAAACTGAGTTTTCAAACCCCCTGGGAGCAATGAAGCCTTCCGTTTTCCTGGGCTCATAACATCTGTAGCCCCTGGGAGTGGTGATTCACTGTGCAAATCCAGTAATAACTCATTTGGGCAATATCTACAACCAGTTTGCCTGTTGCCAGTCTTCATTTGCCCAAGCAGACTAAACACTGGAGTTACCCGCCAGTCTGGAGCCAGACTGTCATTGGCCAGTTTATTCAAACCAGTCATATTAGAACACAGCCTAAAATCATTAAGTTCGAGATTAAAATCCCCACAACTTCCGTTATTCATAAAGATGATGAATTTGCGGCACCAAGCTCTCCCTCACTGTTCCCCTTATTAAATACAGCACTGCAAGTTTGGATTTTGTGTTCCCAAAGAAATGGAGGTCCCTGTGACTGACGGATCCTGGGGAAGCTGGAGTCAGTTTGGAACCTGTTCAAGAACATGTGGAGGGGGCATCAAAACGGCCGTTCGAGAGTGCAACAGACCCGAGTAAGTCCTGGAGCTCAGCGCTTTGTTATTGCGAGAGCCGGAGTGCGGACTCTTAAAGGGGATCCTTTAGCTGGAAGCAGATGAGCGCTGTGCAAGTTAGAGAGTGGGTGCCCTCAGGGGCCGCCTAGAGCAAAGGCGTCCAACTCCTTGACCCAGGACAGTTCCCTGTGAGTTATTGCTTTTCTCCCATGATCTTTGCTACTGAAAGTTTTGTCCACCCAACAGTTGATGGTTTTGTGTGGGTTGTTTTCCAATTTTTGTGCTCAGGCACATCTCACTGCCCACCCCCCACCCTCCGGCCCAGCTTGAGACAGCATGCTAATAGAGTGAACAGATAGAATTTCACAAGGAAACAAAGAAATTGGATGTTTTCATCCAGGTTGTAGATGAACATACCCTCTTCAGTCGGCACCGACAGGCTGAAATGTGCTTGCTGACCCCTGAGGCTGCATTTGCAGACGTCGAGGGACCCAAGACCCCAAGTCGGGAATGACTTTCTGAATCCATCCAGTCGTTTTACGGGGCGGGGTGGGGGGGCACTGAGGCTTCCACCCCACAATCTGACGGTTTGCAGATTGGGAGTCCCTGCCTCCCAGGAGAGTTCTGTGTGACCCGGGGGCTCTCTACCAGCCGAACGGGGACCCCATGTTCAAATACAGTCCAAGGGCTTTTTTTTCCAGCATCTATCATGCGTTTATTGGGGAGGGGACTGTTTATAAGTAGATAAAGAATTGCAGTTTTCACTATGAGGAATGACATCCAATCCCTTGTAGATCTAAGATGTAGGAGTTTTAAAGTAATGGAAAATAACACATAGGAAGTAAAAGTAATAGTTTTGAATGTTCTCAGAAGTATCATAGAAGCTTTGTAGGCTAGAGCACCCAAGACATCTTCATAGAACAGAACAGCAGTACTCATTTATTTTTAACAGCTGAGATTAGGGATACCAGCTGTATTGTGGAAACCCTGGTGGCGTTGTGGCTAAGAGCCACGGCTGCTGCAAACAGGTAAAGTAGTGAAGTGGGCGAGTGCAGTCTAACAGGGAGCGGTCAAGACCAAAAGCAGGCAGCTACTCAGATAGAAAAAGGGCCTAGTGTTGATAAACCTAAATTTTTATTAAGAAAAATCTGAATTGGGTGAACCAAAAAGAACAGCCACAGGCCATCAATTTGCAAGCCCTGGTCTAAATAGATACTTTCTAGTAAACGCTACTGATGATGGTCAATGTATTTTATTTCTGTTTGCAATTCAACTTTTATTTTATGTCCACTTAATATTAGTCTCTATAGAATACAGCGGAAAAGCTTTAAGGCATACTCTGCTCCGTGTAACTAACACTGTAGCTATGGATATAAATGAATAAACATTAGATTTGCTGCATAGCTTATATTTTCTCTTAGTTTTTTAATGGTATAAATATAGTACAAGCTTTAAAAAAATTCAAACACAGAAGTATATGATACGAAAAGTTTCTGTCATCATTATTCCTAACCTTTGCTTACTCTCCACGAAATAGCCACTAAAAACCAATTGGTTATATAGTCTCAGACTTTTTTTTTAAGATTGTGGGTGTAATATGTATTATATTAAATAATTATCATACTGCATAAGGCTCATACTCTATCTATATAATACATATATGTTCTTCTGTAGCTTGCTTTTTAAATTCAGCTATATATCTTAGCTATTTGTACTGTTGAAGCTTTAAAATCAAATATTTTAATCTAATAATAAATATGACGACTTTTTTAAAAATTAAAACTATTTGATGCCTATATGATCAAAGTTGTTATTATAAAGTCATAACAAGGGCTGTCATGATGGTATGGATATTGCAGATGGCAGGCACTTCAGAAATACTTTTAAAATTTTGACTCAAGACTATTCCAGCCAAAAGGTGTGTGTGCCTTTTTTTTGTTTTGGTTTTGGTCTTAGAGCAATTCTAGAAGTAATGTGGAAGAGAGTGGGGCTAGATAAATCACTCAGTAATTGGACTGGGCCAGACAAAGAAAATCACCCAGTGTAAAGATCTCAGCAGAAAAGAGTCTTGAGCTTCAAAGTGAAGCCGAGACCCTCACACGCAGAAGTCAAAGAACTGATCGTTAAAGACCTCAGTTAGAGGTCCTTGTCCTTGCTGTGTCCTATGAGAGGCTTTAAAATAAAGCAATCCACCTCATTGGGTGTCAGCACTGACATCATTTCATTAAAAACCCTCCAAGTTATGTGCACTTTAGGATGTCGCTGTTAATTGAGAAAGGAGACTGCCTTTGAATACTGAGGTTACAATGGGACCGGAGAAGTCAATCAGAAAAGAGAAAGAGACTTAGTAAAGGGAAAATCAGGCCCCAAACTCAATTTAAAAGCGTGTTCAGAGAAATTTACACAACAGATGGTTGATTATGTGGGACAAGGAGGTGTTTGCCGGCATGATTCTCAAGGAGTGTGAGGGGAGCAGTCTTTGGGAAGATGCCTTTTCTCAGTTTGATGAGCCCGTAGAATATAGTGTGTGGCTCCATTTTTAGAATCCAAAGTACGTCTCTATTAAGGACACCAGATTGTTTTATTTTTTTCACAGTATTCTTGCGATTCAAAAATATATTGATTTAACATCCAGACACTTTGTGCTGTATTTTTAGTTGTTACATAGTCTCTCCATGCTGCACTTGATTAGCAAGCTGTAGATCCCATATGCTTCCTAATTTTGTCAGAAACATTTTTGTCTCAACTGGTATATGGTGCTGCATGTTTGCCATCACGAGAACAGGGGTCTTAACTTTTTTTCTCTTTGAATTTTTAATTTATTTTTTAATCCCAGATTTGATCCATAAAACATTGACATGTCCCACGGTTAAGGTGACCTGCATCCTGGTCTGCCAGGACAGTCCTGGTTTACAGCTGTGGTACCAGAGAAAACCAGCTGACAGGTCACTTTCTAGTCAGCTCCAACTCACGGCGGTCTCCCGTGTCTCAGTCTAGAACTGTGCTCCACAGGGTTTTCAGTGGCTGATTTTTTAGAAGTAGATCACCAGGCCTTTCTTCTGAGGTGCCTCTGGGTGGACTGGAGCCTTCAACCTTTCGGTTGGCAGCCGAGTGCATTAGCTGTTGGCGCCACCCAGGGACTCCTGGTTCTAGAGAAATTATTAATAATTTTTCTTTCACTCTCAAAGTGTTCTTGATTGGACAACAAATTAATCATATGACCTCTAAGAAACATGTAATAGGGTAAAATTTTAAATTGGGACCACCAATAACATAATTGAGGGCAGAAACAAGACCAAGTGTTGGAGCTAGAAGATGCATTATCAGGCTATTCGGCACATCCTACACTTGTTATTTTGTGCCCTGAATTTGGTTCTGAGCTTCTTAGAGGCCGAAACAAAATGGTTTATATAATTGTTAGGATCCATCAAAATTAAAAATCATACCAGTTCTTCAGGAAAAGTCAAAGCAAGCATTCGCCATAGCAACTGCTTATGTAATCATATAAAAAAGAATTTTAAAGACATGTCTGTTTCATCTAGGAAAATTCATCTCTCACTTGGCTGTGAAGAATTGCCACAGGGTTTTTTTTGAGACACTGAGTTTGGAATAACTTGTTTTGAAATCTAGAGGGTTGGTTGCTGTGGGAGAGCCATTAGCTAAAGAGAGAACAAAGATGCCCAACGCCACACACTACCCAGCTGGGAAGGACCATTCGTGATGGTGCCAGTGGAGCTCCCTGCACCATCCTGTCTAGACCCTCAATAGCCTTTCAGCATCCCTCACCTGGACAAGCACAGGAAGGACACTGCCTCCCGGGGCTGCAAGTTGTATCCTCAGAAACTCTTCCCCGGTGCTAACCTTGTATCTGCCTGCCCGAAGTCATTCTGAGTAAACACAGAAGGTGTGACTTCTGTTCAAACCCATTTGCAGAAGAGTTGAACTTTCCTCAAGGCTAAAATGCACCTGTGACGACCTTCACAAAAATTCCGTCATAGCTTTGGGCACCCAGCACCTCGAATTTCCTGTGTGCATTAACAGGAGTGGTCATCTAATGTGGTCTTGAAAGAAAGCTCCCACTTGGCGGCTGGGTAGTTTCTTCCATGGTAATTAATCCAGCAAGTCCCTAAAGTCTTTCCCACCTCTATCAGACAGGCACCCTTTTCAAAGGATCTTGGTAGCTGGAAACTGGGGTTAATATTTTTTAAGGCTGTGTTTCCTATAATTTCCAGTGTTTGCCTACGTGGAAAAAAATACTCCTAACCAGCTAAACTATTAAATTATAAACTGAATTTTTCCACGCTGAAAGGTGGGCTCAGATGACTGAAGCCTTCCCTGTTACACAGTATGTGCAAATCAGGCGTAAACCACATTGTCGAGGAAATACGAAAAGCCGTGTATTTCAGAAGAGCAAATTTCCATTTATTAAAGTCTTATCAATAGTTAAGTGAGAAATATCATCTGTCTTTATGTAAAAAGCAACCGAGTTTGTCTGATATTTTAGGTTTGTGGATCACGGTCTCTGTCACAACTATTCAGCTCTGCTGCTGCAGAGCAAAAGCAGTCACAGGCACGTGAGTGAATGAACACGACTGTGTCCCGATAAATCTGTGTTTGTGGACACTGAAATTTGAATTTCCTGTTATTTTCACACATCATGAAATATTCTTCTTTTGACTTTTTAAAAATTATTTTTAAATGTAAAAAGTATTCTTAGCTCACAGGCCATACAAAAAATAGGCAGCAGGCAGGATTAGGCCCACAGGCTGTAGTTTGCTGACCCCTGTAATAATTAAACATTTATCGAGCAGGTACTATGTGCTAGATCTTGCTCTAAGTGCTTTAAATGCATCAGCCTAGTTAACCTTCACTGCAACCTATGAAGTAGATATTAGTATCTTTTACAGATGAGGAAACTGAGGCTTAGGGAGATCAAACAGCTTGCCTGAAATTGCACCATTAATAAGAGGCAGGAGTAGACGCAAACCCTGTGGTTCCAGAGTCCATGTCCATAAGCCCTCAACAAGATTGCTTCTCACATATAGTGTTTTTTATATGTTGTTTGTAAAAAACGTTGATTATACAGGATAAATCACAAAGTGCTGTTTACCATTTTGTAGTGGTTAAAACAAGCAAAGGTGGAAACTGTTACCATCTGAAGGGAACCACCACCAAGTCATAACTTTGCAGCCCGGACAACTGCCGTGCTGGATACATTTCAGGAGTCAGCTAAGACTAGTTACATCAAGGAACCAAACGAAGACAATCAACTGCTTTAAAATTTTATTTTCAAAGGGAAAAAAATAAGAGTTACTTTCAGGAAATAAATAAGTGATCGACCCACCCTAGTCAGTTGGGACATTTTTAAAAAGATTCCATAAAGATAATTTTGGCCTAAGATAAATCCGAGGGGGTCTTCCTAGTAGCTCATTTAAAACCTGTTTCACCTGAGCAGGTCTAGGAGCCTGATGTATATTTATGTGTAATCTGTGATATTTTATGCATGAGGCTGGGATCTCTCAGTGCTGAGGAAAGGGCTGGGTAGCCAGGATACCGAGGCTGCACCTCTAAATGGCGCCAGAAAAGATAAAAACTCTGGACCACAGCAACTGGATGGTGTAGCGGAAGGGGCACACTGGAGGCTTGGATTCCTGTCCCCGCTCAGCTGGCTCTTTTATTGTCTGTGTGACCTCAGGCAACTTACTTAACTTCTCTGAACCTCCTGTTGCTTGACATAAAAGTACCTCATCAGCCCTACCCTTAGGCAAGATATCAGAGTTTGGCAAGGGGAATGCACAGTGCAGATCTGAAGCGTCGTGTTTGGTGGGACACAGACAATCAGGTGTAGACACTGCTGGGTTATGTGCTGTTTCGCCTGCCTGGAGGCAGTCTTCTTCTTGATAAATAACAATAAGCATTTTTCAGACTCCTTGCTAAGCCTGTCAGATTCATAACAAGCCTTTGAGGTAGACAGTATCACACCTGTTTTTAACGTGAAGGACAGAGCTCAGAGAAGCCAGGTAGCCTGCACAAAGTTGTCTAGCGTAGAGGTGCATAACCCACGCTCCCACCTTACTTTACCAGCCTTTGATCTAGGGAGCACGTTGATGACGGCATCAGGACAGACTCCCCGTTCCTGAGACCTGTGCACTTTAAGGAGCCTTCAGTCCTGCCTCCCAATAAAAACCACATAGCTCAGAGTTGGTCTCCAAAACAAACTGCTGAATTGGATTAGTAGTGCTGGCGTAATATCATAGTAGCTAACAATTTCAGACACCTACTGTGTGTACCCATTTTTAGAGAAGGGGAAAATGAAGCTCAGAGAGGTTAGGGACTTTGTCTAAGGTCACACAGCAAGGATAGGGTGAAGATTGGAACTCAGATCCAACTCTAGAGCCTCACCTGTGCTACTAGACTGCCTCTAGTTCTGTGTTTTATGGGCACAGATACGTCTCCCATTTCTCAAAAGCCCTGTTTAACAAACAAAGCAAAACAGTTCTTATGGTCAAGATACAGGGAACAATTCGCTCTGAAGAAAAAGATGAAAACTTTCTTTCCATTTCGGTGGTGTTCTGGGGTGGCTGTGAAGTCTGAGCTGTTCGAGCCCCGGGTGGGTGAGCCCTGACTTCCTAGGATTCTGTAATCTTCCTGTTTCCATGATGAATTTGGCAAGTCACTGGCTGCTGGTAGATGTGTTATATAATTTCCTCTATGGGTCACATCTGGAAAATGCATGTACAGGGTTGCATGCCAAGATTAAATTTGCACTGTGATGCTTTGCAAGGCGTGCAGCACACCCTTGTCACAGGGAAGTTAACGGAACCAGCGCACGACTCTCTCCGTAAGTCAGAGTAGGAGCAGTTTCGCTCCATCCTGTTTATCT
Organism: Trichechus manatus latirostris; assembly: GCF_000243295.1. Lineage (NCBI taxonomy): Eukaryota > Metazoa > Chordata > Mammalia > Sirenia > Trichechidae > Trichechus > Trichechus manatus. The sequence continues at coordinate 44,220,353 of NW_004443937.1, read as the reverse complement.
GTAGAACAAAATCAGTGGTTGTCAGGAGAGATCGGTGGCACAGAATGAATGAGGTGAAACTGCACAGTTTCAGGATGGTCTCCCGCTAGGACGGTCCAGAGGGCAGAGAGGGAGCATCCAAATGCCCATTGGCACCTGTTGCCTTCTACATTTTTAAAATTGAAGGACTGTGAATGTTCCAGCCTTGCAAGGTAGCTACAGCCCGTTTTACAGATGTAGAGACTGAGGTTCAGCAGAGGTTGAGTTAAAGGAAAATGCAAACCTAGATTTCAGAGGCCTGGTCCTTTCCTCTGTAGTCTGCCACCTCAGGTTGCTTCCGTACAGGACAGGAAGTCACAGAAGAGGGAGCAATGGTGGGGGTAATTATAATGCAGAGTGTGCATTCCTTTTGTTTTCTCAGGCCAAATAATGGTGGAAAATACTGTGTAGGGCGCAGAATGAAATTCAAGTCCTGCAACACAGAGCCGTGTCTCAAGCAGAAGCGGGACTTTCGAGATGAACAGTGTGCTCGCTTTGATGGGAAGCATTTTAACATCAACGGGCTGCCTCCCAGCGTGCGCTGGGTCCCCAAGTACAGTGGAAGTAAGTACCTCCGGGGAAGGCGCCCGCAGTGGCAGGCTGGCGCTGGGCCCAGGCCGAGAGTCACGTTGCCTCGTGTCTCCTCTCTCTAGTTTTGATGAAGGACCGGTGCAAGTTGTTCTGCAGGGTGGCCGGGAACACAGCCTACTATCAGCTCCAAGACAGAGTGGTGGATGGAACTCCTTGTGGCCAGGACACAAACGATATCTGTGTCCAGGGCCTGTGCCGGGTAAGTCCCGGGTCACATTCTCCTCCCTGTGTTGCATCCCTGCCAAGATATGGTTTATGACGGACGTCCTTGAGAGACTCCACCTGCTCGTGTCTGTGCAGTGTCTCCAGCGCAGTGTTCTCCAAGCATGGTCTTGGACCAGCAGCGGCAGCAGCCCTGGATTCTATGCCTTCCACAGGTTGAGAACCACTGCCTTTGATTTTTCTGGACATTCTCAGCCTCTGTGGGGGTCTACATAAAACCTTCCCTTGAAGATTTATTAGAATTATTTACACACACATGCTTTTACTGTAACCTCCATGCTTAAGGTTAAACCCAAATGTTGTAGATTGAATATCTCTATTCCAGAAAGATGTCAGGAGGAAGAGCTGGCCTCACGCATCATGACTTTAAGCAACCCGAGGGCTTCTGCCTGACACCTGCCTGTTCAGTATTCTTGGAAGGGAAACCGAGAAACCTCTGGCAGATGGTGAAGCATCTGAGCCGTGATTTCTCCAGGGCTTGGTACTGGTTTGCTGTTCCATTCCCACCCTGGCCAGGCTCTGAGATGAGATGCATCTTCTCAGATGTTGTCCATAGGCAAATTGGAGTTATTGCTCGGTAGGATTTGACTGGAAGAGCCTCTGAGAGCTCCGCCCACTTCCTGACACTCACCCAGGGCACCAGTTTCCTGCTTGTCAGTCCGTTGTATGACGGCACATGGCATCTCCTCCAAGGCCAGCTAACGCAAAGGAATCAAGTGGACCCGAGTGTGAACTCCGGTCTTCTGGTCACCGTGGTGTCCTCAGAGTTCCACCTACACTGAGCAGTTTATCACCACCTGAGGGAATCCACTGGGAACCTGAGGCCTCCACCTGGCAGCCTGCCGTCCGCCTTCGGCCTGCGTTCATGGCCAGTATTTCAGCATTGGCGGATGTCTTAAGACATGGAATGTTCCAGCTCCCGTTTTCACGTGGCAGCAGCATCCTGGAGTGGACAGTGGCAGCTCGCTTAAACAGAGCGTGAGCGCTGTGATTGGACACGGTCCTCACCACTCCCCTTTCTTGTGAATGCTGAGTGATCTCATTTACTTATTCATAGGCCGATGCTTCGAAAACTTTAATCTGTAGATGAATTACTTGGGCATCTTGTTAACACGCCAACTCGGATTCAGTAGAGCTGGGTGGACCCCGAGATTCTGCATTCCTAACAGCCTTGGCAATGCCTATGGCTGGTGGTCCTAGGACCACATTTTAAATCTAAAGGTTCTTCTTGACTTTGCACATTGAAGGGGGACTTAATATTCCTGTCATTTTGAATGCATATCATTCAAAGAAAGCTGTTATTTGTCATTTTATAATTTCTATAATACTTACCATTTATTTCAAATGTTTTCTTTTTAAAGCAAGCTGGATGTGATCATGTTTTAAATTCAAAAGCCCGAAGAGATAAATGTGGCGTTTGTGGTGGTGATAATTCTTCATGCAAGACAGTGGCGGGCACATTCAATACAGTGCATTACGGTAAGAGTCTGCCCTGAGAACTCAGAGAAGGCAAATGGTCCGAGTTTAAACGTTGTTAACCACTGGTAAAATGTCAAAGTATTAATGTCAAGCATAGAATCAATCTTGCTACGGTGCATTATCCGTCGGCTGTAAGGTGCCCGTTGGTGAGAATTATGCTGCTTTGCTGCCCACATTTTATTCCGTGCTTAGAGAAAGTGAACCCGTCTGCGGAGTACTGAATTTATGCTCAATCCTTTCCAGGTTACAACACAGTGGTCCGAATTCCAGCTGGCGCTACCAGCATCGATGTGCGGCAGCACAGCTTCTCAGGGAAGGCAGAGGATGACAACTACTTAGGTGAGGTGGGATGCCCTCTGCCACTGGCGGGAGTCCTGGGTCTCTGGGGCACTTGTTGGTTTTCATTTCCTTCGCCCAGTTTTACATGGAGAGCTTTCATATGACACGTGTTTTCATGAAAGGAGACGATCTTGCAGTTCGTTATTTTATTTCTCCCTCCTACACACACTCTCAGAGTATTGATTTATTCTCTGTAGTGATGGTCATCCAGATCAAGGGGGTTACAAACCCTCAATGAGATGGAACAACACAACAACCACAAGAACGGACTCAAACATACCAATGATCATGAACGTGGCACAGGACCAGGCCGGATTTCGTTTTGTTATACATAAGATCGCCCATGAGTCAGAGCCAACTTGATGGCACCTAACCACAACAGTCACTCTGGATCTTTGGAAACAGAAAGGCCCCGAATCAAACGTGAAAGGCCTTACCCTGTACGTTTACCATAAATCATGGCTTCTATTGAGGTTCTTAAGAAGCTGGTTGTGTGGGTAACTGACTTGCAGCTGCTTTATCAGAGGCATTACTTGACTTAATTTTGATGTCATCAGTGCTAACCAGTGGCAGATCGCTGTTGGAGGTATTCAGTATCCTTCAGTCTGGCCATTCTGAAAGATTCTATGACAGTGCATATTTTTCTCATGTCGTTACTAGAACAGCCCAGTTGGCTACTTTATAGATCTTTCATCCTCTTCTCATTGAGCGCAGGCACCTGATTAACTCAGATCAATTCCTTGTTATCTAACCCACAACACACCGATGACCTTGTGTTGATTTTCCCCGGTTGGCTCAGCTGGTCCTCCATCACTTCAGTTTATAGTTTTGTAAATCGCTGTAAGTGATTATGAAATCCGCCCAACCACAGCATGGGGAGCGGCAGAGTGCCTGAAACAGATGCAGCTGAAGCCTGAGCACCTCACTCAGTAGACTCCTTCTAGGCCTGACACCGCACTAGGATCTGAGGCAAACGAAGGCAGTCCTCTGGGCAGCCAATTTTAAAAAGAAAGGAATGTCCTTTCTCTTGTATGATGTCCAGGCAGGAACTCTGCTTTGTGTGTCTGAACACAGCCTCCAGAGGCTTGTCCCAAACATCTGGACATCTTGAGCTCTTAGATGAGTGTTTGTTGAACTGAAGTAGAACCTATGTTGGTGTTTTGGAATATCTGCATGAAATCCTGCACAGAAGCCTAGTGCTCCTTCAGGCAGGCATGCTGACCAAGTATAATGTTTATACATGACTCCATGACAGCATTTTCTGCAGTGTTATCATTCATTCACTTATTTAATATATACCAGGCTCCCTTCTAGGCACAGTGAACAAAACAGAACCCCAAAATAAATAAGTAAATAAATCCCTGTCCTGTTAGAGCTTACTTTTTACTGGGAGGAGATAGGCAATAAACAATAAATAAGCAAATTATATACTATTAGAAAGTGGTAAGTGCTATAAGAAAAAATAGGGCAGCATATGGAACACTGAGAGATTGGGGCTGGGATGGGGACAGTTGGGTTGAAATGTTTGAATTGCACAGAGAGAGAACAGGTCATCTGGGGGAGCGCATCCCAGGCGGAGGTGCCAGCCATAGCAAAGGTCTTGGAGTAGAGGCATGTCCAGATCGCTGGAGGAACAGAAGGGAGGACGGTGTGGCAGGAGCTGAGTGAGCGCAGGAGGGAGTTGTGGAGGTGAGATTAGAGAGGTGATAGGGCTCGATCCTATAGGACTGGTCTTAGTGTCCTAGGGCCAAAATGACAGAACGCGACAAGTAGGTGGATTTGAAGAACAGAAATTTACTGTCTCAGAGTTTTGGAGACAGGAAGTTCCCATCAGCACCGGGTCCCAGGAAGGGTCCTTCCTTGACAGTAGCCCTGGGCATTTCTTGGCGTTCCTTGACTTAGAGACGGTTCCTCACATAGATACTTCTCCCTGTGTGTGTGTCTGTGTCTGTTCTGCTCCGAAGGCCTTCAGCTGATGGGGTGAGTCCCACCCGCGTTACGGAGGGTGATCGGCTTTACTCAAGGCCGACTGATTCAATCACACGTAATCGCTTCATAACAGCATCTGGACTAGTGTTTGACCAAATAACTGGACATACAGCCTAGCTAAGTTGACACATGAAATTAACCATCACTGGGCCCTATAACCAAGGAATTTGGCTTTTACTCGGAGAAATGGGTAACTACTAGAGGTTTTGAGCCAAGGAATGATATGATACAAATGATCATATTTATGTTTTAAAAGGATCACTCTGGCTGTTATGTTGAAAGTAGGTGGTGGGGGGAGAGAGGCAGGGTAGAAGCAGGGAGACTGGGTAGACAGTTATTGGAATAACCCAAGACACAGATGCTAATAGTTTGGCTGGAAGTAGGAGCAATGGAGGTGGTGGTATGTGGTGAGATTCTAGATATGTTCTAAAGGTAGAGCCATCAGATTTGTTTTTGTTTTTTTAATATTTTATTGTATTTTAGGTGAAAGTTTACATAGCAAACTAGGTTCCCATTTAATGTTTTTATACAAATTATTCCATGACATTGGTTACATTTTTCTCAATGTGTCAACATTCTCATTATTTCTATTCTATTTGTTCTATTTCCATTGATCTAGCTTCCCAGCCCCTCCTTAGCTTCTCATCTTTGTTTTAGGGTAAATGTTGACTGTTTGATCTCATATAGTTGATAACTTAAGGGAGCACAGTATTCTCGGGTGATATTGTTTATTCTATAAGCCAATCTATTGTTTAGATGGAAGGGTGACCACCAGGAGAGGCTTCAGTTCCAAGTTCAAAGGGTATCTTAGGGCAGTAGTCTCAGAGGTTCTGCTAGTCTCTGTTATTCCAATAAGTCTGGCCTTTTTTAGGAATTTCAGTTTTGTTCTCCATTCTCCCTTCCTAACCAGAGCCTTCTATTGTGTCCCTGGTCAGAATGGTCAGCAGTGGTAGCTGGGCACCAACCAGTTCTTCTGGTCTCAGGCTAGATGAGGCTGTGGTTCATGTGGGCTATTAGTCCTGTGGACTAGTTTCTTCTCTGAGTCTTTGGTTTCCTTCATCTCTTTTGTTCCATACCAGTAGAGACTAATAGTTGTATCCTAGATGGCTGCTTGCAAGCTTTTAAGACCTCACACACTACTCACCAACTAGGATGCAGAACATTATCATTATGAACTATGCTATGCCAGTTGACCAAGCAGTCCCAGGAGACTGTGGTCCCAAGCCTTCAAACCCAGTCAACCAGTCCCATGAGGTGTCTGGTTATGTCTAGGAAGTATCTGTAACTGTGCCTCTTATGTGGTTTATTATATATATGTATATGTATATGCAGCACACATAAACATGTATACACGTGCCTACAGATACGCCTATACGTGCACACCCATATAGTCACGTGTGCCTTCCTGTACACATGTATGTGTTCATGTCCACCTACCTACAGATACACCTATACGTGCACACCCATGTAGTCACATGTGCCTTCCTGTGCACATGTACGTGTTCATGTCCACCTGTGTAACCACACACACCTTTTTTGGTTGTCGTTACTGTTGTTGCAAATTGTATGTTATAGCATTTATCAACATTTTTGCTTATTCTTGCAAACTTCCTTTTATTTTTTTTTTTTTTAGGCATTTAAAGTTAATTTTACTCTCAAGCAGGTAAAAAAAATTTCAAAAGAAATAATCACAAATCACATTGATAATATAGTTAGTACTGTGATTGACTTATGTTACCAAAAAGCAATTTTTAAATTTAATGCCGTGGCTGGAGAACTGCACAAGTGTGATTTTTATTTATTAATATCACATGTATAGATGATAGGATAATTATAATATCAGTTACTCCTTTTTAGAACGTTTTTAAAACAAATCTGCTCATCTTTTTCTCAGAATATTATTTATTTTTAAATTCTTTATCCAATTTTACAAATGAAATTATATTAAAAACCCTTATAAATTATTGAATGCAGATAAAAAACAAAGCCCTCTGAAAATTTTTATATTGATAGAGAATTTTTTACTGATTACCCTATTAAAATGAAAATTAAATAAGACATAATCATTGCCAATTTTGATGAATATGTGACATATTTCTCTCTCTCTCTCTCTCTCACACACACACACACAGAGTATCAAATCCCAGAGAAATGTTATACTTTTGGACACTCGATATTAGAAATTTGATTAGAGTTTCATATTATGTGAATTTAAAATAGATTTGCTTCAAGAATTTTTGAAAATGATGCAAAACTCTCATTTCCCTCTAATGGCTTGGGGTTTCACAAAAGCATGTGAAAAATCACAGCTTTTTCTTACAAACGTCTTTATTGGAATTACACCCGTAGCCTTCCTGTCCGACAAACAATGAAGTGTGTTGCTGATAGTTATCGGTCTTCCTTTGCATTTTATGCACAATTCAGAATTTATTGTTGAGCTGCTCTGAGAGAAATGAACTCATATAATGAAGTAATATATATATACATATAAATATATGTATATATAAATATACATATAAGTAAATATATACATATATGTATAAACCTGTGGCCATTGAGTTGATTCTGACTCATAGCAACCCTATAGTGCTTCTATTCATCCAATCATTCAACAAGAATGTACTGTCTATGAACTTTTCATAAAAAAAATTGGCTTGTAGATGGTCCCTGCCCTCAAGAAACTTTAAATGATTATAGTTACTATGATAAAGGTATTCACAGGTCTTGCAAACTTCTTAATGTCTTCATTTACCTTGGACACGTTGTGCAGGCTTCACCCATACTGGGTGTTGTCTTTCTTGTCACCAAAAATAACAAATGTCTACTATCTAGAAAGTGATTCCTCCCCTCTCCTCCCCCTCGCATCGCTGGTAACCATCAAAGAGTGTTGCTTTCGTTGTATATACCTATTCTTGACTTTTTATAAAAGTGAGATCGTACAATATTTGTCCTTTTGTGATCGACATATTTCACTTAGCATAATGTCTTCCCGTTTCATTCGTGTTATAAGATGTTTGCGGATTCGTCATTAGTCTTTATAGTTGAATGCAGGTACCACAGTTTACTTATCCAGTCATCTGTTGATGGCTGCCTGGGTTGTTTCCATCATTTGCTATTGTAGATAATGCTGCAGTGAACACAGGTGTGCAGATGTCTATTCCTGTCACTGCTTGTTTGTCTCTAGGATATACACCTAGGTGTGAGATTGCTGGTATTTCTATTTCTAGCTTTTTGAGGAAGCGCCATACTGTTTTGCATAATGACTGTACCATTTTACAGCCCCACCAGTAGTGTATAAGAGTTCCGATCCCCCACAGCCTCACCAGCCTTTATTGTTTTCTGTTTTTTTAATCAGTGCAGTTTTTGCAAGGTGAGATGGCATTTCACTGTAACTGTGATTTGCATCTCGCTAATGGCTAACGATCGTGAACATCTTTTCATGTATTTGTTGGCCGCCTGGATGTCCTCTGTGGTGAAGTGTCTGTTCATGTCCTTTGCCCATTTTTTGATTGGATTGTTTGTCTTTTTTGTTGTTGAGTTGTTGAAGTTTTCTGTATGTTTTAGAGATTACACCCTTGTCAGATATGTCATTGCCAAAGATTTTTCCCCTGTCCGTAGGTTCTCTTTTTTACTCTTGGTAAAATCTTTTGTTGAGCATAAGTATTTAATTTTTAGAAGGTCCCAGCTATCTAAGTTATCTTGTCATTCGTGCATTTTTAGTTTTGTTTGATAGACTATTTATGCTGAAAATTAGGTCCCCTAGTTTTGACCCTGTGTTATCTTCCAGGAACTTCATAGTTTTAGCTTTAACATTAGATCTTTGATCTATTTTGAGTTAGTTTTTGTACATAGTGTGAAGTTTGGCCCCTGCTTCATTTTTTTACGTGTGAATATCCAGTTTTGCCAGCACTGTTTGTTAAAGAGACTGTTTCTTCCCCATTGAATGAACTTTGACCCTTTGTCGAAGATCAGCTGCCCATAGATGGATGGATTTACTTCTGGGTTCTCAATTCTATTCCACTGTTCTGTGTGTCTGTCATTCAGCCATGATTACTGTGGCTGTATAGTAAGTTTTGAGATCGGGAAGTATGAAGCCTCCTACTTTGTTCTTCAATATTGCGTTAGCTATTCGGGGCCTCTTTGAGCCATCAGGTTTTGTTGATGGATTGAATATGGTGTGTGAGAGAAAGAGAAGAACCAAGGGTGACTCCGGGGTTTTGACCTGAGCAACTAAAAGGACTGAGTTGCCATCATTTGAGATGAGAAGACTTGTTTCCTATGCTTCCATATAAACACGAGTGTTTTACGGTCTTTACATCTTCAGCTCCTGGCGTAAAGCCTACACATAGTAGGTCTAAGGCAATGAATGTTGAACTGTGGAGAAGCCATTGTGTTTGCTGTCTTTATTGGGTACTTACTGTGAGCTTAATAGAGGGTGGAGTTACCTTGGAAATAGACACACTCATCACCTCTTTCAAGGACCACAGAGTCTTACTTGGATTAATGACTCAGTGGCTGCACCGACTTTTTCTCACCCTAAATACCCACGTGAGTGGTGCCTATAAATCAGTTAACAAAGTTCATGGGGACTCTTTTCAATTTTTTTTATTTTGGGAATCCCGTATTTCTCACTCCACCGCTGTGCACAATGGGTCAAGCATTTTACTTCCTGCACTTGGTTATAAATTTGAGCATGTGACTGTTGAACCCTGACTACTTCCTGATTAAATCAAGCAGCATTGCATGAAACCTCCTTTATAAATTAATTTCCTGAGAGCCAAAAACTGTGCTGAGCTGCTCCTTTCTTCTCCACCACAGAGGGAAGGATTCTCGTCTATTCTTCTCTTTCCTGGAAAAATAATCTCCCTGCAATTCAATTTAAATCAGTCCAGATCAGGAGCCTGAATTCAGGGAGGGCCTCCTGATAACCTTTTCTTCCTCACGAAGGCCTCTTAATCTCCTTTCAAAGAAAGAAAGCAAAAATTAAAGAAGATTTATCATCTGGGACAGGCAGTCTGTACCAGTTGTGACTCTTTAGTGAAATATTATGAAAAAATCATCTGTTGGCTTAAGAAGTCTCTCTGGAAGCAAACAGCAAGCGTGCACGCGCAGAGCGCAAGCCGCAGCTCACTGAGGGTGAAAGTCGAGACCTCAGAGCTTTGAACCTTACAGTGGCTGCTTAACCATTTAGGGAGAATTCGATGTTGGCATCAAGTCTAGGGTGTGTAAATGTTTACCCTTGACTTGAAGGAAGATCAACAAATACACTGGAAGGTTTTAAAACCCGCAGTTCAATCTTGCCTGGGTCCATTCATAGCTGTTGAGTTGCTAAGCAGTCTTCATCCTTATCCCTCATATTTTTAATAGGTCCATCAAGCCATACTGGTTCTGTGTGTTTTGGTGAGGGAGCAGTGTCCAGGAGAGAGGGCCGTTGTAGCAACGCAGATCTGATGGGTGAAATGGGGGGAAGCCAACCCAGGAAATTAGCTCCCCTAATTGCATGAGTGGGAGGTTAGGCAGTAGGCTGTTGTTTTCAGGGAACTATTTATTTCACAAGGTACCAAAGCAGAAAGCCTTCCTGTCAAAGGTCATCCTTTCCCATAGACCCCTCCCTCCTGTTGGGCTAAAGCCAGATTGTACCCAGTACCACCATCTCATATTGCTTCAGAAGAAGCAGCCATTTCTGTGATACTAATATGTCTCCAATGTGTCCGGCCCTTGATTAATTGTGGCAGTGGGAAGACAGGAGTCGATTCAGTTCAAGATAAAGTGGGAACTTCATTTCAGCTGATGACTCTAAAGATGTCTGGGGCCAAAGTGTTTATCAGAGCAAATCATAAGAGGAGTCTGAGATCATTTGAGCTCCTGTCTCATTGCCTCCTCACCATCGACTGGGACAAGGAGCACGCGGTGAGGGGTGAAATGCTTAGGTCGGTGTCAGCCCAAGAGGAGACAAGGAGAGGTTAGAAAGGATCCCTAGACTGAAGGTAGAACAGACGATTGCTCCTCGAATACCAGTGGGACTGGATTACTGCTTCATTTGCAGAACTGGCATTGGGACGTCTCCTTTCCCCTCTGCTGGTGAAATGGCAGCTGGGTTGCTAGCATGAGATTTCACATGAAAGAACTGGGTGACCTTGTTGGCAGCTCATTCTGCCAACACCCTGTAAGTAACCCGCATCAGGGAGCACCCTCAGGAGCCTAAGGTACCCCAGAAGCAACCTCATCTGCAGCCAGTGACCCGTTGAAAGTCCTGCGTCTTGCTTGGCTGGTGGGTCTGACGCTGCGGGAGCCTCAGGGGGGACGAGGTTGGCAGAGGTGTACGCTGACTGGGAAACAGTTGCTAGCTGGAAGCACTCTGTTCTCCTTGGTGTGAGTGTCAGGCTCAGTCGCTCCATCGTTCAGCGTCATTGACTGAGCACCTACTTTGGGCTTGGGTCTTCACTGCGTTTATAAAATTGTTACTTGGTTGCTTTACTACAGGGGCAGGGGAAGATTAACCAGTAAGCAAGGCACATATGGGCTTACAGGAAGCAGAGTACACGTGCGTTTGTGTTTACTTACTAATCCGTAGTGCACAATTTCACATGGGTTTCACTACCTGTGTTGAAAAACAGGTGAAATGCGCACTGCAGATTAGGAAGTAAGGACAGGTAAGCCTGTGCATACCTTGCAGATTGGGTAATCTGTCCCTGTAAAGGGGCTCACTCAGTCTTGCAAAACAAACTTACTTATTTAAATTTATAAAAGTCTGTAACCTAAACGTGTGTCATTTCTATTTGTTCGTGGTGGTGCAGTGGTTAGATGCTCGGCTGCTAACCAAAAGGTCTACGGTTCAAACCCACCAGCCACTCCACAAGAGAAAGATGTGGCAATCTGTTTCCATAAAGATTACAGTCTTGGAAACCCTATGAGGCAGTTCTACCCTGTCCTATAGGATTGCTTTGAGTCGGAATCGACTCGACGGCTGTGGGTTTATTAGTATATTAAGAAAAAGAGTGTGTGAATTTATTCACTCATTTAACATTTGTTGACTTCCTTCATGGAAAAATTTAGCAGGTAACAGTCTCTGGAGACAGACTTCTGGATAAAAGGCACATGGCCTTTGGAAATTAACAATCTCTAAGTCATAGTTTTCTCATTCATAAATTCGGCATCAATAGTAGACTCTCCCTTATAGAGGTGTGATAAGGAGACAGTGCATGTGAAGGCATTGTGATCTGCCAGGAACTAAAGCCTGTATAGCACTATCTTAGGTAATTCTCATCACAATCCTATGAGGAAACCTATTGCGCAGATGGAGAAACTGAGGCTTAGAGAGGTTAAGTAATCTACCCAAGGTCACACAAACAAAGAGTGGGGAGTCATAATTGGAACTTTCCATTACTGTCTAGCCTCAGACCCTACACCCTTAGCCGCTTTGTTTTACAGCCTCCATGTAGAACAATACGTGACTGATCTGGGGCGTGGATGGCTGGAGATTTAGGTTTATCTGTGGGAGTTTATTGGTGAGTCTGGAAAGATAGGTCAGGATAAGATTTGTAAGGTTATTGGGAGGTTGTGCTAAGGAGTTTGACCCATGTTCTGTACAGAGTAAAGGCTGTCAAAGAATTCTGAGCCAAGAAGTTGGAGGATGTGTTATGTTTTTAAACACTAACCCTGAGCTTTTTTCTGCGATACCACACCCTTCCCAACCGTCTCAAAGAAGGCATTTTATTCTTCCACTGGGGGCAAGATGGGCCTTACGTAGTGGGAATTCTGGCAAGTGAAGTGCTGGATCAGGAACAGAATTCAGTGCAGTTAATTCCTGATACTGGGAAGAGTGGAGCCCTGGTGGCTCAGTGGTTAAGAGCTTGGCTGCTAACCAAAAGATAGGCCGTTCAGATCCACCAGCTGCTCCTTGGAAACCCTATGGGGCAGTTCTCCTCTGTCGTGTAGGGTCACTGTGAGTCGGAATTGACTCGACAGCAGTGGGTTTGGTTTGGTTTGGAAAGAGCAGCCCTGCGTCAGTATAGCGTCCATTCAGGAAACATGCCCAAGAAAACAAGGACATCTGCTGCTGCAGAACCACAAGGACTACCAGAGCGTCGTCTTAGCCCCCTTCAGTCCCCACGTAAGGATACAATACCTAATTACCTAAGTCTTTAAACCTCTCACACATACACATTGTTTCTGGTCTATACAGTGAGTACAGAGGAAATCACTGAAGGGCAGGTTAGAATCTCCCTGGCAGATAGGTAAGACGCCATGGCCACTGCCCGCTCCCCGACCGTGACAGACATCACTAATGTGTCATGACACTCATTGCTGCTGAGACATGACGCTGCCGATGAGTCCTGCGCTACACAACTTCTGGGGCAGAGTCTCCCAGATGATTGACATTGACATCTGGGATGGAACCTGTTTGCCATCCGTGAGTTAAATGTCCTTGTTCCTTATTTCACCTGAATACACAGCCTGTGGGTTTCAAGGAATCCCTCACTGCTAAGACTTACCAGTCGTGCACAGACTGCAAAGGGTGAGAGAGCCTTTCTCTAGCGTTTCGTTCAGGGCCCAAATGTGTTGTAGTTCTGATTCACTGAGTGCCTGCTTCAGGCCAGGCACAGTGGTCGGCAGACTTGTCATTCCAGAAGCTGTGGTTCTGGGGGACAGAGTGGTACTTAAGGTGAAACGGAAATTGTGTAGTAAATACTAGGGGGAAAAGGTATAACTGGGATTTTATCTTGAGAAATTAATCAAAAAAGAAAGAAAAACTTATTTTATCTTACATTCACCAAAATTTAGGTTTTAATTTCGATCATACCCAGGCTTTTGGGATGGAGAATAAAGCAATTGATAAATATTTTTGCATCATTTTTCCGGTCAACTCATACAATAGCAGAGTAGTAGTACTTTCTTCACTTCAGGTTGGAATTTAACAGTAAAATCTGAAAGGAGTCCATTTTGTAAGCATTCTGGAGCTTTCTCAGCTTTCCCAGGAGCCTCTCTTGGCCCCTGGATAAAGAAACCGTTCTTTTTGAAGCAGCTGTTGTCTCATCCTCCTTGTCAATTGTCTTTCCTTTTCATTGGTTTTTAACCGGTCTGTGTCAGAGGGGTTCCTGGGTGGTGCCAACGGTTAATGCACTTGGCTGCTAACTGAAAGTTTGGAGGTTTGAGTCCACCCAGAGGCACCTTGGGAGGAAGGCCTGTCAGTCTACTTCTGGAAGATCAACCACTGATAACCCTCTGGAGCACAGTTCTGCCCTGACACACATGGGGGCACCATGAGTTGGAGGTGACTCGACAGCAGCTCGTCTGTCAGATCCTCGGTCGACCAGTATTCTGGTGCTTCATTCAAACAGTTCTCCGCCATCACTTTCTCTGCTTCACTGATTCTTTCATCTTTGCAAAATTGGCTGTAGATTTCCTTCATACTTTCAAAAAAATATTTATTGAGCATTTACCATATGTTCTTCCAGAAGCTGGGATATAATGTGAATAAAACCGTCCCGAACTTCTTGCCCACATGGGGCTTAACATTCTTGTTAGGGAAATCAGAGCGTAAACCAATTATTATGGAGAAAAATCAAGCTGAGATAGGAAGGGATGGAGTCTGTGCTGGCAGTGGGAGGGAGTAACAGTTTTTAACGGAGTGGGGAGAGTTGGTTTATTAGCATTCATCTCTTGTGTTTCAAATTCTCTCGAGATACAGTGACGTGAAACAACAAATATATGCTATCACAGTTTCTGGCGTCAGGAATTTGGGAGCAGCATAGGTGGGTGGTTCTGGCTAAAGTTTCTCGTGAGGCTGCAGTCAAGATTCAGTTGGGTTTGTGGTCTCATCTGAAGGCCCCACTGGGGCTGGAGGATCTACTTCCAAGATGACTCCCTCAAAGGCTCTTGGCAGAGAGCCTCAATCTCTCACTGCCATTTGCAGGGGGCCTTAGTTCCTCCCATGTGCCTCTCTGTGGGGCTGCTTGGGCATCCTCACAGCATGGCAGCTGACTTCTCCCAACACCAGTGGTTCAGGGGAGAGCAAGACAGAGCCACAATGCCTTTGACCTGGCCTTGGAAGTCACACGCTATCATTTCTGCAATATCTTGGTGATTCTACAGGTCAGCCCTACTCAGCATAGGAGGGGGCCAGCCACACAAAGGTGTGAATACCAGGAGGCAAAGGTCATTGGGGCCATCTTGGAGGCTGGTACGCAGTGGACCCATTGAAAAAGTGACATTTGAGCATCCCATTGGCCATGTATTTCAAGATTTCAACATAAGTCAAAGAAAGAGAGCAGTCAAAGATTCAGTAGGTTCAGCTAATTCTCATATAAATTAGGGAAGGATGTTTGTGTGGGAACCAATTTTGTAAGCGGTCAGTTCATCAGTATGTATTTTCAAGTTATAAGACTTTTGCTCCCATGTATATAATCCTGTAACTGGGCTTGTATAACAAGCTCCTTGATAATTAGGACCCCTGTTTCATTCCAAGGAGCCCTGGTGGTGCAGTGGTTAAAAGCTTGGCTGCTGACCAAAAGGTCAGCAGTTCAAATCCACCAGCCACTCCTTGGAAATCCTGTGAGGCAGTTCTACTCTGTCATATAGGGTAACTATGGGTCGGAATCGACTTGACAGCACATAACATCAATTTCATTCCGTGTTATTTCACTTAATTTTTCCAGACGCCATGGGGGTAGGTGTTTTTATCCCCATTTTGGAGCTAAAGGGATGGAGATAGGAGTGATAGCGAGGTCACACAGCTGACACGTGGTCAGGCTGGGCTTCGAACCCATGTCTGTCTGGCTCTGACGTCCACGTTCCTTGCGCTGTAACTCTCTGCCTACTGAGGTGTTATTTCATATTTCAGACAGACAGGAATTGGCAGCAGATCAGTGAATGCTCTTTTGTCCTCTACAGCTTTATCCAGCAGTAAAGGAGAATTCTTGCTAAATGGAGACTTTGTGGTCACAATGTCCAAAAGGGAAATCCGCGTTGGGAATGCTGTGATAGAATACAGCGGCTCCGACAACGTGGTGGAAAGGATTAACTCCACAGATCGCATCGATCAGGAGCTTTTGCTTCAGGTGAAAACCCGGCCGTGAGCCACAACCCTTTCCTTCCACCGGGTGTCACCAGGCATGCAAACACTCTCCACTTTGTCTGCTCCTTCCAGGTGTTGTCGGTGGGAAAGCTGTATAACCCTGATGTGCGCTATACCTTCAATATTCCAATTGAAGACAAACCTCAGCAGTTCTACTGGAATAGCCATGGGCCCTGGCAAGCGTGCAGCAAACCCTGCCAAGGTGTGTGCTTTAGAGTTGAGTTTTGGGATTTTCTCTTCTTTCTTTCTTTCTGTATTTGAGAGACAGCCAGATTCCACAATCTATAAACTTTTCTGTCGGCATGAATTCTCTATTCTCCTTCGTCTGAATCTGTTTGATCATTTTTGGCTGGCAAGTTTAGCTTTTTAAGGGATTCAGGATATACTACGTGTCCTTCTCCTGTGGGGTTTATGCACAGGATAAGCTGTGTACAATCACCTCTGCCACTTTACTTTTTCCTGAGATATGGATACATGTAGTTGTATTACATGTTATTTCTTTTGTCTAAACGAAGGATAGGTGAACTGTAGCCAGTGGGCCAAATCCAGGCCGCCTCCTGCTTTTGTAAATAAAGCTTTATTGGAGCAGTCACACCATTTGTTTATTACGCTTCTATGGCCGCTGTTGCCCTGTAGAGGCAGCCTTCAGTAGCTGTGACCGATGGTTTGGCTTGCAAAACCCAGAATATTTACTCTACAGTCCTTTACAGAAAGCTGCTGATCCCTGGTCTAAATAGTTTATAGAGCAGGTTAGTTTCCTTGGATAACTTTGTTTTTCCTTCCTATTTAGGGGAGCGGGAAAGAAAACTTGTTTGCACCAGGGAATCGGATCAGCTTACAGTTTCTGACCAAAGATGTGATCGCCTGCCCAAGCCAGGACCCATTACTGAGCCCTGTGGTACAGACTGTGAACTGAGGTGGGGCCGCTGTTTCCTTGTCTTCACTGGGCTGTGGGGGGTCTCAGGGCAGGTGTCTGTGTGTGAGGAGCAGGGGTCCTGATCGTCTTCACTGGGCTGCGGGGGTCTCAGGGCAGGTCTCTGTGTGTGAGGAGCAGGGGTCCTGATTGTCTTC
>NW_004443937.1:44182039-44203467 GCF_000243295.1 Trichechus manatus latirostris | reverse complement strand
GGGGTCTCAGGGCAGGTCTCTGTGTGTGAGGAGCAGGGGTCCTGATCGTCTTCACTGGGCTGTGGGGGTCTCAGGGCAGGTCTTTGTGTGTGAGGAGCAGAGGAAGGGATGCTGATCCTCTTTCTTGTGTTTCATTGAACATGCAGTTTTCTTGTTCTTCCCCTAAGAATGAAAAATAGCTAATAGAGCCTGGTTAAAAAAAAAAATTCATCGCCATCGAGTCCACTCCAAAGCGTAGCGACCGTATAAGACAGAGTAGAACTGCCCCATAGGTTTTTTAAGGAGCAGCTGGTGAATTTTAACTGTCGACCTTTTGGTCAGCAGCAGAGCTCTTAACCACTTCACCCCCAGGGCTCCACAGTATGTAGTATGGTGTTTACCCTGAAAAGTTCTCATTTGATCCTCACAACTTGCTGCATAGGTGCTATCATGATGACTGAGCCACTGTTTACACAGAACTTTGGTTTGAAATTCAACACAAAGGGGAAACCTTGTTCCTCAAAGTACACATAATGTTCTGTGTCCACCCAGTGGAAGTACTCTCATGCCCGTGAAAGTTGCGACAATGGAAGGAATCAGAAGAAAATCTGTATGCAGGCGTCTGGATGTTTCAATAATTCTGTATTTAAGAAAAGCATCGAATCTGAGACAGAATTAAATTCTGAAACTTTTCCCTTTGCCTTACAAGGTCGAGTGTGACTTCATAGCTTGGGGTTGCAGTGTACAGTCTGCATATCAGTTATACGTAAATAAGTCAGTGCTTTATCCTCCTTTTACAGAAGAAAAATGATCAACGTAGGCGATACAGGAACTTTCTGGGGTCTCACCATTCATAAGTAGCAGAGTGAACACTTAAGCATTTTGTGGGTTCTGCATGACCATGCCAGATCCTCTCAAGTGGTATTGGCTGCCTGTAGTGCTGGAGAGAAGATTTTGAGGCCCACTCAAGGGTCTGGGAGAAGAGAGGAGTGCTGTGTTCAGTTAGTAATGTCTGCATGGGAGCTGGAAGAGGAGTCGTGGCATATAGGCCACGTCTTTGCCAGTTCTGACCTGAAAGCTGTGACTCGAAGCCCAGGCACTTTCACCTTGCCATACTTCCTTACTACCCAGTGTCACTGACCTGCGTTCATTTGCCAGTCGAAAGGCATCAACAGAGTTCCTCGTAAGAAAAATAATTAAAAAGGACATTAGAAGGGGACATTTACACTAGGCTGTATTAATTCTTGTTAGAGGGAGTGTTGCTTCAGCCAATGGAGTTAAATTAGTTAAAGTTCTTTTCAGAAAAATAGTTAGCTAATTGCTTAACTGAATTAATCACTAAAGTTTAGGGAGGAAATATTTGAATCGGTGGATAGATTCCCTAAGTCACAACCTGCATACGTTGGGAAGGGTGACATTTTTAGCTTACCTTTTATCAGATTACCCCTGTATCCTCCACTGCTCTGAAGGTAATCATAATAGAGCCCACCATTTACTCAGAGCTTTTTTTTTTTTTAACATGTATCACTCCTAGTTAATCATCACAACCATACTATGACATAGATATTGTCATAGAGAAAGGTAAGCAAATTGTTCAAGGTCAGTGAACTTGTTGGTGGAGTGGCAGGGTTCACATGTGGCCCATCTGACCCAAGTGCCTGTGCTCTTAGCCCTAGGAGAAGGGTGGTCTTGTTCTTAATCAAGTAATAATAATGGCTGATACTAGTTGATCCTACTCTGTGTAGTTCTCCTTCCTTTGTGAAAAGGAGTAGTTCCCAGGAGTTTTGTGTCCTATCCGTGCTCCCTACCTGACCTGGGTCCCCTTAGCTGTCATTTGTGCACTGGCGGAGTCACACGGGGGTGGGTGGTGTCTCAAATGACAAGTGCAGATACCGTGGCACTCCTGCCTGCAGCGCTCAGGATGCTGTTGTGATCACAGAGAAGGCATGTTAGTACAGAGCATTGCCAGTAATAAAACGTGATCGTAGAAAGATTACTGATTCTTTAAGAACCCTGCTTAGAGTTCCCCCAAGGAGGACCAGTGTGAGGGTATAGATCATGTTTGAGCTGTTACTTCAAAGAATCTAATATTTTTCACTCTGAGCAGATTCCAAAATGGCCACAATTTAGTTTGTGATGCCAGCTGATCTGATGGTCTCCAAAGTTTCTCCTGTATCAAACGGTTTGAGACATAAAGCAGAAATTCAGAGATCTTTACAGGGCTAATGCACTGAAAACCCAAAACCAAACCCATTGCTGTTAAGTTGATTCTGGACTCATAGCGACCCTATAGAACAGAATAGAACTGCCTCATAGGGTTTCCAAGGAGCAGCTGGTGGATTTGAACTGCCTACCTTTTGGTTACCAGCTGAGCTCTTAACCACTACACCACCAGGGCTCCAATGCACTGAACTAAACCAAACCAAACCCAACCCATTGCCATCTAGTTGATCCCGACTCATAGTGACCCTACAGGACAGAGTAGAATTGCCACATAGGGTTTCCAAGGAGTTGCTGGTGGATTTGAACTGCCAGTCTTTTGCTTAGCAGCCGGGCTCTTAACCACTGCACCACCGGGGCTCCAATGCATTGAAAGGTGGCCTCAAATCCACAAGACTTTTATGTAGGGTTCATTACACAGAAGACCTCGTGTGGATTTCTCCTCAAGCATAATGGTTCGTGTTGTGCTGTATGAAATTTGAAACTTGATTGGAAAATAAAACACCAATAGTGGGAATCATAATAGTAAGAGAATCAGAATAGTCAAACCTACTTGAGTGCTTGCCATGCGTGTTCAATGCTGCACGTGCCTTGCCTCACTTGATAGCCCCACGAGATGGATTCTATTTTCCCCCATTTCACAGATGAGAATGCTGAGGCTCAATGATGTTAAATGACTCCCTGGGTCACTTAGCTAATAATTACTAGAGCGTCATGCATTCACATCCAGGTCTTTCTCTAGTCTAGAGCTCATCCTCTGATTTTTATTAAAAATCGTGTCACAATTCCTAGATAAAGCCAGGGCTTAAAGCCTTTCCATTTCATGTAGTAGGTATGTCAAAGGTGCTATTCTAAATTTCCCTTTTGGAGAAAGTGGCCTTTTTTTCTTTTTCTTTTTTAAATACTTAAACTCTACTGAGCCCAAACAGGGCGAGCAATCGGAGAACAGTGTGGAATGGTAATAGCACCTGTGGCTGATTACAGGCAAGAAGGTGAAAAATTGCAGCCCTGGCTTAGGGAATGTCACAAGTGCCAGACCTCAGGGGTAGGAGTTAAAAATGAAAAGAGAAAAGAGGAGCTGAGGATGAGCTTATAAAGCCTCATAACTAGACAGGTACACGCTCATGCCTGAAATTGAATAGATGACGGTGTCTATCTGTCAGTATTCCAACTCATATCTTACTGGCTTTTACAATTTCTGGAAAAGTGAAGTTGGTCACAGAAAAATACACAAAGACATGACCGAGCCTTAAAGACGGTGTTCCGTTGTTCTTGTTAGCCTGACAGTAGCTGTGATCATAATGTATACAGTTATTGCTGAGTGGCTACGTGTGACACTGGAAGACTGGAAAAAGATTGTTACTGCCTGGTCAAACTCGAAAGAGTTTTTAAATTGTTCAGACTAGTTTCTAACCCAGTGTTTGATCCATGGCAAGCTAGTAAGTTGGAGAAGCCTCGCAGACTGTCTCCTCCCCAGGTGGAGATTCATAATGCTGATTAACATTTTGAAGGCTCTGAGAAGTTCTGCAATACAGAAACTTGTTTAATCCAGTGGTTCTCAAAATTATTGAATTCCACAAGCCGCCCCCCCTCCACACACACACAGACATACTTCTACATATTTTCTCAGGTTTCACTTATCAACAAACACTTTGGAATATGCTTTCCTGAAATATAGTAACAAAATACATTTGTCATACGAAATGAACTGAATGAACTCAGAAACACTGAAAGAGTCACCTTTCCATGACACCAAGTTCCAGAGAGAGAATATGAAGCAGGTGATGATATTTTTTTAATGTTACTGTGGTAAAATATACGTAACATATAATTTGTCGTATTAACCATTTTTAAGCATAGGATTCAGTGCCGTTAGTTACATTCACAGTGTTATGCAACCATCACCACTATCGATTTCCAAAACGTTTTCATCACCCAAACAGACACTCAGCGCCTTTAAGGTGACAGCATTTTGACAGGAACTTTCCTGAGGAAATGCTGTAACCTTTCCCCAGACTCTTCAAGGTCCTCTGTTCAGATTCCAGGCCTTGTGTGGCTTCCAGGGAGACTCTACTATACTTTTCCAGCCCAAGACGCTGGTGTGTTTTTGTGTGGGGACAGGATGCCTGCCACCCGTATCCAGGATGGAAAATAACCTTTCCACGAGGAAATGGTGACAAAGGCAAAGAGAAGGTAGACAAGACTCAAAGGGCAGATGAAAGTTCCAGCTGCCTCTGTTGAACTGGTCCCCATTTTTGCCTCACTTCCTCAGGGAAGTGAGCGTCTGCCCAATTAACTGACAGGATGAGATAAAGAATTGTTTTACAGTCTCTCGTTTAACGTGTTCCATGTTAGAACAAAGTCCCCAAAATACCGTGTCATTCTAACAGAAACTCTCAGTAGCCCGCTTTATTTTCCAAACAGTCATCTCTGACCTACTTTTGGGCAGTAGTGAGAAATTCCAAGATACACGTGTGGCCAGTACTGCTCCTTTTTTCCTGAAGATGTCTGTCCCTGCGCAGGTGTGGATGGGAGAGTTCTTGGGGCTTTGGCAGTCAGCAAACCACTTAATTTCTGGGCAGCAGAGAATTAACAATCAAGAGTAAAATCAAATGAAGATTATAAAAAAATTATCCTTTTCTGGATCGCTAAGTCTAATCAACAAAATATGTTTCAAGCTCATTTATTTACAATATTCTATTTAGTTTAAGCATTTTATTATTATTACTATTTTTATGTAAGCAACTGACCATGTTCCTGGGGGCATTAAAAGAACCAGTCAATTTGGCAAGGTATACTGAGCACCTACTGTGTGCCAAGAAAGGCTCATTATGGTACTGGGGATCCAAAGGTGACAAAGATTCGTCAATTTAAATTTAATTTTAAAAGTATATAATCTAGTTGTATAGAATGTGGTCCAAGTCTTCAAAGAACATACAGCCTTTACTCACAGATAATAACGTACACAGGGCTTAGCACACCTGAAATTCACAATTAGTGGAATCCACATTATTGGATCTTTTATTCGTTCACAGAACGTTCACTTAGCACTTTCTAGCACAGGCCCACGTAAGGGAGATTTCCTCAGGTGAGTTTCCAGTGCTGGTTCTCTGCTGAAGAATCCTGCCTGTCAAATGAAATGCTGGGTTGCATGAACCTTTAAACATAAAATTGCTTTTTTCTTTTGCTCTGTTGAATTTCTTTTTGGTTGCTTGCATTTCAGATTGGCTGTATCAGGAGAGTATCTTCACAAAGACAGAGACCCTGGCTGTCCCTCTGTGACTTCTGTACATTGGCATCCAGGAAAATGTACTGGAATAAATTTTGGTTTAAAATCGGGTTTTAGTAACTGACCGGCCTTTTGTTCCATGGTCCTTGAGTTTAGAAAGAACTCGACTCTTCACCAGTGAAGTAGAGATTGTCGTGTCTATTTAAACAAACGTTGGCTTCTCCCATTGTTCATGCACAGGTGGCACGTTGCCAGCAGGAGTGAATGCAGTGCCCAGTGTGGCTTGGGCTACCGCACGCTAGACATCTTCTGTGCCAAGTATAGCAGGCTAGATGGGAAGACCGAGAAGGTTGATGACAGCTTCTGCAGCAGCCAGCCGAGGCCCAGCAACCGGGAGAAATGCTCGGGAGAGTGTAACGCGGGTGGCTGGAGGTATTCTGCTTGGACCGAAGTAAGTCGTTGTCACTCAGAGAGAATCTTCCTCTTGGATTCCAAGTCTAATTAGTTGATGGCATCTCCTTGCAGAGCTGTGTGAAGAAGTGGACTTTAGGCTGTCTGGAAAAGAGTGCCATGATTGATTTATAATGCCTGATCCCATCTGTGCTCTGTAGAATATGATTTGTAATGTCTGACATGGGCATGGCATGTGGAAAATTGAGAGTGGTGGAACAACTCTGAGCCAATCACTTTTTCCATACCCCACAGGCCATTTCCAGCTTTATTTTCCTATGCCAGTTAACTAATGTTGACTTAACCATAAACCTGGTAAATAAATTGATAGCATGAACCACTAGTTGCCGTCAAGTCAATGCCCACTCACAGCAACCCTGTCGGTAGAACTGTGCTCCAAAGAGTTTTCAATGGCTGACTTTTCAGAAGTTGATCTCCAGGCCTTTCTTCCGAGGTACATCTGGTTAGATTCCAACCTCCAGCCTTTCAGTTAGCAGCCGGGCACATTAACCCTTTGCATCACCCAGGGACTCCAGTAACATGAACAGGCATCCCCAAGGTAACAACTAGAATCGGCCAAGGTTGTTGATGTGTCTGTTTCTTAAGGGCTGGAACAGACAAGCCAGCATCGCCAGGATCCTGAACATGTTTGAAAGGAGACTCAGCAACAATTTCATGTAAATTCTTGTCCTTACAGTGTTCTAAGAGCTGTGATGGTGGAGTCCAGAGGAGAAGGGCTATCTGTGTCAACAGTCGAAATGATGTACTGGATGACAGCAAATGCACTCACCAGGAGAAAGTCGTCGTTCAGAGGTGCAGTGAGTTCCCTTGTCCACGGTGGAAGTCGGGAGACTGGTCAGAGGTGAGCCAGGAGGGCTCTTCTTTCCCCTGGGGCATCTCCGATACACTAATTCTGGGCCTCTCCGGGCCTGGTCAAGGCTACTGCTGTCCCCTTCTCCTGCGCTCCTTGGGGAAGCAGCAGCTCCAGTCCTCCGTCTGCACGTGACTGTAGTCCTGGACGAGAGCTGCCCCCTGGTGACCTCAGAGGCACGGTGGGCCTGGCTCGGTCACCCACTACAGTAGCTTCTGTTGGTGATTTTGGAGTCCCGGTTCCTCACCTTACCTCCGCTTTGAGCCCAGCTGCGCACTGAAAGGAAACCCGGAAACCTGTTGCAGTCGAGTCAATTCATACTCATAGCGACCCTGTAGAACAGAGTAGAACTGTCCAATAGGGTTTCCAAGGAGCACCTGGTGGATTCGAACTGCCAGCCTTTTTTGGTTAGCAGCCATAGCTCTTAACCACTACACTGCCAGGGCTCCTGAAAGGAAACCAGGGCTTTATTAATTGTAGAGCCGCACTGGCTTAGATCCAAAGTCAAAATGAGGTTTCGTACTTCCTCGTCTTTGAAATAACGGAATTAGACCCCAGTGAGTGGCCTATCTGACTGACCCACCCGGTTGCTAGTTGAAGCCTGGACTGCAGAGAAGAGGGCCCCACTGAAGATTCTCACTCTGTGTGGGTCTCGTCACCTCCTTGGCGAGGCACGGGCTGTCCCTCTGTGCTTTAGCACAGGTGGAGCCAGAGACTGAGAGAGAAGGTGAAGCTTCCTTCTGGCTTAGACGGTACAGTTCAGTGCCCACTGTTAGCATAGCCCAGTGAGGTTCTCACCAAGCAGTGATTCACTCCACCTGCCTTCAAGGGGAGCAGGTAGAAGGGGACAAAGCCAGTTGCCATGGAGTCGATTCCTTCTCACAGTGACCCCGTGTGTGTCAGAGGAGAACTCTACTCCAGGGAGCTTAGAGTGGCTGATTTTTTGAAAGTAGATCGCCAGGCCTTTCTTCCAGGGCTTGTCTGAGTGGACTCAAACTGCCAGTCTTTCAATCAGCAGCCAAGCCTGTTAATTGTCACCACCCAGGGATTCCTGGGAACAAGAGTTCTCGTATTTATGGGCCAAGTGAGAAATGTGGGGAAAGAAAAAATGCTTACCTGCTCCAGCTACTGTATCCATGCCCTTATCCCATCCATGTAAGGACAGTATTGTTTACATTTGACATAAAATAAAATGTGAATTTTCAAAGGATATTATTAACATCTCTGAAAGGGCAGACAAGTAACACTGCATGTGATTAGCTTTGTTAGATTTCTAGACAAATTAACAACAAACCTTTGCAAGAATACTTCATAAAATGCAGTGGGGAGATTAGCCTGTAAATTCAGTATGTTCCAAAGTTCCTTAGATAAAAAGACTGGGAAGAAAGCAGCAAAATATTAATAATGATTCTCTCTGGGTAGTGAGGCTTGGGATCATTATAATTTTCTCTTTCATGTTTTTCTGTATTTTTTTAAATTTCTACAATGAGCATGGATGACAGTGGCGATTATATTTAACATTTTTGAATGAACACTAAGCACTTTACTTGGATTTTTTTTTTCATTTGGTTTTCATAGCCCTTTGCAGGAGACCCTATGATTATCCCCATTTTACAGATGAGAAAATTGAGGGGCAGAGAGATCACATGACTTGTGCAGTGTCCCATAGCAGGTTGAATGGAAGAGTGAGCCTTGTCGTATTTACCAGTTGCAAAGGGGACAGGAAGTGCTGTGGGAAAAGAGCCCCTTCCGTGTGGATCAGTGACTAACCCCAGGAACCACATGCCTTGTTCACAAGTGACCTGAGTAGTTGCGCCTTTCGTTACAGTGCTTGGTCACCTGCGGAAAAGGGAACAAGCACCGCCAGGTCTGGTGTCAGTTTGGCGACGATCGATTGAACGATAGAAGCTGTGACCCCGAGAGCAAGCCCGCCTCCACGCAGACCTGTCAGCAGCCGGAATGTGCGTCCTGGCAGGCGGGTCCCTGGGGACAGGTATTTTGAATGATAAGGTTCTTAGCTACATTCTTTCTTTCTTATCTGGAGAGAGCTTGGAGAGGGGCATTCCAGCGGTGGGTATTTAACCCGGGATCTAACCGCCATGCATGTGGCCTGCACTGTAGCTCTGTGATGCTGAGTCAGGCATGCACAGCTGTGCAGCCGAGGGTTGCCGCCTGCCCTCCTGGAGCTAATTACTCCGTTTACAGTCCCACGCGCATGTCTGTGCCGTTTGGCCTAAAACTGTAGCTTGAGCACGCGAGCATTTGAACAAATTCACAACAGATTTCGCGTCTGGCTGATGTTATCTTCTGGCGTGCCTCTGTGGGTCGGCTGTAAAATGCAATCCAGCACCAGAGTGTTTGGCAGGAGGTGCTGGCCTGGGATTCAG
Organism: Trichechus manatus latirostris; assembly: GCF_000243295.1. Classification (NCBI taxonomy): domain Eukaryota; kingdom Metazoa; phylum Chordata; class Mammalia; order Sirenia; family Trichechidae; genus Trichechus; species Trichechus manatus. The sequence goes on along the minus strand of NW_004443937.1, from coordinate 44,194,331 downwards.
AAGGGATATTTTAGCTTCCGGTATGACAATTCCAAAGCTGACCTCCATGGCTCCATCAAATCCATCAGACTCTGCTAACAGACGTCGTTAGAGGAAAGGTTGCGGAATCATCACTCTTTAAAAGAATAATTTCCAGCTCACCCAGTCTGCTGGTCCCACAGTCCTAGCTTGAACCATTCTTAAAGGGAAGAGTGGACGTCTCCCTCGGCCTTGCATTTTAGAAGCCACAACTCTGGGGATTAAGCCTTCCTAATATAGAAGCAGAGGCGCTTCAAGCTCCCCAGAGAGGTAGAGCAGCTGTCTGCTGTCACTTACGTAATCTCTGGAAGAATGGCTCTCCCTCCACCTGACAAACAGCAGCCACTGTGGTGTTCTAGCTGTGTCTTCATTTCCGAGGGGGCGTGCAGTAAGTGAGGGCAGCTTTATGACTGCACCATCACAGCCCCCACTGCTGCTGCTGGCACTCTTCTGATCCTGCCCGCTGGGTGTGCAGCGTCTCCAGTCAGAATGACCACTGAGTGAACAGAGAGACTCCACCTACACACCCAAGCCCTGCCTCCTTTTTTTGACACCTGCCTAGCTTTTAGGGGATAGTAAAAAGAAGAGAGCATAGCTCCGGGTCACTGACCAGATTTGGGATATAACACCTGTTTGAACTGATAACCCTATTTTTTTAATCCATGTCCACACTAGATCAATTCTAGCCCATCCTACAGCCAAAGATTTGCTGTTCCTTTAGACTTGAAATTCTAGGAAAAACAGAATTTTATTTTGGTAAAAATATATAACAGAACATTTGCAGATTCAACAATTTTTCACGTACAGTCGAGTGCTATTATCACATGCGTCATGTGCGGCCGTCACCACTATGTATTTCACTAATTGATTTTTAAAATATTATTTAAGGGTAATGCATGGTAATTACAGTAATTTTAAAACACGCAATTCAGAAAAAAGAAAACACACACATTCCTAACCCTATTCTGTAGAGATTACTAGCGTTAGCACATTTATTTATTTTCTTCCAATATTTTTAAAACTAATATTGGGAATGTACCTGTGTTTTTTAAATTCAGGTGAAATTCACGTAACAAAAATTGGCCGTTTTAAAGTGAAAATTCTAGTGGTATTTAGTACTTTGATAATGCTGTGCAACCACTGCCTCTGTCGGATTCCAAAACGTTTCGTCGCGCCAAGATAGAACCCCACACCCATTAAGCGTTTGCTCCCGTTCTTCCCTCCCCGCCCCCACCCCGGCAACCACCAGTCTGCTTTGTGTCTGTGGAGTTACCTGTCCTGCGTATTCCGTATAAATGGAATCATACACTGTGTGGCCTTTGTATCTGACTTCTTTCACTTAGCGTAACGTTTCAGAGGTTCATCCATGTTACAGCAGTCCTTCATTCGTTCGACGGCTGAATAATGTTGCACTGTGTGTGTATATGACAATTTATCCGTTCATCTATTGATAGACATTTGGGGTGTACCTTCTGGCTGTTGTGAATAATACTCCTGTGAATCTCCCTGTGCAAGTATCTGTTTGAGTACCTGTTTTCAGACGTTTCGGGTATATACCTAGGAGTGGAATTGCTGGATCATATGTTAATTCTTTTTTTTAAAAAAAAAATATTTTATTGTGCTTTTGGTGAAAGTTTACACAGCAAATTAGGTGCCATTTAACAATTTCTACACGAATTGCTCAGTGACATTGGTTATATTTTTCACAGTATGTCAACATTCTCATTATTTCCATCTGGTTGTTCCATTTCTAGTAATCTAGTTTCCCTACCCCCTTACATTCTCATCTTTGCTTTAGAGTAATTGTTGACCGTTTGGGTTCATATAGATGATTTTTTAAAAGGAGCTCAGTACTCATGGGTGATCCACTTTATTTTCTGAGCCAATCTGTTACACAGCTAAAGGGGGACCTCAGGGCATAGTTCCCATTCAAGGTTTAAAGAGTGTCTCAGGGTGATAGTCCTGGGGAATCCTCTAGTCTCCACCAGTCCAGTAAGTCTGGACTTTTTAAGAATTTGAGCTTTATTCCACATTTTTCTCCCATTCCATCGGGATCCATCTATTGTGGCCTTGATCAGAATGGTAGGTAGTGGGAGCCGGGCACCATCTAGTTCCTCTGGTCTCAGGGTAGATGAGGCCATGGTTACTGTAGACTAGTTTATTTTCTGAGTCTGTGGTTTTCTCCTTTGTCTTTTGCTCCAGACAAGTAGAGACCAATAGTTGTATCCTAGATGGCCACTCACACGCTTTTAAGACCCCAGACACTACTCACCAAACTAAAACATACACTTTATAAACTATATTATGCCAATTGATTGAGTTGCCCCATGAGACTATGGTCTGAAGCCTTCAAACCCAGAAAAACAATCCCATGAGTTGTTTGGTTATGTCTTAGAAGTATCTGTAACTGTGCCCCCTATGAGTTTTATTATATATATGAATATATATGCATGCACACACGTACATGTAGACACATATATTTTTTGGTTCTTGTTGCTGTTGTTGCAAATTTATAGATACCACAGCATTTACCAAAAACATCTTTTTTTCCTATGTACTTCTTAGTGAGATAATTGACCTTGATCAAGCTGTGCACATTTCATCCACATTCAATGTTACCTTTCCCATCACCAAAAATAACAAGTGTCTACTATCTGGAGAGTGACTCCCCCTGTTCCCCCCCACCCATCCCTGGTAACCACCAATGAAAGTCAGTTTCTGTATATATACCTATTCTTGACTTGGGACTTGCCAACCTCTACAACGGTGTGAGCCATTTCCTTGACATTAATCTCTATCTCTCCCTCTCTGTCTACATGTATATGTATATATGTATGTATGTATCTGTATACGCTTCACTGGTTTTGCTTCTCTAGAGAACCCAGCGTAAGACAGTTGTTTTCTGATTTTTGTTTTTTTTATCAGTGCCATTTTAGCAGCGGTGAGGTGCTATCTCATTGTAGTTTTGATTTGCATCTTTTTAATGGCTCGTGACGCGAGCATCAAAATTGGGAGCATCTTTTCATGTGTTTGTTGGCCACTTGGATGTCCTCTTTGGAGAAGTGTCTGTTAATATCCTTTTTTGATTGGGTTGTTTGTCTTTTTATTTTGGTTGAGTTGTTGAAGTTTTCTATGTATTTTAGAGATTAGACTCTTATCGTGTAGGTCGTTCCCGAAGATTTTTTTCCCGGTCTGTAGGCTGTCTCTTTCCTCTTTTGATGAAGTCTTCCGATGAGCCTAAGTGTTTAATTTTTACGAGGTTTCCCCGTTTAATTTGTCTTCTGCAGTTTGTGCATTTATAGTTGTGTTTGATAATCTATTTTTTTTAATTAGGTCGCATAATTTTGTCCTTACGTTTTCTTCCAAGAACTTTATAGTTTTAGGTTTAACATTTAGGTCTTTGATCCATTTTAAGTAAGTTTTTGTGCATGCTATGAGGGATGGGTCTTATTTCATTTTTTGGCAAGTGGAAGTTCAATTTTGCTAGCACTATTTGTTAAAAAGACTGTTTCTTCACCATCGAACAGACTTTAACCCCTTGTGGAAAACTCATTGCACATCTATGGATGGATTTATTCCTTGGTTCTCAGTTGTATTCCGCTGGTCTATGTGTCTGTCATTGAATCAGTACTAGGCCGTTTTAATTACTATAGCTGTGTGGTATACTTTGAGATCAGGAGTGTGAGGCCCTCTACTTCGTTCTTCTTCTTTGATGTTTCTTTGGCTATTTGGGGACTCTTTCCTTCCCATTTAAAGTTGGTGATTAGTTTTTTCATTTCAGTAAAGAATGTTGTTGGAATTTGAATTGGGACTGCTGGGTCGTATGGTAATTCTGAGTTTTAATTTTTTGAGCAACGCCAGGCTGCTTTCCACAGCAGCTGTGCCATTCGTATTTCCACCAGCAATGCACAAGCATTCCGATTTTTCCACATCCTTGCCAGCACTTATTATTTTTTAATAGTAGCCATCCTAGTGGATGTGAAGTGGTATCTCATTATGGTTTTGATTTGAATTTCCCTAATGACTGACAAACCTTGGTGGCACAGTGGTTAAAGTGCTGAGCTGCTAACTGAGAGGTCGGTGGTTCCAATCCACTAGTCAGCTCTGCAGGAGAAAAGACTGGCAATCAGCTCCCGTAAAGATTTACAGCCTAGGAAAACCTATGGGGCAGTTCTGCTTCATCTGATGAAGTCACTATGAGTCAGAATTGACTCTACAGCACACATCAACAACAACGACTAATTATGTTGAGTGTCTCTTCACCTGCTTGTTGGCTATTTGTTTATCTTCTTTGGAGAAATGTCTGTTCAAGTTCCATGCCCTTTTTAAAATTGGATTCCTTGCGTTTGTATTGTTGAGTTGTAAAAGTTCTTTAGATATGTTGGATACTAGACCCTTATCAGATTTATAATTTGCAAATATTTTCTCCCATTCTGTTGGTCATCTTTTCACTTTCTTAATAATGTCCTTTGTTGAACAAAAGTTTCCCATTTTAATGAACTCCAAATTTATCTATTTTTTCTTTTGTTGCTAATGCTTCTCATGTTATATCTAAAAATCCATTCCCATATCCAAAGTCATGAAGATTTGTCCTGTTTTCTTCTAAGAGTTTTAAAGGTTTAGCTCTTATATTTAGGTTATTGATCAGTTATGAATTTCTTTTTTTTTTTATTGTACTTTAGATGAAGGTTTACAGAACAAATAGTTTCTCGTTTAAACAGTTAGTACACATATTTTATGACAATAGTTAACAACCCCACAACATGTCAATACTGTCCCTTCTCGACCATGGGTTCCCTATTACCAGCTTTCCTATCCGCTCCTGCCTTCAGTCCTTGTCCCTGGACTGTTGTGCCCCATTGGTCTCATTTTGTTTTATGGGGCTGTCTAATCTTTGGCTGAACGGTGAACCGCGGGAGTGACTTCATTACTGAGCTAAAAGAGTGTCCTGGGGCCATACTGTCAGGGTTTCTCCAGGCTCTGTCAGGCCAGTAAGTCTGGTCTTTTTTTGAATTTAATTCTTGTATAAGGTTTGAGATTGGAGTCCAACTTCATTCTTTTTCATTGGGAATCCCATTGTCCCAGCACCATTTGTTGACCCGTTGAATGGTCTTGGTACCCTTGGAACTCTCAATTCTATACCATTGGTTTGTATGTCTGTCGTTATGACAGTACCACACTGTTTTGATTACTGTAGTTTGTAGTAAGTTTCTAAATTGGGAAATGTGAATCCTCCAACTTTGTTCTTATTTTTGAAGATTGTTTTGGCTAACTGGGGACTCTAGCAATGCCATATGCATTTGAGGGTCAACCTTCCCATTTCTGAAAAAAAAAAAAAAAAAAAGATTATTGAGATTTTTGATAGGGATTATGTTGAGTCTGGAGCCCTGGTGGCATAGTGGTTAAGAACTCGGCTGCAAACCTCAAAGTCGGTAGTTGAAATCCACCAGCTGCTCCTTGGAAACCCTATGGGGCAGTTCTCCTCTGTCCTGTAGAGTTGCTATGAGTCAGAACCAACTCAACGGCATCCAGCAACAACAACATGTTGAATCTGTACTACACTTTGGGTAGTATTGCCATTTTAACAATATTGTGTCTTCCAATCCAAGAACAGCATTATCAGTGAATACTGTGACGCAAGAACACAACACTCCATACTGACATGTACCAGCCTTTCTATTCGTTAGCATTCCCCTGATTGCTGTTTTTGATTAGATTTCAGAATTCTGAAAGAGTTGATTCTGTCAGTTTTGTCACCTTTAACGGTTGCTACAGAGGGGGGACTAATTCTTGGAACTTCCTACTCTACCGTTTCCGTGACATCACTCCCTCTATCTGTTGTTTTTAACTGCTTTGTATATCGAACAATGTGCCTGTTGGTGGCTGTGTTGCTTTCTTTACTGCCTGTATGTCATGATGCATTTAACTAACTCTTGGTTGCTGTACACTTAGGTGGTTTCCAAAATTTGACCCTTTATAAACAATATGGCAAGGAGCATCCATGTACAAAATTATTGATGCGAACTCTGATTATTTCCTCCGGATAATTTCCCAGAAGTCATATCAGGTCGCAAACCTCTATTCAGTACCTATTTTGGCCATGGTGCTCTACTAGGTATTCTGTAAAAGCCGCAAAAATGATGGAGACACACTCCCATCCTCCCAGGGATTCACAGTCATGGAGTTGAACCCTAACAAATATCATTCCACTGGAGGCAGAAGTCATTCCAGGTGTCATCGTGATAATTGATGGGTATAATCTGTACACAGCAGGATTGTCCACGTTCACCTCATTTCTTTGGGTGCCAGCCCTCTAGCCCACCGTGATGGAAATTTTTTTCTGCTGCAAAATGTTATGAGGAACGTAAGGGAGAGAGGAGACTTGCTGAATTGTGTCTACTTTTGTTTTCTTTCTTTCCCCAGTGCAGTGTCACCTGTGGACAGGGATACCAGCTCCGAGCAGTGAAATGTGTCATTGGAATTTACAAGTCAGTGGTAGATGACAATGACTGCAGTGCAGCAGCTAGACCAACGGACAGTCAGGTGAGTCCTTTACCCAGGGCTCGGGTGTGGGCTCTAAGATGTCCACAGTTGCCAGCGGTTCCGTCAAAGGTGAAGTCCTTTCATTGGCACATATGTAGGTGGAGCAACCAGTTGATCAGCTAAATTGTCCGAATTTACTTATTTGTTGATTGGCTAAATTGTCCAGATTTACTTATTTGTTGTGTTTAGAATCTAATATTTTGATGTACCAGTTTTGTTCTTTCTGGTTATTTGAAGTGTATGTAGGTTTGATTCTAACACTTACTGGGGGCAAATGTTGGTTGTTGGGTTTTGTTTTCTCAAACTCAGTTTTTAGTTTTTTTTTTTTCCATATTTCAACGTGGGGGTTTAGTAAAGAGTGTCGTATATTCAGCAGTGCTGTGTTAGAGCTGGCTTGTACCAACTCGCAAGAGGCAACTGGTCTGTTTTCAGGAATTGTGCAAGCTGATTGTTAAACATAGCCATTATTAAAAATTAAAAATATAAGCCTTTAATAAATTACATTAAAAATGAAGATGATAAACACTCAAAACTTATCACTTTCCCATTATTTTACTACGTTTTGCTATTACTTGTGCTCTGGGGTTATTTACACCTATTGTACCTGTATGGTGAAAACAGTACATGATAAAGTGCTGTTGCACATCTTTCCCCAAATCTGTACGCAGTGACGTCCGGTCGGCAGCTTGAAATCGACCAGGGTGGGAGCAAGCAGCAAATGCTACAGCTCAGGGCCCGATTTATTGTTTGGTTGATTGTCTAGACCTAAGAACGTGATGGAGAAAATGTCAGTAATGCAGATTAAACTTCAAGGAGTCTCGTGTTTATAGTGTTACATTGTGAATAGCGCAGAAAATAAGGAAAGATCCTTCTGGTCTTCAGAAACTATTACCTGATTCGGCAAAGAAATCGTTGGCGTTATTGGTGAATGAGTGTTTTGACGTACGTCTTTATTGATTCACTTTCATCTCCCACTTAAATATAAACGAAAATACCAAATAAAATAGCATTTGTGTCAGAATCACACTCGTTCAGCAGTTACCACCATGGTTTAGCCATGGATTCAAGAGTTCGGCAAACATCTACCAAAGTATTCGGTGAGAATCGATTGGCTGTATGGAATTGACAATAAAGAATTGTATATTTTATTATTTGTGGATTGTGTGTTATGCATCCTTTAAATCAGTAAAATTTATAATAAATAAATATATATACACATATATACGTATGTGTATGTGTGTTTGGTGTGTGTGAGCATACACACATATCCACACACACACATACTCCTTTTTTCTCAAGAGAGCCAGCCAGTAATCATTTACCAGCACACCACGCTGTGGGCCTTCAGTTTGGCCTGGTATGTGTAAAGTCAGTGTGTAAAGAGAAGACGGGGTTTGCTCTCCAGCTTTACTAGTTGTTGAAGACAGGATTCGAACCCAGACTGTGCCCAGAACTCACGTTCTGAGGCCCCAGGCAGCCGAAGTACTGCCTCCATTCCGAGCACTCCCGGTTTGTGGTATTTCAACGTGTGTTGTTGCTGGATGAGCGATGGTGTTTCCGGCTGCTGATCAGTTAACCAGACAGCACTTGTGACTTGTGTGATCCTTACTTTTATTATTTTATCAAAATGTTCTAAGTTACAGTTTGACAAATGCCTGAGAAATGTTAGCTAGTACGTTTAAAACAGTCATGGATGAGTTACTCCCTTAGAGGTTCAGAACGCACTTCTCTTAAGTTATTCCACGATATCCATTTACTAGGGGGCAGCTCCCGTGGCTGCAGTGTGGGGATAATTTCTTCAGTTTGTGAAAAGTTTCCTTGGCTTTCTTTGGGCCGTGGGCAGAGGAGCAGGCAAGGCCTGTAGCCACAGAACCAAATTCCATGTTCAGTTTATAACTTCCATAAGGCAAGGACCCATCAGTCACATTCAGCTCTGAACCCCCAGCACTTCACACTGTGCCTGGCACATCTTAGTCATTCAATGAACATGTATGAAATCAAAGAAATTTGCTAACCTCTGAGGTGGGAATGACCGTGAGCAGGTCTGTACTTCCCTTTTCCCATCTGCAAATACGGGAAGATTATCTACACACAAATGACCTCAACTCATCATGGGCCTTTCCTCTGGAAGATTCAAGGATGTTACATAAACTCCAGGCACTGATGGATTGAATACACCTCTTATATCTAGATTAGACCTTCAGGGTCTCAGGAGTTATCTTTAGGTAAACAGAAGCAAGTTCATGATTAGCAAAATCTTATTAGAAAACAAACTGAAATGTGAGAACAAAATTTGACCTTCAGGATTTAGAAAAATTAACTATTTTAAAGTGATAGCCTTCTTTTTACCAACTTACATGTCATTCTACAGTATTTTTTTCACTTTCCACAAGAACAAGTATATAAAAATAGTTTCAAAATTCAGTAAATAGACACCTGCCCTGTATCAAGGCACTCATAAAATACCTCACGTTATATCCAGTTTCAAAGTTGAAGAAATTGGGGCTGAGAAAAGTCTTATGACTTGCTCAGTCACACAGATATCTGAGGTCTTCTCTTAGAATTCTTAGTCCTCGTAATTTTATGCAGCATGACCACCGAAACGTGCATTGGCTTGAAGGTAACTGTGACTTCTTTCTTTCCCTCTCACGTCTAGGACTGTGAGTTACCATCCTGTCACCCTCCCCCAGCTGCCCCAGAAACACGGCGAAACACGCACCGTGTACCAAGAACCCAGTGGCGATTTGGGTCTTGGACTCCAGTAAGAACTAGAATGGAAGCAGTGGAGTGGGAGGGAAGGGGAGGCAGATGGTCTCTGGCATGACTACAGAAGCTGGGGTATTATCCAGGATTTGACTGTTTCAGATAACATATCTGCATTATTTTACTCTAATGTCCAGTGCTCAGCCACTTGTGGGAAAGGGACCCGGATGAGATATGTCAGCTGCCGGGATGAAGACGGCTCTGTGGCTGATGAGAGTGCCTGTGTAGCCCTCCCTAGACCCCTGGCAAAGGAGGAGTGCTCTGTGGCCCCCTGCGGGCAGTGGAAGGCCCTGGACTGGAGCTCGGTAAAGCGGGTGCATTCTTTGCAGCTGGGAGGGGGTTTGGGAAAGCACAGAGGAGAATGAATACTGAGTGTTGGCAGATACCAATGGGTAATTTTCAGAGCTGGGCTTAGATTATGATTTAAGTTATTCTGCTCCATATATAGGCAACTGGTATGAATTTTAGGTATGCAAGGAATGACATATTTTCAAGAAATATATAAATCAACTTACAGTCTACTTGAGCCCCCACCCTATTGGGCTGATGGGAAATCCCAGTCTTGCATCGCATCAGAATATAGAAGGCTTTTAGAGTACCAAAGGTGGAGGTATGGTGAGGGATGGGCCTCTTATCTGGAGTCTGGGTGTCTCCTACATCCTTATTTTCCAAGCTCCTTTGACCCCTTGAAGTTGAGTGGCTCTTGGTTTCCCTGAAGAAAGAGTGAGAAGTGGGAATCTTCACCTAGTGCTGTGGGTCCAGCTTCTGTTCATACCAAGCTCCATCGATGCTGAGGTCTCACTGTCCCCTTGGGCACTGCTGGAAATTGATGGCTGAGTCTCCTCCTCTCTGGAGCTCACCAGCCTTTGTCTCCTTCCCTGTCTAGCCAAATATCCCTTCTTTTACACACCATTCTCCCACTCCCCCTCCGCCTTCTGAGATGGTCTTCATCGCCTCTAAAATAAACTTGGGCTTTTATCAAAGTAGAACCTTTGTCTTCAGGCAGCTTCCTCTTTCTGCCTTGCACAAATCCCAGAGTCCAGGAAATACAAAGCTTGGGATGGGTGAGGAGAGGGTGTAAGGAAAACAGATTAATGTCGCAATAAATACCACAGCATATGTATAAAATTTGAAAGGCAGAGTCCAAGAGCCATGCCAAAATCCAGACACTGACATTTAGTGGTGCATGACCTTGAAAGTCAATTTCCTCTGCTGTTAAAAGAGCACCAAAGAGATGACCTACCTTCTAAGGTTGTTGTGAGTATTATTTGAGATTATATATGTTAAATGCCTCGTAAAAAAATAAGCGCTCAATAAACGGTAGAGAATCTCACTCTCACGCCTTGAGCATTCAAACATCCATCCATCCATCCGATTCTTGTCTAGTCACCAGATATTTGTGAAAGCCTACCGTAGAAGGAGCAGTGAACAATGAATAATACATTCCCTGCCTTCTTGGAGACTATTCTAATGGAGGAGCCACTCAGTGAACAAGTAACTAAATAAGTGTGTAGTATAGCATCAGATGGGGTCCGGGTGGTGCAGTGGGTAAAGCTCCAGCGTGCTGTGGCTGCTAACCAAAATGTCGGCAGTTCGAATCCACCAGCCACTCCTTGGAAACCCTATGGAGCAGTTCTGCTCTGTCCTATAGGGTCTCTATGAGTTGGAATCGACTTGACAGCAATGAGTTTAGTTTTGGTTTATAGCAACAGATACTGATGAGTACAAAAAAGCCATCACAGAAAAATAAATAATGGCATAGGAGAAGATGGGATGCTCTTTATGATAGGGTGGTCAGAAGAGGCCTGAGTTTGAGCCTGACCCGAATGAAGTGAGGGAGTGAGCCACGTGGATGTCCACGTGGTATAAGCAGGCCAAAGACCCTGAGATGGCAGTGTTCTTGGAGTGCACAGGAAACACCCAGAAGGCCGGGGTGGCTGGAGCACAGGGAGTAGAGAGTGATAGGACATAGCCAGAGGCCACGGTAAGGACTTTGGACATTATTCTTCATGAATTGGGAAGCTGTTGGAGGGAATGACATGATCTGACTTTTGTTTAAAAGGTGCCATGTTTCATGATACGTAGACAACAGGGTAGGGGTGGCAAGATTGTAAAGAGGAGCCCAGCTGGAAGGCCATCGCCGTAGTGCGGGCAAGAGAAGATGGTGGCTTCGACAGGGGGCTGACGCCGGAGACCGAGAACTGGTCTGATTTGGGATCTGTGTTGGAGACTGAGCTGACAGAGCTCCTTAATGAATTGCATGTGGGGTGGGAAGAAAAGAGAGGAAACAGGGATGACTCTGAGGTGTTTGTGGCCTGCTCATCTGGCTGAATGGTGGGCCAGTTGCTGAAAATTCACATTCATGAATTTATGACCGCCGGCCCTTTCTCTTTCTGCACGTCCATTGTAGTGCTCCGTGACTTGTGGGCAAGGTAGGGCGACCCGGCAGGTGGTATGTGTCGACTACAGTGACCACGTCATCGATCAGAGCGAGTGTGACTCAGACTACATCCCAGAAACTGAGCAGGACTGTGCCATGTCACCGTGCCCTCAACAGACCCCAGACCCTGGCCTGGCTCAGCACCCTTTCCACAATGAGGACTATCGCCCCAGGAGTGCTAACCCGAGCCGCACCCACGTGCTCCGTGGAAACCAGTGGAGAACCGGTCCCTGGGGAGCAGTGAGTATCCACTGAAGTCTCTCCCTTCTGTCCTTTCTTCTCTTTCACTTGAGGCGGGGCTTGGGGAATACAGGATGGAAACACCTTTGGTTCATCTTTTTTGTCACAAGGGATTGACAGAGTCCATTTTCATTTGTTTTGGATGAATTATAATGGGTTAATTGCAGTCCCTGAAAAGATGCCACAGGATACTGTCTGCATGCACCTGTGAACTGCCCTGACTTCAGGGGCCGGGGGTGTCACCGTCTGCATGCACCTGTGAACTGCCCTGACTTCAGGGGCCGGGGG
>NW_004443937.1:44125395-44181332 GCF_000243295.1 Trichechus manatus latirostris | reverse complement strand
ATGCACCTGTGAACTGTCCTGACTTCAGGGGCCGGGGGTGTCACTGTCTGCATGTACCTGTGAACTGCCCTGACTTCAGGGGCCGGGGGTGTCACTACTGTCACATATGATCAGGTGCCTCACAGGAAGCCACAGGTAGCTCGTATCTGTAGGGAAATGAAGTGGACAGAGAAACTTTTCTGGAAGGGAATGCTAAGGCAAGTCCTTTTCATTCTTGCTATTTTCCAGCTGCTTGCAGGCTCCAGCGGCATGGCTGCTGTATAATTTGTAGTAGAGGATCCCGCTGTGTAATTTGTAGTAGAGGATCATTGGCTTGGGTTCGGGGGGGAGTGCTAGTCTAGGGAAGATGGGCGCCTAGCGCACAGGCACCATAACCTCACGGTTGTCAGGACAGGCTCTGAGGGAAGGCCTGGGGTTTGATCCAAGTACTTAGGCTTTGAATCTTTTGGGCCTTACCCAGGTCCTCTGGCCTCTTTGAGCCTCAGCTTCCCCATCTGTAAAATGAGGATAACAGTAACTCCAGCTTTCCTAGTGATTGTAGGAATTAGATGATGCAAGTAAAGTGCAGTGTACTCTGCCTGACACACAGTCAGGACTTAATGTCAGCAATTACCTTTATTGCTGTCGTTATCATTACCTTCAAATTAATAAGACCTTGAAAAATATTTACTATCAAAGACAAACAATATGCTTTTAATGTTTTAAACTTTTTACTAAAAATAATACAACATGCAATACCGGAACCGCAGGAGGGGTGAGACGGTCGGGGACCGGGGCGGGCGTGTGGACCTTGAACGGAACCGCAGGAGGGGGGAGGCGGTCAGGGACCGGGGCGGGCGTGTGGTCGGCGGGCGGTCACCCATCACTCAGATGTCTTATGTTTAACCGTGGACCATTCATCTCCTTCTGGTACTACTAAATGTGTTCAATCATTTCTGGACTAAAAAGCATTAGAAGGAAGCGGTCTGTTTCCCACGGTGGTTGCAGTTTAGTAAATCAGATTGACTTCCGTGTGGGTACTGATTCACCAAGCACTGTCGCCCACTAAAGTGCTGGTCCTAGGCGGACCGTCGGCCCAGTTGTTGAGGCCTCTCATCATCTCATCCCCCCGCTTGCTTCCTCTGCCTTGTGCAGGGCACGCGCTGCACACCCTACCGGGTTTTCCTGCCTCCGTGGCAGAAACGGCAGCAAAGAATTACAAAAACTACAGAAGGGAGATCTAAAGTTTACTGTGGATTCTGGAGTAAGAACATCACTTTACAGTAGATTTCTACGTAAACTTAAACCCTGTGCGAGTTTCTCTGTGTACCAATTAAGGGTCTCTGGTTATAAACAAAAGAAACTGCCTTTTCACGTCAAACCAAAGCAAATAAAACCGCTCATTTAGTCCTAAAAAGGACAGGGGCCAGAGCATCTCCAGGCATCTAGATCAAGAGTCAGCCATTTTTCTCCTGCAAAGGGCCAGACAGTAAATATTTTCGGCTTTGTGGGCCGTAGAGCATCTGTCGCAACGACTCAGCTCTGCTGCTGCAGCAGGCAAGCAGCCATAGACAGCACTGTAGGTAAACAAACGGGCGCAGCCGTGTTCCAGGAAAGCTTGCTTTCTTTATAAAAACAGGCTGCAGGCTGGCTTTGGCCTTGGGTTGTGGTTTGCCAACCCCTCATCTAGATGGAGCAGTAGCTAAAGGATGATTTATTTAGGGAGTTTCTGCGCTAATGAATTCCTTCCAATTTTGCTCCATCTTTGAATAACTATGCTCAGGGCTCAAATTCACAGAGAAGCCTGATTGGCCCAGCTCGGCCCCTTGTCCACGCCTTGACCAGGGTAGGGCAGAGCATCTTGAAGAACAGTCCCAGGGGGATGGCATCTGTTGGAGAGGAGTAGCTCCTCGAGGGAAAATTGGGCTGATACTGGCAATTGTACCGGGAGGTCTATTGGGCAGGTAAGAGAAATGATTGTCCACTGCCCCTGCTTCTCTAACGGCCATTCTCCCCTGTGATGTCCAGCATGGATGACAAATGGCATTCACGTTAGGTGCAGAGTCTGTTCAAAGAAATATTTACCAAGGAAAATGTTGTCATCTAAAGAGAACAGGAAAATTCTTAACAGAAGAAGTCCAGAGTGAAATTCAGCAACACGGGCACGAAACTAAGAATCCCTGTTAGTAAATGATGCCAGGAACATACCTGGGGAAAGATTCCACGTAATATTTCACCTGTATGGGGGGTACGAAGACTCAGGCAGGCCTGGGTTTAGACAGTTCAAGACTGTGCAGCTGGGTGGCTTGACCCCAGCTGAGCACAGTATCCATCTCTTGATTCAGCCTCAGTGGAAAGCATCTGATTGGTCACTGGGCAGCCAGTGATTGGTTGGCCTTGGGTCAGGTGTCCACCCTTGATCCAGGCAACCATGGTCCAGGGAATGTAGCATGTGGCTTATAGAGACATTCCTTCCAAGAACTGTGGTTGGGCCAGACGACAGATCTGTGATCAGCATGCTGGGAGACACAGGGGCAGAGACGTTAGTTAAGACATTGAGCTCAAAAAGCTTACTTTTTTTTTTTTCCTTCCTTTAAATTGGGGCAACAAAACTCACAGGTGGAATAATAAAGAGATGATACAAGATTATATTAAGGGGAAAATTCAAGGGCCAAAATATGTATTACAAATCTTTTTACAACGTTTGAGGCCCTTCCTAACATGTTGAGTTCTGGTCCCCAGACAAAGCACAGTAAAATAACACAGCTGTTTGTGTCTTTTATTATATACTAAGATACCTAAAAGTAACAAAAGAATATTTCTCAGGTTCAGAGTAAATATAGCAGAACTCTTCAGGAAATAGAGAAAGAATTTTTGTAAATAGAAAAGTACCTACATGTTTTCTCAGACAGAATTAATGAATCTATTCTCCTCCTCTGCATTTAAAAAACTAAACAATACAAAATGACAGTCTGGATACCACCTACCAGTACCAGTTGCCATTGAGTGGACTTGACTCATGGTGACCCCATCAGGGTAGAAATGTGCTCTATAGAGTCTTTAATAGCTGATTTTTGGGAAGTAGACCACCAGGCCTTTCTTCTGGGGCACCTCTGAGTAAAGTAGAACCTCCAGCCTTTCAGTTAGTAGCCAACTGCATTAACCATTTTTGCCGCCCAGGTATTCCACTTACCGACTTTATAATCACTTATAATTTGACCAGCGTAGTCAGGGAAGTTGGACAGAGGTTCAAGGCAATAAGCAACAAAATATATTCACATCTTGATGTGGAAGAAGCTTACCAGCAAGAAGCAGCATTCATGGTATTTTGAAACAACATTGGTTTGATCTAGAGCCTGGTGGCGCAGCAGTTAAGAGCTCGACTGCTAACCAAAAGGTCAGCGGTTCAAATCCGCCAGCAGCTCCTTGGAAACCCTGTGGGGGCAGTTCTACTCTGTCCTGTGGGGTCATTATGAGTCGGAATGGACTTGACGGCAGTGGGTTTTACGGGAACCAGGATGAGAAAAAAAGCCCAGCGTTCTTCAGAACCTGGGACAGACAACACTGCTGCTTGTGCAGTTTGCGGCCTGAGAATTCCTGGGAATTGAATTGCTCTGAGGACTAGGTGGTGGTTTTATACGCAAACTGGGTTTTGCGTATATTAGCAAACACATTGGGTTTAAAAAAGATAAGGAAATTATGTGAAGAAAGAAACACTCCAGATGTAGATAAATAAGAGAGCTATGAGAAGCTCGTGTGGGAAACCACCAGAAATGCAAACACAAAGCTGTGTCCACCGTGAGAGGGAGCGTCAGGCTGAAGGCGTGTCCGAAGAGAGGTTCCTCGATGTGGAATTCAGTTAGGTTCATTGGGCAAGTAAAAAAATAACATAGAATAGAACAAACCCTGCTACCATTGCCTTTGACATGTAGGCTATTGAGAAGGGAGAGAAGGGAATATGGCCTGCAAGGAAAGGATGTCTGAAGGCTGTTCCATGATGCCTTCCTCGGGTAACTGAATGCATTAATAAAGAAGCTTCATTTCGACACCTGGCCGTTCATAAGTGTGTCATTTGACCCCTGTGAGGAAAGGAAGGCAAATGCTGATTGTAAACAGGCACTTAGAATTCTGAAAAGAAAAGATCTTCCAAATACAGTGTGGTGTCAGCCTGCGCCTCGGTGTCTCTCAGAGGTTCAGAGACAAAGGAGGACAATAAGTATGACCGCTTTGGAAATCACAAGACGTCATCACTCAGCAGGCGTTTGTTGAGCACCTCCTGAGGTCCGTGCCTGACAGAGAAGCCACGTTTCTGCCCTCCAGGTGTTTATAAGACCCATACCTGAAGCTACCCCAGGGGAGGGAAGCTCTCGGGTTCTCAGGATTGCTTTTTGTCCACTTTGGACCACCTGGGAAGAGTTTCTGTCACTTTTGTTGGTCTCTTTCGACCAGCAGGAGCTGGAGAAGGGGTTAACTTGTTGGCTGATTGTGTTTAGTGCTCCAGTACCTGTGCTGGTGGGTCCCAGCGGCGTGTTGTCGTGTGTCAAGATGAGAACGGATACACCGCGGCGGACTGCGTGGAAAGAATAAAACCCGACGAGCAGAGAGCCTGTGAGTCTGGCCCGTGTCCTCAGTGGGCTCATGGCAGCTGGGGAGAGGTAAGAGGGGACCGTCCACTTGTGTTTCCTTGGGAAACAACGCAGAATAATTCTGCTGACCAGACTGTGATGCCGTTCATATTTCATTTTAAGGAAGAAGAGCTAGTAAAAGCTTCTTGATTTGGGATTAACTAGGAGCCCTGCCTTAATTTTGGACTCTTTAAAAGTGCGTTTATTACCAGTTAGAGGCAGTTTTAGTCAGTAGCAGAAGAAAGGCAGGAAAGAATGCAGATAAGCACTGGCTTAAGTTGTTTGTTCACTTCTGCTGGTTAAAAAATGGGCGCTTTTGAAGGGATTAGAAATACGTGTTAAATGAGTACGTGTAGATCTGGCTGTCTTTGTCACAGTTTTGGGGGGTTTGCGATACACCCCTGTTCCCATGGCGTAATGTCTCCCAACATTCCAAGTCCCTGATGAAGCCAGAAGAGGTATTACTATTCCTATCAAAGATGTTGCATTTTAACCACAGAAGTGAATAATTATCTGTACATTCTGAGATAATGACGTTTTTCAGCTGTTGCCATGTTAAGAGGTGACCCTATAACCCGTAAAGGGCAATAGAGTATTTGAAGCATCAAAACTGGGTCCCATTCCAGGCCCTGGCTCTGACAATTTTGTGACCTTGGCAAATAATGTGACTTTGTCCAATGTCTATATCCTCACCTGTAAATGGGGATAATAGTAACGCCAACATCAATAATATTCATGACTATTATATGAGATAGAGCATGTCAGATGCCTAGCACATAGCCTTCAATGTTAACTGCTATTATAATGATAATAATTATTATTGATGATAATGGTCAGTATCATTAATATTACTGTTATTATTAAATGTACTTTGAGCCTCTGTCATGTGTCGGGCTTAGAGGCTTATTGTTTTGTGTTTACTTAACCAGGAAATCCCTCTCTACTCTTGAATCCACAGGGAGAGCAGATATTTAATGTGTTCAGTTGTTCTGTTTGTCTTAACTGTAATATTTATAAAATGAAACATGAGGATTAACATCTTGGAGGCCCCATTGCCAAGAGGCAGAAAGGACAAAGGAGATTGATGGGCCTGTCAGTTCATACTCTCGGCTGACCGAAATCGTGCATTCACACTTGAGTTTCACAATTTCGTGCACGTAACCCAGTAGTCGTGGGCAGTAGGAACAGAGGACTCCTGTTGAGTTACGTTGACAATTACGTCATTCCGGAGGACTCTGCTGAAGAGGAGGGAGGAGGAGGGGTCAGGCTTTGAGACTTGTGTATTCTGGGTTTTCCAAAACTCTTCTGAAAAGTTCTGTCCTGTGGGGCCGTGATTAAGCTTCTGTAATTGGACCCACGCCAATTTGCTGGGACGCTTGCCGTCACCACAGACCAGAGCATTCCAACTTCTGTGGGAGATCTGGCCTTGACACGTCAGGAAAACCAGATTTCAGTGTTCCTGGATGTGAGCACAGTGGTGCCGTCCAAGAAATACAGCTTGTTCCTGCCTTGGAAGTCTGGGTCTAGCCAAGAGTCAGAATTGTCATCCAGTGTTCCCACCAAGTGGTTTATTCATCCTAGGGGAAAGTCACAGTTGTCCTACGACACGGAGATAGCGTTAAAGATTTTAGCGTCCTGCAGGTTTGTGCAGATTGGAGCCAGAGGATAGCCAAAGCTTGGCAGCAACTTCTTAGAAGTTGCCAGAAAATAAAACCAGCTCAGGCAGTATATCCTTTATCTGGTCCTCAGTAGGTTTTTTGTCTCCGTATACCTCAAAATAAATAAGTAAAAGCTGTAATCTTATCCTTGTTGTTAAGTGCTGTCAAGTCAATCCGACTCATAGCGACCGTATATGTGACAGAGTACAGCTGCCTCATGGGGTTCCTAGGCTGTAATCTTTATGGAAGCAGATTGCTAGGTCTTTCTCCCATGGAGCTGATGGGTGGGCTCGAACCATCAACTTTTTGGTTAGCAGCTGAGCACTTAACCATTGCACCACCAGGGCTAACTATGAGTTGAAAATCGACTTGTAGCCACCTAACAACAACAACAATCTTATCCTAAAACCAAAAACCAGATTAATTGTCTTCAGGTCGATTCTGACTCATAGAGACCCTACAGGACGCAGTACAACTGCCCTATAGGGTTTTCAAGGCTGTAATATTTACGGGAGCAGATGGTCAGGTCTGCTGCATCTTTCTCCTGTGGGGTGGCTGGTGGGTTCCAACTCTGACCTTTCGGTTAGCAGCCGAGCAGTTTAACCACTACACCACCAGTGTTCCTTAATCTTATCCTAGCCACTTAACTATTGGATTGATCTTGATCCAGTTAATTAATCTCTCTTAACCTCAGTTGCCCCATATGTCTAAAACGGGGGCAATAATTATACCTTGTCTTGATAGGATGATATATATGAAAGCACTTGGCACAGGTGAAGTGGACGCACTCGATGGAGAGTACCCACTATTAAGGGAGGAGAGCGTTTGTCTGCAGTATGTGTTACCTTGGAGTCCCTGCGTGGCGCAGATGGTTAAGCACTTTGCTACCAAAAGGTCACAGCCACAAAAACCCTGCGGGAGTGCATTTCTACTCTGCACACGCGGAGTCTCCAGGAGCCGGAATCTACTTGATGGCGATTAGTTGTTTTTTATTTTTAATGTATATATTAAACTATATATGTATAATTCAGCTAGGTTATTTCCAAGAGATTCACCTTGCACAGTGCTGTAACAGAGTTTGGCTAGGAGATTTTCCTTATGGGAAAAGAAAATTTATCATGACCGCTCAGACGAAATGATCGCAGTCCCCGTTTCCCTCCTTCTAGTGTTCCAAGCTGTGTGGTGGAGGAATACGAACAAGACTGGTGGTCTGTCAGCGGCCCAGTGGCGAACAGTTTCCAGATTTGAGCTGTGAAATTCTTGACAAACCTCCAGATCGCGAGCAGTGTAACACACAAGCTTGTCCTCAAGAAGCCGTCTGGAGTACTGGCCCTTGGAGTTCGGTACGGCCCTAACTGTTCATGATTGCTAAGCCAGCCACCTAACTAGCTTACCCATCCCCAGGTACTCTGGGACACTCCTCTGCAACAGATAATACTCACAAGAGCCTCCCGGAAACTGCTAGAAATGCTCTAGTGTTTTCTCCGTACTGACGCACAACAGAATTAATTTTTTATAACTTTGCCTGAAGTGACTTTTCAGATTACCTCATACATGGCCTGGTGCCAGGAAGCAGCTTCCTTGCATAGAACACTGGGGGTAGGGGAACTTATACGTATATATTTAAGACACCAAATAACAACTTCATGTAGTTATTAAGCTTCGAAGTGATTTCAGCTGACGACTCAATAGCGGACGTTCTTTCCTTTTCTAAGCTGTGGTGGTTTTGACTTTTTGGGGGAAGATGCCTGCTTATATTGAGGCCAGAGTAGTTTTCCCTTCAGTGACTTTAGGATTTGCTTCTGCATGACTTGGGTGCAGCTCTCAACATAATCATCATTGTGAAAATGGCCAACAGTGGAATCGCAGACCTGATGCCTTTCAAGGTGTCTGAAATGTTCTTTGTCCTTTACCAAGACAGGAAGTCCATCCGAGATTATTGTTTGCCTTGGTCCTTGGCTTCCTTTGCTCTCTGCTTCGTTAGCGGTTGATGTTCCAAGACAGGTTTGCCACCGCAAGTACTGTGCACACTTCTAGGGCAGCTCTTGGCAAACACAAGGACGGGCTGTGTCAAAACAATCCTTCGGCTAAGTTGTGCATAAACTCTTGGTGCCACTAGAGCCGTTCTGTGTAAACAGAGTGAATGTTCATGTAAATACATTAATTGCACTGAACCCGAATTTAGCATTCCATCAGTCATACCCAGAAGCCTTTTTTATTCAGTATGTTTCTGGGAAAAAGCCTTAACCATTTATGAAACTAGCTTCAGAGCATATTAACTGAAGGAATATGGCTGATAGCTGTTGTAGCTTCTAAGAGTCAAGGCTTTTAATGTTTGAGATTGTCTCTGCAGGTATAACACTGGCTACATAACCCCTGCACTTTGTGTTAGTAGAAATCTAGACAGATTTACAGTATTATCTCGACTGGCACTGTTTAGCTGGGCTGTAAGGATTTCATTCAAGAGCTTAAGAAATGCCGCTTTGAATTAGATGTATAGTTCACCAGGAATATTTTGTCTGCAATACTGACATGCACACATACCCCCAAAAAATGAACATTTGGAGGAAGATCAGAAATAGCCTTACGATGTTAGGAATATCCTCTGAAATTCCCTGGGTCACCTATTACATACTATTTTTCATGTAATTTTTCCACTTGAGCTAATTATATTTTCACCCTGTTCTTAAAAGCCTCAGAGACAAGCTTCTTCAATTGCATACTCCTGGAGTTTGGTAAAAAAAGAAATCCACATTTCACTTTTCCAGACTCTAATGCCATTGATCATTCCATATTTTTCTCTCTTGGAAGGATTCTTTGGGAAAACGGGAAGAAAACATAGTCTTAGAGAATTATAAAATGCTGTACTCGGAGGATGGGTGTTTATCTCTCCACAGCATTCTCTTGCTTGAACACTTTTAAATACAGCTCGAATTTTTTACACAGGATCACCGCCCTCCCCCACAGATATTTTCAGAAGAGTAGTTTCAGTTAAAAGGAGCCCTGGTAGGGCAGTAGTTAAATGCTTGGCTACTAACCAAAAGGTCAGTGATTCAGACCCACCAACTGCTCCACAGGAGAAAAGACGTAGCAGTCTACTTCCATAAAGATTACAGCCTTGGAAACCCTATGGGGCAGTTGTACTCTGTCCTATAGGGTCGCTGAGTCAGAACTGACTCCAGGGCAACGGGTTAGTTTCGGTTAAATGCTTAAATTTAAAAATGTGAACCACCTCTTATTTTAACTGAAGACTTTATTTAATTTCGTTGTTCTTCTTGGGGCTGGCACACAGTTTTCTGAAACACGAGAGTAAAATTCTAATGTTCTGCCAAAATCACATAGAAAGCAAAAATATTTAAAAATCCATGTGAGGCAAATAAATATTTTTGCTTCCTGTGTAACTTTAATGCTTCCTTTGTAAAGTGATCTTATTTGAATAGATATTTAAATGCCTCTGCAGTCTAGGAGCAAGGCCACTTCTGCAATGTTTTTAAATTCTGATTTTTTAAAAAATCTAAATCAAAAGCATTTTGTTTAAATAGCTACATTTTTAATATCTACTTATCCTAAATGTATGTATGATAGGGCAGTCTTTCAAATCCTTATTGGTGGATTTTGATTTTAATTTTATGTTGATTTCTGTGGATTGTAGGGCAGCCTCTTAGTAATTCTGAGTGTAAGCATACCTCAGTGAATTGGGTTAACAGCCATAAAACCCCTTCTATGGTGCTTCGTCATTTTAACTGACGGTGAAATTAACAAAAAAGAAAAATGGTATGTGAGGTGCTAACATGTTGCTCTCAACAGAAAGCAAAATAGATTTGTGAAGAGACCAAGGGTAGCGTTTAGTGCTTTCTCTCCCTAAGCTCTCCCACACGGTGGATAGCGTGCAAAAGCAACCTCGCTGTTGAGCAGGCCTTCACCAAGGTCAAAGTGCAGATAGCCTAGTTCAACATTTGTTACTGGAGAGCGGTATTTGGAAAAGAAACTCCGAATAGCTGCTAAGTATAGCCTCCTGAGTCTCTAAAAGGAAGCTTCTGTGAGCTTAGGGTCCAGGACCTGTTCCAGACCCTTGATTCTGGCTTGACTCGTTGCAGATATCCAGTCATGATCGTGAAAAGCATCTTCCTGTTCATCCTCTCCCGTCGTCTTTTTAATGTGTCTGTTTGGTAATGTTTTACTTTTTTAACATTTTATTTATTTTGTTGTTGTTCTTGAGAATGTACAATCAGTGACATTGATTACATGCTTCGAGTTTGTGCAACCATTCTCAGCCTCCTTTTCCGAGTTGTTCCTCCCCCATTAACTTAAACTCACTGCCCCTAAGGTTCCTATCTAATCTTTGGAGTTGCTGTTGTCAATTTGATCCCATATCAGTCGTTCTTAAAAGGTCACAGTGCTCAAGGCAGACTTTTTTTGCTAGTTAAGCTCAACTATTGTTTGGTTTTAAGAAGACTTCAGGGGATGTTTACTTTTGAAATAAGGCTCTTAAACCCATGTGCCTTTCGTTCAGTGCCTGCAGCCCATCCCAGGTACAGACAGTGGTGATGCCCCGGTCCATGACTGGAGGGATGCATTGGAAAGAGTGAGCTAATGCATCCAGATAATTCAAGTAACAAATTCTGCTGGGTGATGTCATGGATCCGAGATGGTTCCGTAGCCTTCCATTGCGTGTTACTCCTGTGTAGCTGCTTGCTAGTCAGCTTGGAGGCTGGGATTCTCCTTGGAGACGTTGCTTGAGTTTTTCATGACCAACCTGGCGGTCTTCTCTGAGCCTCGCCTTAGGCGCTTTGGAGTCATGCTTGTCAACCCGCGTGATGAGGATTTCTGAGCTCATGGAGGAACTCTGCTTATGTTGCTGCCTGGCCAGCTTATGGGAGTTGGTCTACCTCATTATCATGTTCAAGTTTGCAGCTTCTGTAGGTAGTAGGAGAAAATGCCTGACATCAGTATTTATCACCTCCCTGCCTCTGTCTCCAGAAACAAATAAGATTGTAAATATCACTTCCATAGTCTCTAAGCGCCATTGTAAGCAGCGAAGCCTAGTATTATTTGAATATTTTGAGCAGTACAGTTTTCTGTTTATGTAATAAAGCATATTTATTTTTTCATGTTATTTAATTTTATATACAATGTTTAAAAATCTGTTTATCAGCAGACTGTAAAGGCAAGTTGGCTGCCTCAGTTAGAAATGCACATAAATGTTTCTTTTGGTTTTTAAAAAAATTCATTTTAATTTTGTAAATTCCGTTCACCCTGTACCCCCCCCACCCCAAAAATCTGAATAGCCAAGTAGCAAGCTTTGTATAATTGGGTAGTTCTAAATGTATATTTTAAAGGGATATTTTTAAAATTATTTCTGAATTGGAAATGATACTTAGTGGTATAACCAAAAATATATGAGGCTTAAATTAACATTTTGTTGTTGTTTTTCTTTTCTTTTCTAATACTGTTGTTCTGATTCGTTGACTCTCAGCCTCGAAATATCAATGCTCCATTTATTAAACTTGCAGATGTTGATAAAACATAGCTAGAAGACAGAAAGAGCGATTAGAAGATATGGTTCTGAACCGACAAGAGGAGATAGGTGCAGAGGCTTAGCAAGGGTAACGAGTGCCCGGGGGTGGTCTCTAAGTTTGCACCCACCCCCACCTCCTCGACAAGGGGAAGGGTGGTTGCTGGCTGGTCAGCCTCGTCTGGCACCCCCTTGTACTTGCACCTGGGGGCAAATGCCCCCCTTTATCCCCCTCTCCTCCACCTCCAGATGAGTACAGGAAAAGGCTGACATAATATGCATGTATTTGATTAGACCTTATTCTTCATGTTCAGATAACTGTAAAAGGCTTACAACATTGGTCAATTTTGTTATTTGTTCACTTGTAATACGTTTCAGAAAGCATTTGTTACTAAAGAAAATTTTAAAAAATACTCTAATGATAAAGTTGGATGTTTCAGGGGAGCTTACCCTTTTCAAAAAAATATAAATCATACAAATGACCTGATAGGCCTATTGGTACCTCATTCCTCTGTTGAGCTTGAGTTCTGTACTGTAGTTTATTATGGTAATTGAGGGTGAAAGGACCAAAATTAAGATGTCCCTGTGTGAGTTAGGAGGAAACCCTGGGGGCGCAGTGGTTGAGAGCTATGGCTGGTAACCAAAAGGTCAGCAGTTCAAATCCACCAGCTGCTCCTTGGAAGCTCTATAGGGCAGTTCTACTCTGTCCTGTAGGGTCATTGTGAGTGGGAATTGACTCGATGGCAGTGGGGTTATGTGCATTAGGAAGAGCCCTGGTGGCCCAGTGGTTAAGCACTCGGCTGCCAACTGAAATGTCAGCAGTTTGAACCCACCAGCCGCTCCACGGAAGAAATATGTGGCAGTCTGCTTCCATAAAGATAACAGCTTGGAAACCCTATGGGGCAGTTCTGCTCTGTCCTGTAGGGTCATCATGAGTTGGAATCAACTCGATGGGAACGGTTTGGTTTTTTTGGTGTGTGAGTTTTTTTTTTTTTAATAAGGAGTTAAATAAGATAACTTTTCCAAAGCAAGTGATGATAACAATAGCTAACATTTTTTGAGCCTTTGCGATGTGCCAGGCTGAGCTAAGCCAATGCTCATCATGCTTAACCTTCTGTTATCCATAAGCGTGAGTCCGTTAGGAACCCGTTTGACTCCGTGATAATCTACTTTAGTGATAAGATCTTGATGTCTGTGTACTGACCATATTAATCCTGCTGTTTTGATAGACAGAAACAGCGCATGTTCTGAATTTTTTAAGCCTCCTGTTTGTATACAATAATGGATGTGCCTAAAACACAAACTCCATCTAACCTCAATATTAGTTAGCCAATTTTAACATTGTCTATTTGATTACAACAACAGAAAATCCAAATTTGTATTTGGTAAATTCCAGTTATTTAAGACCGACAGTTATGAGCACTTCGAACAACTGTTTAATTTGTCATTGTTATTGGCTGCTGTCAAGTCGGCTTCTGAGTCGTGGAGACCCTGTGGCCAACGGAACAAAATGCTGCCAGTCCTGCATCATCCCCAGGATCAGTTTAAGTTCAGTGAATGGCAAAAAACATTTCTCTCTTTTAGGATGAAATAAAGATTTTGGCCATAACTCATTGCTGTCGAGTCGATTCCGACTCACAGTGACCCTATAGGACAGAGCAGAACTGCCCCATAGGGTTTCCAAGGAGTGGCTGGCAGATTCGAACTGCCAACCTTTTGGTTAGCAGCCAAGTGCTTAGTCACTGCGCCACCAGGGCCATAAGGAATACCATATTAAATGCATATGCACTTTTTTTTTTAGAAATATAAGATACTTTACCAAAACAAACAAAAACCAAAAACCAAACCCGTTGTCAAGTTGATTCGGACTCACAGAGACCCTGTAGGACAGAGGAGAACTGCACCATAGGGTTTCCAAGGAGCGGCTGGTGGATTCAAACTGCCAACCTTTTGGTTAGCAGCCGAGCTCTTAACCACTGCGCCACCAGGGCTCCACTACTAAAACCAAGACACATCTTAAACATACTGCTAGTGACTTATTTAAAAAAGTCACATTATTTGACTCTATCATTATGGAATATAAAAAATACGGTAATTATTTTTTAATAAAAAAATATGACATGTGAAATTACAGAGTTTACCTGACTTCAGTGTAGAACAAGAAAACTCTGTAAAGCCCTCACGCCTGGAATGTGTTCAGAACGATCAGCACGCTCACCTGTGTCTATTTTATTGGAGATGAAGTGTAGCTAGCTCATTTTTTATTCTGCGGTGGTTACGGAGATCCTGTGCCTGTCAGAGCCTGTGCTCCTGCCTTCTGACAGTTAGTATTTCATGGTAACTTGACAGATTTTTGTGTTCATGGTTTTAAAAAGTCCAAAGACGGGGCACAGGGACGGGAGGATAATTGGACGGTGAGGAGGAGTGGAGGCTCTCTCCCGGACTCACTCACGTCATGAGTTGCCCTTCTGGAATCAAAAGGAAAGGGAACTTTGGAATGTGGAGGGGCGCGGAGGTCGAGCCCAGGCCTAATTGGCTGGGGGAGAATCCTGGAGATTAGTAAAGGCAGCTGAGAAGGGTTTATTTTAAGGAGAAAGAAGGGGGAGTAAAATACTCTGGGTCATTACTTTAAAAAAGAAAGTTATTCATTTTTCAGCAAATACTTTTTAAGTGTCTACTGTGGGCCAGGCACTGTTCTAGTACTAAGAACATAACAGTGAACAAGTCAGAACAATTTATTCTGGTGGAAAAGTAGAAAATACGGTATTAAAACTAACAAAACTAATTAAACACACGTAATTAAAGAAGTAGGAGCCCTGGTGGCACAGTGATTAAGCGCTCGGCTGCTAACCAAAAGGCCAGCAGTTCAAATCCACCAGGCACGCCTTGGAAACCCTATGGGGCAGTTCTATTCCGTCCTGTAGGGTCGCTATGAGTCGGAATTGACTCGATGGCAATGGATTTGGTTTTGGTTTGGGTTTTTTGGTTAATTAAAGACGTGACAGTCCCCTTCCTCCCCCCACCCCGTCACTATCATAAAAATAAAAATAGAAATCGCTGTTAGGGTGTTTATCTTCAAGGTCGCTGCTAATGTTTGCTCCGTAGATACTAAATTAGTGATCTGTCTCTCCTTTGAGACGTGCAGTTGTCCAGCTGTTTTCGGTGATAGATCCCCCTCTGACTGATGGCACGAAACCTTTAAAAGCCTCCGATTGTAGCATATCCTTCCATTCCCTTTTACACTAGAACCCAGATTTCAGTGGTCTGAGAGCCAGGATAAGTGGAGGACCTTGTTTTCTGCCTTCTCCCTCCTGGGGTGGGGCGGGGGGGGGGGCTTATTCTCCACACAGGTGTGGGAAGTTGTGGCCTGGGCTGGGGGTGGGGTGTGTGTCCTTTGTCATGTAACAGGCTCCAATGAAGACACCTGGGATGTGTGGATTGTCACCACCACCTTTGTTGTAACTGCTGTTTCTTCTGCTAAAGTGGGATCCTTGCCTTGGAGGGTTTTCATGACCACAACTTCCCTTTCCAGAAATTTCTGAAAGAGAAAAGTGTCAACCAAGAAAAGAGTGTCCAGGGAGTAATGTAGAAGATAACCAATACACAGGCTTAACCCAGACTCCATCCTTCCCAGCCAGACACGCGTCCCCGTTCTATTACAAAGAGCATATGCCCTCACCAGAGCAGCTCAGTCGAACTCTCTGCAATGGTGGAAATGTTCTCTACCTTTGCTTTCCAGCGTGGAAGCCACTGGCCACATGTGGCTGCTGTGCACTTGAGATGTGGCTAATTGTGCCTGGGAAACTACTTTTTTTTAAATTTTATTTCATTTTAATTAATCTAAACTTAAATAACCACCTGTGGTAAGTGGCTACCATATTGGAGAGGGCAATATTAGGCAACAGGACATCATTAGCAATTAATAGTAAACTAGTCAAGAAATCAATAAGTGTGTAAACGTAACTGAGGAGAAAAGCCTCGTGTCAGCCCATAAGGGGTCCCTGTGTAGGATGTCCTCACATCTAACCATTAGCATTCTCTTGCCCTTCTTTGCTGTGCCATTGTTCTGGAAAACTTGAGTGGGTGTTCCCTGACAGCTGGGTTTAGAGAAAAACAGGAGAGGACAGTGAAAGGAGAGGCTGTCAGAACCAGCTGTCTTGAAAGTTGTGACTCCAGGGACTCAAGGTCAAAGCAGCTGTTAAAACAGACTCCCCTCTTGAGCATCTCAGAGTTCAGGTTCATCGGGGTGGCAAGTGCAGTTAAGGAGAAAGCATGTTTCTGTGCTTGAGTGGGCTGCAAGGGCAAGACTTGATGGCTGCTTTTTAGGAGAAGGCAAAAATGGAAAACACTGGTAGCCACCTTGTAAACATTTGCGTTCTGAGAGCCTTTCCTCTTTGGAGGAAAATTTTCAGGAAGGCAGATTTCCATGTTCTCTGAGCCCAGCAGGTGGAGGTTAAGCAGATTAGCTTTGCGGGCTGTTTCAAAGGCACATCAAAAGAATCGGTGTTGAAATGACATCTTCTCCATCAGTGTGATGCTCATCACTTATCTTTGCCAAGTTTAGCGTCTGCACTGTTGAGAAAACCCTTAGGGATTCATCACGTTCCTACCCCATACGGAAGAGCCCCAAGAAGTTAAAATGTATGCCTCAACATTGGCTGCTGATTGCTAATGATGTCATCAATTGTCTTTTCCAATGGTCTATCCAAATCCAGATAGATTTTTTTTTTCTTGAGAGTGACATCCTAAATTAAACTACCAACAATTCAGGTGGCCTGTTGTCTAGAAGCATTTATTATTTTTAAGCTCACGCTCCTCATCTTGCACTAAAATGGGAAATAATTCTTCCTAGGTTACTTTCTTCTGAAACATCTCAGAAGTATATGAATGAATACCTTCAATTATCCACAAATTAGCTGCCCTCCCCACGCTTAATTTCACACAGTGCGTGTCCTCCCATAATTATAAGGATGAATTTGATTTTTTATTATAGCAATTGCTTGCATTTTAGAGCATTTACTTTGTGCCAGGAATTATGCTAAACAGTTTACCCACATTATCTAATTTCATCCTCTCAACTTGATGAAGTCACTACCATTAGAGAAGTTAACTAGTCGGTACTAGGTCACGTTGGTGGGAAGTGGCTGAATCAGGATTTGAACCCAGGACTTTCTGACTTTCAAGCTTTGGGTTTTAACTAAGATATAATCCCCTCGTATAACTGGTTAGTTGGTTAAATGCAACCTCCGTGGAAAGAGGATGTCTACAATTTTAAGATTTTCTGTTCTTCCAGGTAGTAACTACTTGAAACATTCTGAGATTATTGAACCATGTACGGATTTTGTCAGAGCTCTAAGGGGGATATGAATATGACAGAATTGTTTCCCTTAACTTTAAGTAAAGAGCAAGAATTGGGCCTTTTAGAACATTTTGAGAAGAAAAAAAAAAACCTTCCATATTTGTTAAGCACACATTGGATGATGTTTCTGGCATTTTAATACACAAAGAGAAATGGAATCATTTGAGGTAATAAATCTAAGCGTTTTCTTTACTCAGCGGGTATGTAGATAATCAGGATGCTGAGTCAGGTTTTGTTAGAGCCAGCTTTAGAGCAGTTTGCATATTTTTGCGGCAGTAAGATTTGTTGTAGGATGTAACATGCTGTAGCACTACAAGTGAATTTTGAAAAATGATGAAGTCCAAACATTAAAAAGTGATGCAACACTAAGAATTCTCTGGTTGAAAGGAAGTGCATTAAATGCACTGAAATGTCTTCCAAACCATTTCTGGAGCTAAAACTAAGCCACAGGAGTTGTTCTCTTCTTTTGATAAGGCTAAATCTTATTCGTCCCCATTGGTGGGACAGCCAACCATGTGGAGGTCTGCCCTTCCGTTCGCTTCCTTTCGTCCCCTCTCCTGTTCCCAGCCACTGCTGACTACCTGGTCCGCGTGGCAGGTGACTGACAGGACGTGGTTATGATTTCAGAGCTTGGTAACATGAAGAGAGGGGAAGTGATGGGAAAAAACAGAATGGGTCTGCTTCTTTTCCTCATCTGGACAGAGGAAGACATGGAGACACAGCCAGCACACTTCAAGTGAAAAAACAAACCTACGTCCCAAATCAATTGTTTAATTGCCCCAAGCCTTAATTTTCTTCTGGCTGACGAGACCCACAGTTCAGCCTTGGTGGCTTATCATACATTCATAAATGAATGCGTAAGCCCAGCTTCTCAGAAGCCGAGCTCCTTATCACATGGCCTAGAAATCTAGAAATAAATAGCTAACTTTGACAGAAGAAATCATTAAGAAGAAATACATAGGACTGGATAGAGGTGTTGTATCAGCAATGGAGAATCGTACGGTATTTATGTAGGAAGGTGTCCTTGATTTGAGGAAACTAGAATTTTGGAGGTGATGAGACCTCATATCTACAAATTGTTTGCAAATGATTCAGGAACAGACAAAATAACAGTGTGCATATATACAGAGAAAGAGCCACCAACCAACTGGTTACTATCGAGTCGATTCTGGCTCATGGCAGCCCCGTGTGTGTCAGAGGAGAACTGTGCTCCACAGAGTTTTCAATGGCTGATTTTTCAGGCGTAGATTGCCAGGCCTTTCTTCTGAGGCACCCCTGGGTGGACTTGAACTGTCAGACTTTGGGTTAGCAGCCGAGCATGTTAACCATTTGTACCAGCCGGGGACTCCATATACATAGAAGGGGGAGCAAACGTGGTAGGGTATCGTCAGCTGGGGAGTACGGAAAAAGGAGATAGGGGGTTCTTTGTGATGTTCTGGAAATTTTTCTATAAGTTTGAAATTTTTTCAAAATAAGTTATTTAAAAAAATTTTTTAAAGAAACAAAAATATGTTCAGAGCATGGATTTTACTACACAGGATGCAAAGAATAGCTCTGGATTTATCTCAGGACTTTAAAACTGTCGACACATTTTAGGAAGCTGTTCTTAACCTCAGATTTGCACCGTAACATGGTAATAAAGTGAGCAGTGCTCCGCCAGGCGCCCAGGAAACAGCGTCCGTCCTAGCTTCTCCTTGGCTGTTTTTCCATGACTTTCTCTTCTCCTTGTCCCCTCCCTCCCTCCCTCCACCCCCTCCCACCCATGCAGCTGAAATGAAAGGCCTCTGAGGGATTCTTGCTTCCCCTTCCCCAGGGAAATCCAGACTTTATCGCAAGTTTTGCCTGTAAATTCCAGTAAATGTTTGGCCATACGCAGACTCCCCTTTTATGCCCCGTGCTACCCGCTCAAAGCCCAGATTCCTTTGAAAACTGAAGAATTTTGCCAAAAGTGTGTGCTGTTTGTTTTCCTTGGGCTTCAGAAAGCCCTGGCCCAGCCAGCTCGCCTATTTCTGCATCGCCGTTTGCCTGTAAGTGCTGTCCTCATTTCCCCTCATCTGCGTCTTCTATCTGATGTGAAACATCATCCGGGAACCCCTAGGCGGTGGGGGGTCACAGACATGCTGTCAGGGAGGAAGTGCTGCCCAGAAGAACTGGTTTGTTCTGGACATCGTCACTGGGATGTTCATTGTCGTGCTCGGGAATTGATTGCATGTGATACGTGTCCCGTTTTCCGTAACCCGGGGCTTCCCTGACCTTGATAGACTGACCGTCAGCAGAGCCTTTACATCTCCCATCCACAAAGCAGCCCTGTGCCCCCCACCCCGTCAAGGCAGTTAGAATCAATCCAGTAAGAGCTTTCTGAAGCCCTTTCTAACAACCTGGAAATAACTCAGTGGTTCTCAGTTGGGGGCAGTTTTGCCTCCCACCCCCACCCCGGAACATTCAGCCGTCTACAGACAGTTTTTGGTTGTCACATGTGGGAGGGGGCATGCTATTGTCGTCTAGCAGGCAGAGGGCAGGGCTGCTGCTCATCACCCTACAGTGCACAGGATAGCCCTACAACAACATGTCTTCTCACCCTAATTGTTGATAGCGCCCCTGAGAGGCAGCTGGTGGTGGGCTGGACAGATCACATTCACGGCCACCGTTGTAGCCCCATGAAATGACGCTCGTTGTCTATCAGAAAGCACTCTCTCTGGAGATTTGAGTTTCCCATAAAAAAGGCCAGTCAAACCAAACAAGATTTTCAAGGATGAGCTAAAAATATGAGATCTCAAACTTGTCTCATCGACTGTGAATTCGCAAACCGCTAAGCGGCATTACTCATTATTTTTTGGGAGGGGGAGAGATTGCAAACGTGTTATGCCCAAGTCTGCGTGGCAACTTTCTGGCTTCAGAAAAAGAGGCTTAAGCTGTGGATGGACATGTCTAGGGAAGCTGCTTCCCCTCGACGTGTCCATAACAGTAGGAATGTCCTGATAGCACTGATTGTTCTGCGTGTCTTTTCCTTATAAGTTTCCATCAAACAGAGCTTCCCGAGTACGTAATAGAATTTACACGTCTGCAGTGCCCAGCAGTGTCTAGAAATTGGTCAGACTTGAGTGTCAGATGGGAGTATTTAGGTTTCTCTTTTAGGTTCTTCATTAAAAGTAGGAGGAATCTTAATGAGCATTTTCTCTGGGAAGCAGGAGAGCATGTTTCTGGTTAGGGACTAAGACGACAGTACCTGAGGTGTCCCATGGGTTGTGAGTAGGTGTAAAGCAGGGTTTCTCAGCATTGGCACTATTGACATTTGGGACCAGATAATTCTTTGTTGTGGGGATGTACCGAGCATGGTAGAACGTTTAACAGCATCCTGGGCCTCTACCCACTGGATGCCAGTAGCTGCTATCCACGCCCCCCCGCCCTCCCCGGCCCCCCTGCCCTCCCCGGCCCCCCTGCCCAGTTGTGAAAACCAAAAATGTCTACAGACTTTAGATGTCCCCTGAGGGTAAAATAACCCCAAGTAGATACATGGATTTCTTGACAACAGAATTTTCCATATTCTCATGGACATTAGGCCAGTATAGTCTGCAGCATTTCCCAGATAGGTTTGCTATCCACTCCCGTTTTTATATGTCAGAGAATTCTTGGAGATTGTAAAATCATTCCTTCCTCCTCTCAGGGAAGATAAGTAGTCTGGCTTTATGTTGTAGAGAGCACCAAGTCTTCACAGCCAGTCACTTACCACCATTGTGGCTTTAACCCATCAGGGGAAGCTACACACAGGTGATCAGCTTGTCCAGACATGTGGCTTGATGGTGGCTTTTCAGTCGGTGAACTTCTGGGGAAGAAAGTTTCTGACGTTTTACCTCTCCACACCTCCCTTCTTCCACTTTGCCAACCTCCCAGTTGTAGCAAATGGTATAAGGGGTATATTTACCGACTCAGCCCCCACACTGCACAGGCCCACACATGGGCACTTGGGATGGCAGGTGCAACTCTGGGATCAAAGGGTCAGAGAACATGTTAGATGATGCATCTCTTGACCCCAGAAGGAAAATTAATCTCAGTTCTTCTTCTGGAAAAAGGTCACTAACAATATGGCCCTAAACATAGAGAAGAAATCTGTGGGTAGTAGACAGACAAGCAATATGAATCCAAGACACTGTCTTCACCCTCAGAAGTTTTATGGTAAGACCTGAGATCTGATGAAATATTGGATTTTTCCACAATGTTTCAACTTTATTTGAGGGAAGGTCACAGAAATTTTTATATAAAGAAGGTATACACACTGGTGCCCAGGGTGGAAGAGAGAGATGTTGGTGTCCAATCAGGCAAGTGGGTGCCACCTTCCAGAAATACTTCGAGCCTTAAATTGCCAGTGGACTATGTCAAAAGCCCTTTAACATTAGAAATTGAATGTTGCTTTTGACCTACTTACAATAAAACCTGGGAAAACCAGAACCTGTGTAAGGCAGAAACCTGTCAGAGAGGGAAAACTCAAATATTTTCCATTAATAGAGAACGACAGAAAAGTGGTAGGACTGCACCCTGTCAAAGGGGGAAAACTTGCCAGACCCGGAGAAAGGAGGCAGTCCTGTCGAGCTCCTCCCCTCGCAGGTCTCGCTTTGTAATCTTACCAGTTGAGCACACGCAAGTCTTCCCTAAAAAACCAGAAGACGCAGGCACCACAGAAAAGCTAGCCTCTCTGAGTGAGTGAGTTTCTCCACATCACACTCACCCGTCGATGACCAGCCAATAGTCTTCCATTTCCTGATGTGGCACAAAAAGGTACCTACCTGAAACTGGCCAGATAGGCTTGAATGAGTGTGGTGAAATAATCATAAGAACGCCCATTTACCGAGCATTTGCTAGGTGCCAAACTCTGGCCAGGGGTTTGAGTTCATCAGTGATAACTGCCATATAATCCTGGCAAAATGAATCTTTTTATCCCCATTGCACAGGTGGTAAAACTGAGTCGCAGGGAGGTCAAGCAAGTTTCTCAGCATCATACTTACCTGTTGTCATCAAGTCAACTCCAACTCATAGCAACCCCACGAGTTGAAGAACTGTGCTCTGTAGGGTTGTCAGTGGCAGATTTTTTGGAAGTAGATTGCCAGGCTTTTCTTCCAAGGTGCCTCTGAGTGGACTCAAAACCTCCAGCCTTTTGGTTAGCAGCCAGTCACGTTAACTGTTTGTACACCCAGCAACTCCTTCCCAGCATCATACAATCATTAATTCATGGGTCCAGACCTGACTGACTCCCAAACCCGTGCTTTCCCACTGTCTCTCCTGTAGGGCTTCCAAAACTACTGGGAATACTGGTTTTGATCTGTGATGCGTGAAATAAACAAGCCGTTGCCCAAGTGGATACTGGTCGGGCTTTTTCCTCTGCTTTTTAAAAGTCTCCAAAGCTAAGTTCTTGGGGTCTGAATGAGTCCCAAAGAGCCAGGTTCCTGGTTTTGTTTATTTAACTTATCACAAGTAGAAGCTGAATATTTGCATTTTAGAACAGGTCCTTTTACACTTGGCTTAGTTTTGAATGTCCTTGAAACGAAGTCGGAAATAGGGCTGGTCACCCAGCATTCCCAGATCCGGAGCTCTGAGATGGGGGGGCTTCCTCCTGTGTATTTACAGCAGAATAGAGTGATGTGAATTAGCACACGTCTAAGGGAAGGACCCACTGAACTAAGAAAACCAGTTCGTGATATACCTGTTGTCACGAGTCAGCTCCAGCTCATGGTGACCTCGTGTGTGTCACAGTAGAACTGTGCTCCACAGGGTTTTCAGTGATTGCTTTTTAGATCACCAGGCCTTTCTTCCAAGGCTCCTATGGGTAGACTTGAACCTCCAGCCTCCTGGTTAGCAGCCCATCACGTTAGCCATTTATGTCACCCGGGGACTTCATTCTAGGTGTCGCCTAATCCTAACATGTGGGTAACAACTCCCCCACTTAATGGAGGGATTGGTAGTGGCTGGATTGTAGAGAGGAGGTTCTAATGGCAATGATTTAATTCTGTTACATTCACTTCGTAATTACAAAATCTCGGGGCTCTTACTCTATGCTTTGAGAGCCTTTCACTAAATGAAAGAGAACTTTTAAAAAGGAGATTGGGGTTAAACTGAGATGCAGTGATTTGGATCAGAAGCATGTCTTCAGCTTTTGACTGTTGGATGTTTCCAGCCAGAAAGGACAGAAAATATCTGGCTTTTTCGGTTTGTTTCTTGTGTTCTGTTTTCACTCTGTATGTCTGCGTTTTCCCTTCTGGCAAAGTCTCATTCTCAGGCAGAATCTCGGAGGAGGAGAAACACAGTTCTGATACAGTTTTGGGATATGGTGGTGTCAGCGGCCCAGAGCCGAACCTTCAGTGTTGGCCTGGTGTTTGCAGGGCCTTGGAGTTTTCCGAGTTTCTCGCAGCCGTTTGTCATCTTTCTGGCTTTTATGTCCCATTCTCGGGTAGCCTTCCTCTTAGATGCCCCCGTGTAGCGTTTAGATGTGTTGCTATGAATTAAACATTCGATACTAAACCGAAAGAGTTCTCAGCCAGCTGTGGACTGAACGCACACAGGAGATTGGAGAGAGCAGTAGTTATTTAGGCCTTAGGGTGGACTGAGCATGGGGACAATGTTCATTCAGTCCTTGAATAATCTGGTGAGATAAGTGGCTCTGGGTTCTCTTAGCTACTGTGCATTCATTCATTCGTGCATTCATACATTTCATAAGTATGTGAGTGTTCTCCATAAACCAGACTCTGTTCTAGGCACTGGGGATATAGGAGTGAGCAAAACTGACAAAAATTCTCGTGGGTTGGGGTGGTAGATAAATGATAAAACAAAAGAGTAAAATATATATTTTGTAAGAAGGTGATACCAAAAAAAAAAAAACAACACAAAATCAAAAACCAAACCCGTTGCTGTCGAGTTAATTCCGATTCCTGGTGACCCTACAGGACAGAGTATAACTGCCCCATAGAGTTTCCAAAGAGAGGCTGGTGGATTTGAACTGCCGACCTTTTGGTTACCAGTTGAGCTCCACCAGGACTCCGATAAGAAGGTGTAAGTGTCATAAATAAACACAAAGTAGGGAAGGGTGACAGGAAGGCGCAGGGAAGAAGAGGTGGGGACTAATTTTGAGGAGGCCAGAAAGTCTGTACTAAGAAGGTGACATTTGAGCAAAGATGTGGGAGAGTAAAAGAGCAAGCCATGTGGGCATTTCAGGGGAAAGTGTTCCAGACAGACGCAGAGGCAGGCATATACTCCAGGCATATTTTAGAAATAGCTGGCAGGCTCGTGTGGCTGGATAGAGGGGTGGGGTGGTAGGAATTCTCTGTTGAACAGAAGTGGAAAGAGATGCTGGGGTAGTCGAGCATCGTGCATAAGGTCGGGAAGCAAGAGGTAGTACTGGGATTCAAACCAGATGCGACCGATCCACAGAAACTAGCACTCTTCTGTCTCAGTCATTGGATTTCTATTTGAATAAATCTCCAAGTAGTGTAGGAATAATTTAAATTTACAGAAAATCATCAAACATAATTGTAGCCACTTGTGTGCCAGGTCTTCCATGTTATGAGCCTTTTATGTTTTAGCTACCTTGGATTTCTTCGTCCCCTCTCGCTTTTTCATAGCGGTACTTTTGAGCCATTTCTTTACAGAAGTGGTTAAGACAGGAGGGGGAGACACGGAGGGTTTAACTAGTACACGTGGAGAGAGACTGTCAAAACTCCCAGAAAGGAGACACACAGTTGTAAGATGAGCGTCCACTTCAGTCATTATTAAAATGACGTTTTCCTTCCCCGTTGAGATAGATTTCTCCAGATACAGCCTCAGATATGTACGTGTACCTCAGTTCTGGGACAGCATTCACTTCCACCCCAAAGCAAATTAGTTCTATAAACGACTTGCAGAAAAAGTTGTGATTTTTCAGCACTAGATACTTGAATGCTGGCTCGTAAAGATGTTCCTTTCACACCAGGCAGATGGAGGAAGGGCCGGCACGGAGAGAAAGCAAGACGGGATGAGGCAATGAAATGAACTCAGTCCTCACGACTTTTACGTGACAGGTTAACAAACAGACGGGATCTCTGAGAGGAAGAAAGAGTTCAAGGAGTGGGCTTGAGCGGGTGAGTCGACTCTGGCTCATGGCCCCCATCTGTGTCAGAGTAGAACTGCGCTCCATAGGGTCTTCAGTGACTGATCTTTTGAAGGAAATCACCAGGCCTTTCTTTCGAGGTTCCTCTGGGTAGATTCAGACCGCCAACCTTGGTTAGCTGTGTGGAAGTCTAAAGACAACCTGCATGGATTGCTTTTCTGCTGCAGCATTCCTGAGGGTGGCTTATGGTTCCCGGGTGTGTTCCTGACTGCCTGTGACAGTAGCATAAGTCATGTCAAGTGGGACTGCCCGAGCACCGTCACCTTCTAGCAGAATGACATCTCCAGGTAGCCTCGAACCCTCAGCCAGGCATTTGAGCACAGTCTGCCTTCACACTGCCAGCCACAGCCTTCCCATCAGTTACTCATTCAGAAACCTCTTCACTCACCTTTGGAGCCACTGAGAATAAGGATCCTGGAACAAACATCTTACCCACTACCTGCCATCTTCCAGACTGCCTTCATGCGTAATCCTGGGGAGGGCACAGAGTGGGTCCTTGTGCCGCCTTCGCCTCTTTGCTGAAAAATGCCAACATCGTTGTCCTGCTGAAGTCAGGGTACAGATAACATCAGACCTAACCTGAAAAGGGAAGAGAGGCCCTGCGAACATGGGCGGCGTGCGCGGAGCAGGGATTTGGAGGGCGCGTGAGGGGAATAGGGCCTGGTTACGTAACATGCCTCAGTGACTGGAGCACCCCTGGGTGTGGCCGTGATAGAATGTACCCCATGCTGCACTGGCCGATTTTCTGGGTATTTGTGTTCTGACTTGGTGGCAAGAAAAGCTTTAATATTTACATTCCTGCAGAACAAACAGAACCCTCATCTTTATTTCACGAGTTGCACGGCTAATTTCATATACTGCTGTATTTGGCGCAGTGGTTAAGCGTTTGCTGCTAACCAAAAGCTGGCAGCTCGAATCCACCAGCCCCTCCTCGGAAACCCTGTGGGACAGTTCTGCTCTGTCCTGTAGGGTTGCTATGAGTCGGAATTGACTCGACGGCAGCTGGTAGTTTTTTTAATGCTATGTTTAATGTTAAAATTTAGTTTTTGCCAGTAATATGAGAGGGGACAGCTGGGGAGCCCTGTGCCTCCTAGTTCTTGGGGGTGATGGAAGGTGGAGAACGTGAGCAGCTCTCCCTGTATGCCCTGTTTGCCTGCCCCCACCAGCCCCGTTGCTGGGCGTATGCTGGGCCACCTACTTGGCCAGAGCTGCTGGTGGCCTTCAAGTGTGCACTGCAAGCTGACATGTGAATCTTGGTTTCTTTTCTCCCCGTTCCTGTTGTGGACCTTTGTAGCAATGCAAAGGCTGGGGGTGCTGGAGGGCACTGGCCATGGGAAGATGGCCTAATGCCCCATCCGACTGGGAGGACCGTGACTCCCACATCCGCCTTCCGACATGGTGTTCCCTGCCAATCTCAGCCCTTCTCAGCCCTTCTCATGGAAATAAGCACCAGGGTGGTCTGGACACAAACGGCCAGCCGTCAGGCAGTGCTGTCAGCACTGGCGTTACGTCGTCAAGTCACAGCCCTTGCTTCCTGCCGGGGAAAGCTTTCTCTCCCTTCCTCCTCACTTGTTGTGGTTCCCTGGTGCCCCTGTCCAGAGCCATTCTTGTGTTGTGAGAAGCCCTCCAAAAAACTCCCCTAAACGTGCTCACATCAGCCAGTGAGGGGACTGTCATCAGTCCTACAGCCAAGCCACGCAGGAAGGGCGGGGGCGACTGTGCCTTTGGTAACGGTTACCCCTGCTGCTGGTCTGGGTCTCAGGACATTAGAAAAAAATCACATACCAAAAAACAAGGGAGAAACAGGAGTAGTTCTTGAGATAATAAGTATGAGTGAGAAATGACGGAGTCGAGAAGAGATGTGGCATCAGATGTGGCATCTTCCTTTTTCTTACCTCAGTTAGAAGAGACCACATTGTACGAAATAGTCGAAGAGCGCAAAGGGCGCAACAGGAGAAATCGTCAGCATTCGCGTCTGCTCTGTGGATTTGTCCTTTCTCTAGAAGGAGAGCACTTCACCCATTTACATGGGTGAGATTCTGCCCAAAGAAGTCCCCCTTTCACCCAGCAATACCCGTGTTGCACTGTTAATCCAAGAGTCCGTTGTTGTTATTGTCTGCTATCAAGTCGATTCCGACTCACAGCGACTCCATGTGACAGAGTAGAACTGCCGCATAGGGTTTCCTAGGCTGTAATCTTTATAGGAGCAGATCGCCAGGTCTTTTCTCCCACAGAGCAAGCGGGTTCGAACCGCCGACCTTTCGATTAGCAGCGAGTACTTATCTTGAACTGCATTAGTTAACATATATCAAAAAAGAAAACACCTTTTTTTCTGCACGTTACGAGATATTCTAAAAGGCTCCGCTGGATGGGAGTGATAGCAGTGGCGATAGTGAACGTATACTGAGCAAAATACTACGGGTTTATAGCATCGTCTCATTCAGTCGTAACAACAACCCCATTGAGTATAGATGCTACTATTATCCCTATTTTACAGAGTAGAAATCTGAGTTCAGAGAGGTTAAATAACTTACCCAAATGGCACTACGGAAAAATGGCGGAGACAGGAGTCTAGCCCAGGTCTGTCTGACTCCAAAACCTGTGCCTTAAAGTGCTGCATTTTAGAGCAAAATGACGAAAAGCGCTCCCTGCAGGAACTTAGCGTTTCCTGTGTGGACCTGTGCACAGCCACCCCTGGGCAGTTTGGAACAAGGGGCCATTACATTCCCTCTTGCCCATACTGGTGCTGGCAGTCCCTCAAAGCCAGAGGTGCAGGGTCTGTCCCTGCCTGGCTAGCCCATCACGCTAGCTCTACTTGGAATGGAAATCACTGGGGTACTGGTTTGCTGGGCTTCTGAGCAACATGCAGAACACCAGAAACTGGCCACAAACCCCCTAGTGCAATTGGCATCAAATAGTATTTATGATAGGGACAAGGACTGTCTCTACTTCCTTGCTGTGTGACCTTGAACATGCCGTGTCTCTCTTTCTCTAGCCTTGAATTTGTAAAACAAATAGACTGAATAATCTTTGAAATCCCCTACAGCTCAAAGATTAATCCTTGGTGAATTGGCAGGCTAAAATTTACAGCCTGCAATCTTTCATTTGTGACTGTGCCAATAGCCATTCACCAGAGAACAGAAACAATAATTCTCTACGGGCACCAGGCAGACCCCCAAGGGCTAATAAATCCTCAAAAATAGGCAGAGAAACCAGGGTGAGGTTTAAGTCAAAGGAAATTGCGGCTCTTTATTTATGCGATTGTATGTTTGCTTCCTGTAGTGTCTTTTCTTCCCAGGGCATTAAAGGTGTTGTTAGGAAAATCGTAAAGTCAGAACTACTAACGTGGAAGAGCCATTCTTTTTCGGGGAGACTGTGGAGTCAGAGGACTCTAATCCCTTCAAGACCTTATCATTTTCTGCTTTGAATTTTTTGCTGATACCGTGTATTTTCATTAATGGAAGCATATTGAATCATTGAGTGTGTCTGAATTTTTGGTAGGTAATATGGATTTTTTTTTTCTTGCCCCCTTTCACAAGCCTACCCTCAGAGTCCAGTGGGACAATCATTGTCCCACTAATTTGAACCCTGAAATTCACAGAGTTCCACTGGAGTCCATTGGGATACATATGTTCCCACATAAAAATTTTCTGATTTTCCTACCAACGATGCACACGCCTCATACGTTACCCTGTACAAACAGTAATTTGCAACACATGCCTGTTTTCTCAGTTTCAAGCAGTCATAGAGGCCCCTGCCTTGTGGCAGCATGCACTGTCTTTAGGAAAGCAGCTTCCCAAAAAGCTGAGAGCTGGAAAAAGTGGGTGGGCAACCAACCGAACAACCCACGGATCCTGAAACAGCTAAAATAGCTGTAAGAGACATTTTTATTAGGTCGCTGCCTTCTGTTCTTGTCATAGTTAAGTGGAGGTAAGCAGCTGGTTATCTTAACCAGGCCCCTTCTTCTGTATAGCTAAGGATCAAAATGGCAGCACTGGAGACAGACATGCTGTATTTGAAGCCTAACTCTGCTGCTTACTGGCTTTGTGACCTTGGGCAAGTGATGTTACCTCTTCTTGTCTGTAAAAGGGTATCTTAATAGTACCTGAGCCACAAAGTTACTGTTGGGCTTAAATGATAGAAGCTAGTATACCTTCAGGCCAGCGTCCAGCTCATAGGAAAAGCTCAGTAAAAGGTAGTTAGCATGATTTTCAATAGTTCTTCTCCAAGAGTGCCCTTGGGATGGCCTTTTTGAATCTAAACTTGTGTAAAATTAGTTCAGCAAGAACAGTGTGAGTCAGATTCGAGGTGTTTTTTTCTTTCAGACCTTGAGGAAAGGATGTCATTTAGCTTCTGGTATACCTCTTCTGAGATGACTATAGCTTTCATGGGTTCATTCATCTCCGTAAATATTTGCTGACTGCCTATCATGCAGAGGGCAGTAAATGAACATGTGTGAGTTGCTGCTACCATCTATTTTTTATGGCAAGTCCATGTGGTTTTCCAGGGCTCTCGCTGAGCATTGTTTGACACTTCTGATCCCTAAAGCTGTATTCTTGTACTTACCAGGCTTTTTTTCGATGGAACAACAAGTGTAGACACTGACCTCGTTTTGCCTTTGCTGATACTGTGATGCTCATGCAATACTCACTCCATTCGTTGCTGTAGTTGGCATAGGTGGTCCTGAACCTTGGGCACAAGCATTGAGTCCTCTCTGATGGCATACTCTCTAGATGAGGTTTGACTTTATGTTTTGTTAAATAAAGTCAAAATGAGAATAGAACCAAAAGAACTTGTGGTTGTTATGAAAAAAATCCAACTGAACATTTTTTTAAATGAAGTAATCTAGATGTTACTAGAGTACTCAAGAAAGTCCCTCAGTAATAACTAGTAGAGTCTCCTGTCTCTAAAGGAAACTCTGCTCACCCATCTCGGAGTGATGGTTAGCCAGGAGATTATCAAGCCAGGAGAGTCTTGGCTTGACTTGATAGTGGGTTTCAATGTATGACATTTCTCTTAGCCTTTCAGTTCTTCCTTATTTCTAACCTGCTGTCAACCAGTCCTGTGGTGGGAAATAGGCACAAGCTCATCAGCCTCCCCCTGTAATACATTTCATATATACAGAATCTCATGTATTCGAATCACTTGGAGATGCGAATGACCTAGAAGTACAGAACTGTGGTTTGCCCAGACTCTCTGCTAGCACTGCCCTCCTGGACGATCCATTACCACATATTTATCTTGCACCTATCATAATTGAGGTAGTCCTGGGTCACACCCCAGCCCCTCCAGTGCTTCCTCCAGGGCTTCAAACTGGTTCAAAGTTCGTTCATGGCCAATGAAATGAAACTGGAACAAACCCAAATTTTTACAGTTTGGGTCATCCAGAACAGTAGCCAGAACAGGAAGAATTATGGGTTGAAGCCCTGGAATGGGAGACTCAGAAGAGGCAAAGTGAGCCCTTTTGTGAGATTGGATTATTGCCAGGACTATGGAGCGCTGTGTACTTTTGAAGTGGTGCAGTTGTACACGATCTTTGAATGGGGCACCACTACTTCCCACTCTGTGCAAAATCTGACTGGCAAGAGATTTGGTTGCTATGCAACGCATATACTACCCTTGTTTTCTAAGAAGGAGATTAAGTTTCTAGCAGGGCTTTGACCCATAATTTTTACCCTTCCAGTTACCGTTCCAGTTCACTCAAATTCTAAAAATTCAGGTCTGTTCCAGTTTTGCTTCTTCAGCCATGACTGAACCAGGAAGAACCGGTTCAAAGCCCTGGCTTCCTTTAAGTCCCAGCATCTTCCAGCCCCACCCTTCCTAACAGATTCTGTGTATAACCATGACCTTCACCCTCCCTTTCTTATTCCTTCTTGGTTCCTCAGGGTCTCCTTACCAACTCTGTCTGGTACTCCATCTTCATTTGAATGTCTAGGCACTCAACATCCTTGGCAACGTGAGGAATCTCATTCTCCTTAAGTCTTCACCTCTTCTTATCCAGGCAGACCCACTGAGGTTGTATCGCTTCTCAATGA
Organism: Trichechus manatus latirostris; assembly: GCF_000243295.1. Lineage (NCBI taxonomy): Eukaryota > Metazoa > Chordata > Mammalia > Sirenia > Trichechidae > Trichechus > Trichechus manatus. The sequence continues at coordinate 44,150,030 of NW_004443937.1, read as the reverse complement.
CCGAGAGACCGTGCCCCTTAGAATAAATGAAAGGACCAATGCAAGGCACCCCTAAGGTCACAGAAAGCACACCAGTCCCAAATACACACCATATCTGAAGCTACCACTCAAGAGAGGAGGGCCTCAGTTGAGATTAAGGACAGACTGCACATATCTTGAGTTTCGTTTCCACCAGAGGAGCTGAAATGCAAGGATTTTAAACACTTACACCTTGGTTAGCGGAAATGTTACTGCAACATTTGAAGAAAGCTCCATATCCCACCATCTCCTTTGAACTGCCTCAGAGAAATGAAAGCTTGAAAACCCAGGCATTTGGGATACTGACCTTGATATTTCTAATTAACAAGGCAGAGATTACATTGTTTGGGGGTCTTGTTCAAACTTGTGTAAAAAATCATTCTCTTAAACAAGTTGGATTATTTCCTGAGAGAAAAAAGTTAGTTTCCGATTGGCAAACTAAGAGGCTATTTCGACTTCAAATTTAAGGAATTAAATGTTCCCAAGAGCAAGAACCCTCAGCTGTGTGGCTGATAAATAACACGTACCAGGTGATTATCTACTGCATCTCAGTGAGGTACATCGTGCAAAAGTCAGTGCCTAGGAGAGGACTGGAAGTGATCAGATGAAAATGGCCCTCAGAACATGTAAGAGCGGAATATATAAGGTGCTTATTTGACTATTAGATGACAACTCCTTTATGAAATCACAAAATCATGGTTATAAAAATTTCCAAGAGCAGCTGCCTTCTTCACTGGTAAGTTAGAAAGCATTAAGTGAAAGACGTTTGCTATTAGATTAGATATCTTGAGAATTTCCTAATTGGTTTTAGATCTTAACAATTTTAGGCAAATAATATGTGCAGTGAATCATGCTGAAGTATTGTTTTCTTTTCTCCAAGTCAGCTTCATTCAAGTCCTCCAAAACACACATAAAAATGGCAAGATACAGCCAATCCAAATATCAAAAGATTTTTAAAGCATCATAGTTAGAAATTACTTTATCCATCTTAATTTCACTAGCAATAGGTATTGATTGCTCCAGTGAAGCACCTCTAATGAATTATTATTAGTGATGTTGTTAATAATTCAATTATTTTGATTGTGCTACTATTTTTTTGACAGATATATCTGCTTGTATTGGAGTCACCAATTGTCTTGAAACAATTGTGTTGAAAACAGCAGTTGTCTCCAATAATAGTACCAATCACTATTGTTATCGGGATTATTAAATGAGATAATATATGTAAAGTTTTAGAGCAGTGCCTGGAAAATAATGATTGTTCAAAAGATATTATAAATATAAAGATAGAAAGCTGTACCTTTTCTAACTCTGCCTCTGCTAGATTGCTGCCTACTTTTAGGCATTCTCTTCCATTGTTGCTGTTAGGTGCCATCCAGTCGGTTCTGACTCATAGCAACCCTGTGTACAACAGAACGAAACACTGCCCAGTCCTGTACCATGCTCACAATCATTGCTGTGTTTGAGCCCATTGTTGCAGCCACTGTGTCAATCCATCTCACTGACTTCTTCCGCTTTTTCCCTGACCCTCTACCTTACCAAGCATGATGTCCTTTTCCAGGGACTGGTCCCTCCTGATAACATGTCCAAAGTATGTGAAACAAAGTCTCACCATCCTTGCTTCTAATGAGCATTCTGGCTGTACTTCTTCCAAGACAGATTTGTTCATTCTTCTGGAAGTCATGGTATATTCAATATTCTTCACTAACACCATAATTCAAAGGTATCAATTCTTCTTCAGTCTTCCTTATTCATTGTCCAGCTTTTGCATGTGTACGAAGCAATTGAAAATATCATGGTTTGTGTCAGACACACCTTAGTCCTCAAAGTGACATCTTTGCTTTTCAACACTTTAAAGAGGTCTTTTGCAGCACATTTGCCCAGTGCAATATTTCATTTAATTTCTTGACTGCTGCTTCCATGGGCATTGATTGTGGATCCAAGTAAAATGAAATCCTTGACAACTTCAATCTCTTCTCCATTTATCATGATGTTGCTTATTGGTTCAGTTGTGAGACTTTTTGTTATCTTTATGTTGAGGTGTAATCCATGCTGAAGGCTGTGGTCTTTGATCTTCATCAGTAAATGCTTCAAGTCCTCGTCACTTAGCAAGCAAGGCTGTGTGATCTGTGTATTGCAGGCTGTTAATGAGTTTTCCTCCAATCCTGATGCTGCATTCTTCTTTATATAGTCCAGCTTCTCGGATTCTTTGTTCTGTATACAGATTGAGTAAGTATGGTGAAAGGATACAACCTGACACAAGTTTCCTGATTTTAAACCATGCAGTATCCCCTTGTTCTGTTCGAACGACTTCTTCTTAGTTATGTACAGGTTCCACGTGAGCACAGTTAAATTTTCTGGGAGTCCCACTCTTTGCAGTGTTAACCACACATCTGTCAGTGTGTGGTACTTTGGTGGCTTGCATGTTATTGTGATGCTGGGAGCTGTGCCACCAGTATTTCAAATACCAAGCAGGGTCACCCACAATGGACAGGTTTCAACGGAGCTTCCAGACTAAGACAGACTAGGAAGAAGGACTTGGAATAATTGGCCGGTGAAAACCTTGTGAATTTCTTTCATTACCACAGCAGATTATTAAATTAATATTTCTGTCAACTCTTTTTTCCCTTCCATATGAAGAGGTAGCTTGTTTGGATGATTTGTATATTGAAATGATAATTCCTCAGACAGAAATGAAGGTCTCTGGGTGGCACAGAGGATTAAGCACTCAACTACGAGCTGAAAGGTTGGGAGTTTGAACCCATCCAGTGGCACCTCAGAAGACAGGCCTGTCGTTCTGCTTCCAAAAGGTCACAGCCTTGAAAACCCTGCTGAGCAGTTCTCCTCTGCACACGTGGGGTTGCCATGAGTTAGAATTGACTCAACAGCCACTAACAACATCAACCACAAGGCAGACCAGAAACCCTTGTTTTACGTTCACCCATGTTCACGGGTGGTCGTGGTTTACCCAGGATGCTATAAGACAACTGCGCCCGTTTCTTCACCCTAATAGAACAGATGTTACCACTCATGACTCCATATCCTTCAGTCCAGCCTATCTTCTACAAATAAATGTATCCTTGACTCCAGATGCTGTTTTTCCCATCTCAGCAAATGTCTTCACCATCTAATTGCCCAAGACAGAGACCTGGGAGTCTTCTACCTTGCAGCTGATCCATCACAGAAATGTAATACCATTTCTATCTCAAAAAAATGCATCACTTAAATCCACCTAATTCCCCCACCCCAGCACTCTCCACCCTAATCTAGCCGCTGTCCCCTCTTGCCTGGACAAATGCAACAGCTTCCTGAGCAATTTTCTTGTTCCCACTCATGCAGCATTTCCGTCCATTCTCCACTCAGTAGCCAAAGTAGAATTTTTGAAACATAAACCAGACCTTGTCTCCTTGACTGAAAACTCTGTAGTGGGTTCCCATCGTGTGCAGAATGAATTCCAAACGCATCGTCATGGCCTGTGAGCTCTGTATGATCTGGCCCCAGCCTGCATGACGCAACCTCTCCAGCCTATTTCTTTCGTTGTGCTCATCTCGCTTTGTCGTTATATGTGTATGTATTTTTTTGTCAGCGTTTGCGTGCTGTTGGTCTCCCTCACTGGTGTGTAAGCCCCATGAGCCACGGACCGTGTTGGTCTTGTTCATCACTCTATTCCCAGTACTGAACATACTGAACATAAAGCCTGCAACACAGGAAGGAGGTGTTCAGTAAAGGTTTGTTGAAGAAACGGGTGAACTCAACCCACATAGTAATTGTGCCTTTCTGTTATTTTCTTGTTGAAGTAACATTTTTAAATATTAAAACTGGTCACTAATAATAGGGATCACTTGTGCACCCGAGAGCACGTCATAGACTGCTCTGCAGGTTAACGGGGATTTAACCTTCTAGACTCTAAAGTCTTTATATACATCAAAATGCTTTAGGCTGGACGATAGTTAGTTTAATTTTTGTATAAATAATCAAACTGGCTCCTTCCTTCCACACTCTATATTCTATTAAGATTTCTAGAATGACTGTTCCAAATCATAAAAGCCAAAAAACCAAACCCATTGCCATGGAGTCCATGCCGACTGATGGCAACCCTATAGGACAGAGTAAAACCACCCCATAGGGTTTCCAAGGAGTGGCTGGTGGATTTGAACTGCTGAACTTTTGCTTAGCAGCCGAGCTCTTAACCACTGCACCACCAGGGCTCCTACTCCAAATCATAATACTCATAAAATGAGAGCTCAGCTGAAAACAGTGCTGTTTCCACCTTTTAAAGTAAAATGTCAATGCCAAACCTACTGATAGGTTATTGTGAATTTCTCTATCACCCGCTATGGGAAGTTTCATAATGGTTTGTGTTTACTGGAAAAACATGTCTGGCATGTTTATGAATGGTATAACTTTGATTATGCTTGGCAATAGTGGTTAAATTAATACTAGGCTGCATGTTTTACATGGTGCTATTTATCTGTTAGGCATAAAAGGGCGCTTTGGTAATTTAAGGTAACAGAACCACAAAGTTAGTGAGGGAAGTAAGAAATATTGAATAAAGGCAATGACACTTGAAATCTATTTTCATTGCATTTTCAGAATTTGTTCTTCATTCTTAAACTCATTTCCCTCTAAAAAGCAAGAACATTATATTGAGAAATAATGTGTCTTGAAAACCTGAGCCAGCAAGCTTATGATCCAAGTGGTAATGACTTCTGTAATCGCTAATGAGGCAATGAAAGCTGAACATCTCAGCGCATTCATTTGGGCCAGCCTCTTGCCTGTTCTGCAAGCTGTCAGATGAAGTTTTTGTCCTGACTCCATGGGCACTTTGATTCCGAAATCTTTTTGAGAAACCTAATCTGAAATCAAAGTCAAGTTTCTTAGATGCGGTCAGACAAGGTCACATTTAAACCAGTTCAGTGAACCAGCAGATCCAAAGTGAACGGTAGTGCCTCCCTCCTGAAATTGGCAGGAGCTTACCTGCCAGCTTACCTTCCATTTTCTAATATGCCTTTTTCACTGTCTTCCCCGTAGCCTGGAAAAATGAGCGTTTATGCTCGGGAAAATGGTTGAAAGGTGTCCTTAAATCGTTTATTTAGGAAATGGGACACCGTTGTAATTTGGAAATGGACCTTTTCCCAGTCTGTGAGTCACACGGCATTTTGTTGAAGAAATTCCTTAATCGGAGACGTGCAAAAGGAATCCTTGCCATTTCATCATAGCAGGACTTCTTCAAGTCAGAGTCCCGTGGTCATGTCAGGTCCCTGGGCTCTGTCTTTGGCATTAATTGTCAGAACTTGCCCACGCTCTCGAGGGACCCAAAGCACCATCCAGGAGTGCCGCTGTGACGTAAGGCACGTTTTTTGCCAATGCCACCTTCCTTCCCTGTTGAGCTTTGAGAGATCATCCAAAATGGTGCTGAGAAAGGGGGAAAAAGTGACTTTTGTTAGGCATGGTCTTAACATCTCACGCTGTGATTTAAAACAACAACCTGCCATTGCTTTATATTGCAGTGTTCTGTCTCTTGTGGTCGAGGGCATAAACAACGAAATGTTTACTGCATGGCAAAAGATGGAACCCATTTAGAAAGTGATTACTGTAAACACCTTGCTAAGCCCAGTGGGCACAGAAAGTGCCGAGGAGGAAGATGCCCCAAATGGAAGGCTGGAGCCTGGAGTCAGGTGAGCGACGCTTCTCCCCTCCCGACTGCTTCCTTGCTTTCTGCAGCATGGCTGGCTCCGTGTGTGACTTGTGTTCTCTGCACGGTTTTGGTTTTCAGAGGGGAGCTGGGGACAGGGAGGGAAGGGCCTTACATTCAGGAGACTTCGGAGCTGTGTGGCCTTGGCCAAGTGGCTTCAACCCTTGGTGCTTTGCGTAACGCCTCCTATAGGGTGGTGGTGAGAATTAACTCTAAGTGGTGACAGATGTCAGACTTCTAGACCACAACAGCCCCTCAGTACTTCCCTGGTGGCACTTTTTCCTATTATTCAGCACTCAGAAAACCACTAATTCAGATCACACTGAAGTTGAGTGTGGTCACCTGGCAGAAGCTGAGTCTGAATTCACCCTGGAGGTCCTTGAAGAGAGAGCTTTTGATATTAAGTATCAGAGACTATTTCTCTGCCCGTTTACGTGCTTATAACGGGTGGGGGCAGGGGGAGGTGTTCTCAGCGTCAGTTTCTAGCTGAGTGACCTTGGGTGACTTCTTCAACCTTTCTGACCCTCAGATAATAACATCTCCTTCATAGTGTTCTTATGAGGATTTAATACAATAATGAATGCCAGGTGCTTAGCTCAGGGGTCTTGAGTCTAATAGACCCCCTCTAGAGTAAGATTTTGTTGGCTTGGATGAGTGTGCCGTGTGTATTGGATGGGGAAGGTGGGTGTTAAGTATCCAAGAAACCATTCAGTTAGACTCCTCTAACTCTAAACGCTGGTAATGTGGTTGGGAGCTGTGGATGAGCTTCCCTGGTGAACTTGAAGAAGGACCTTTAGAAGCTTCTGTTTCCCTGTAAATAATTGACATGTGAACCAAGGTCACTCTTATCTGGTCCTTAAGTAGCTCTTGTAATTCGCACTTGTACATTTTCTCAGCTTGGTTGAACGTGTTTACTTAAAAGTAAAATGGCTCAATTTCCTTTAAAATATTCTGATTTTAATGCTGATCCTTCTCTCCATTAATCTGGTTCAGTGAGGTTTCACTGTATTTCTGGTTCTCCTATGCAGTGGAGAATTAAAGAGATTACCCCTGAGGATCAAGGAAAACTAGGTTCAAGGTTGGCAGCCTGTAGAATTGATTTTTTCAGAGCCTGAGTCTTGACTCCTAAGGGCCGGAGAAGCTGTCATCGCAGCTATATTAACATAAGTAAGAGTTAAGAACCCTTAATTTTAACACAACTAGTGGAAAATTCCTCCAGAAACCTGAATTTTTCTTAAATGCTCCTGAGCTCTGGTGGCACAGTGGTTAAGCACTTGGCTGCTAACCAAAAGGTCGGTGTTTTGAACCCAGCAGCTGCTCCGCAGGAGTAAGATGTGGCAGTCTGCTTCTGTAAAGATTGCAGCCTTGGAAACCTTATGGGGCAGTTCTACTCTGTTCTGTAGGGTTGCTATGAGTCAGAATGGACTCAAGGACAGCGAGTTTTGGGGTTGGCTCCTGAGCGCCCATCATTGCCCCCTCTTCCTGCCCCTTTCCCAGCTATGTTCCACTTCATAGAATGTAAACCATGGCCTGTATCAGACCCCAGTAGAGTACCCTTCATCCCTCTCAAGGGCTTATCCTACCAGTTGCTGTCAAGTCGATTCCAGCTCATGGTGACCCCATGTGTGCAGAGTCGAACTGTGCTCCACAGGGTTTGGAAAGCAGATTGCCAGGCCTTTCTTCCAAGGCACCGCTGGGGAGATTTGAACCACCAACCTTTCCGTTAACAGTTGAGCCCTTAAACATTTGCACCACCTGGGGACTCCTCTATTATACTAAACCATCGATCATTTTTTTAAACAATAGAAGAATCTGTGCCTAGCCAGAGCTAGCTCCTCCTCTGGCCACCGTGGAGATCAGATTTCAGGGCTGCGTTTCCGACCGGTCATCCTTCCCAGTGGCTTATCTGAGTGACTGCTGTCATCTGTTAATTTCCCGCTTCTTTATTCCAGCACTTCGATTCCTGGGAAAGCCTGCAGCTAACGCCATTTAAGAGCCACACTAATTAGATTGTCCTCGTGCAGAGGTTCATGCTCTGCTGCTTTGCTTTATGTTCCTTGGTCTCCCTTATGTATTTGCATCTTGCTCTGAAGATTAAGTTCAGAGCATGTAAATGGTGCTCATTTTAAAGGGCAATTTATTCAATAAACAGACCATTAAGAGAATCTTTGGCGCTTTATTGGTAAACACAGGGTGAGTTTTACTCCAGAATCCTGTGATCTTGATGGGAAGCCCAAAATTGCTTACAAAGCTGTGATGATTGGGTTTAAACCCTGGGGGTTTTTATGAACAGAAGATAATAGGATTACCAGAATGCCTCCCCGGAAAAGACCGCACCTGTTCAAAAGGATTGCTTGGAAGAGTCAAGACACCTTTGTAGAAAATGCAAGTAAACACAGTTACGTAACGGTCTGCGGCCAGCTTCACAATGCCCTGATTTGATTTGCAGTAATGAATTATAAAAGCAGGGTAGAGAAGCTGTTGCATGGGTAAAATTCAATTTGTGCAATTTCCAAGTATACCCGAAAATAATCAGATGCCATGATTGGTGGGGAAAGCCCGTCTGCGTGATTAAAGGATATTAGCTGACTCGTGCTCCATTGCAGAGCCCTGGTTACGCAGTGGTTAAGAGGTCTGGCTGCTAACCAACAGGTGGGCAGTTTGAATCCACCAGTCGCTCCTTGGGAACCCTCTGGGGCAGTTCTAGTCTGTACTATAGGGTCTCCGTGAGTCAGAATTGACGCGATGGCACGTCGCAACAACAAATGATCCATTGAAGAACAGGACCATCCCTCAGGCAGCAATATTAAAGCAGAAGTAATGATTGTCCATTTGCACCAGTATTTAGAATATTTTCTGTCTGGTCCCTCTGTTTTCTGCTGTAACTGTGTTGTTGTCATCCTGTCTTCAAGTTAGGAAGAACAGTTTGCACAGTTTCTCACCATGTCAGAATGTCTGATGATACAAGACAGAGGGTATCAGGATAGACTGCTGTTGTCATGCTGAGCTTCATAGGCTCCCCCCTAAATTGGTATTTTGAGGTTTAAAGTGGGATGTTTCATTTCTAAATCTTTTGAAAATCTTGAATTTGTAAAAGAAATTAGCTTTTTATTAGAAAACATCATCACTAAAACCTTAAAAGGCTTTTTTCAAAAGCTCGCGTTCAATTTGTTTAGATGATTTTGCTCAAGAACTAGGGAATTTCTCTGAAATTTTAAAGCAAAAATCAGCATCAAATTGTTGATTCAGTTGGACAGACGGGAAGGCTCTGTATTCCCATGTTGTGAAAGCTTTCCGGAGTAAAAATTGTAACTTACCCTATACCCACATAAAGGCTTTTTTTTTTTTTTAATGAAGATCAGAAAGACAAAGGATTAATGGTCAGATTAGAATACCACAGTGGTACCACTTCATCAGGTCTGAACACTTCAATATCTGTGGTCAGGATGGGCCTTGCAATGAGTGAATGGGATGCCGTAGTTCCATCACAGCACTGCTTTCTTTGTTAGTCATACAAAAATAATACAGTCAGTGAGGTTTTAGATTTAATGAAATAAGAATTAATTTTTTAAACATTTTCAATGCTAATGCCCAAATGGAAGCTGGCAAATTGCAGTGAGCATCTACCAATCATTTTTGGCCAGGACTCTTCGTTGTCATGACATCTGAGCGTGGCTGTGGTGTCTGATTCTGTAGTATTCTTTCAGTGCTTGGTGGACAGGCCATGGCGTATGTGTAGCTTGTGCTCTTTGAGACGTTAAGGAAACTGTGCTCATGGTCAGTGATGAGAACGAGCATTGCTTTAGTGATTTCTGCTCTTCATTTGTTTGTTTGCATTGGAGCTGGGAGTGCTGATGGTGAATTGTTTGAATCCAGGCTTCTTACCCACACTCTTGCTGATACAGCACAAGGGACTGCAGCCTATTAGCGCTGTATGTTAACGCTGGAAGCCAAATTCTAATCCACAGTAGTCATGATACATTTTCCAGGGTGGAGTTTATTTTTGACTGTTTTGTTTTTGCTTGAGTTGGTGTGAGTGTCTTTGTTCTTTGCTTAGTTATGTGTGGTATCTGCCTAAAAGTTTTATTAGGAAGCATAAAGGTACTTAATGTAAAATGCTTAGCATAGGACAGGGTTCTCAGTGAGGGTTGGTGGCGGGGGAGTCATTTTGTTACCCATGGGACATTTGGCCATGTCCAGAGACATTTTGGAGCCTTGGTGGTACAGTGGTTAAGAACTCAGTCTGCTAACCAAAAGGTTGGCAGTTCAAATCCACCAGCTGCTCCCTGGAAATCCTACAGGACAGTTCTCCTCAGTCCTATAGGGTCGCTATGAGTTGGTATCGACTCCACAGCAGTGGGTTTGGTTTTTGGGGTTTGGACACATTTTTGGTTGCCACAACCCGAGATGGGGGTGCTACTGACATCTAGTGGGTAGAGGCCAGGGGTACTGCTAAATATCCTACAGTGCACAGGACAGCCCCCACAACAAAGAACCGTTTGGTTGAGAAACCTTGGCATACAGCCTGGCATATAGCAAATGCTTAGTATTATTATTATTGTTATTATTATTTATAGAAGCTGGATTTTATAGTTAATAATCAGGCTAGTCCCTCCTTTAGATTAATGTCCCCACCATAATTTCAGAGTAATACCAGAAGAAATTATGTAAAATTCTTTCCAGGTTTTCAAGTGTGTATTATGATTACACGAAGGGCAGAAGCTCCACAGAGATATCTGTGGAAATAAGCATCACTTTCCCTTTAAGTTGGTGAGTTCTCCATGCTGGCGTTGCACAGCAGGGAGTGGCCAGAGATGAAACAGCTCCCAGCTCAGTGGTTCAGAGCTAAACACATCTACTTCCCAACCTGCACCAGCAGGCTGCCAGCTAGGACAGCGGCCATGGGGGACTTGCCCAGATGTTTTCCTCTGCAGACTAACCAGATAGAACAAGAAACATTAAACACGCAGCACAACCCCACCACCACCTCCAGGGTCAGCAGAGGTCTACATGATGCTGTTTTATTCATGAGGTTTCTGCACAAATCACTCAGAATTCACCAAGCAAGCCTCTTGGGCTCCCATCTGCAAATTCTTGCCTCCCTCAAGACAGAGAGGAAGAAAAGTTGAGCGTAGAGAAGTGACGCGTATGTAGTGCACCTCATTTTGAACAAAGATTCCCGTAGGTGTGTTATTCAGAAAGGCAGGGCTTGTACTTTGCTGTGTATTTAAGTCATACTGACACTTCTGAATACATTATTTCGGGGCTGCTTTGATAGTGTTAAAATCAGATGCCAGAAAGACATATTATATAATCGAGCCTTGCCATGTCTTAATTATTCTTTTGAAAACTATCAAACATTGCAGGAAGTGATTTTCTTTATGCCCAATGCTTAGGGCTCTTAATACCTTGCCTTCCTTGAACCATACGTAATTTATTCAATAACAATAGCATCAAAAAGAAGTTTCATTGACTTGCTAGCCGGAACAGTGTTATAACTCTAAAAGTCTTTAACTTTTTTTTTCTGTTTTTGTTTATCTAATTAAAGCATTATAAGATTTTGAATATATATTAGCCCTATGCCAAAGTGAAATTTGTTTACTAAACCTTTATCGTTCTTTCTTTGTATTTCTATTTGGGTACATTTGTTCAGGAAATGTACTCTCTGGAATTTACAATCCCAAATTCAAATGGCCCAGTGGTGTTTTGGTGGTGGTTATTGTGTTACTGTTTGTTGATGGTGATGTTTGGGCATTTCTGTGATTCTTGTGGTAGGGTATGGCACGGTTCATTCTTCCCCAGTGTCGTACAAATGTGAGCATTCAGTGGCCGTTCCCTGTAGACAAGGCCTTCACTTGTACTCAGGAGCCCTCCCGTTATACTCTGGACATAATGACGTTAAAAGTCTGGTTTCTTGTGAGTCACAAACTCATTCAATCCAATTAATACACTTAAACCTGAACAATAGTAGCCAAAATATTGATCCAAAATATTTTCCTCACTTCAACCACCTTTGCTGTGAGCATTAGAGTTTCCTCCCTACCCCGGCTCATCGGAAACAATATAATTTCCCAAGCTGCCTTCCAAATGGTATCACCTATTTTCTTGAAATCTGAAATTAATACTCAGCAGAATTGCGTTTAGGTGTGCCTCTTGATAGTAAACTCCCATTAGCCTCACAGACATAGTAAATTCCTAGTTAGCCTGCTGCAGTTTAATTGAACAAGAATTTCTTTCTAATTTAAAAGAGCATGATTCTGTTCTTTAAGAAGACTTCCTCTGAAGAGTGTGGCTTTAATGCATGTTAAACTTGTTTTCTCAACACCAGACAAAATAATGGAGGCTGAGCTCTCACAAAAATTTGGTAATAATTTTTAATAGCTAAGTGCAATCGTATGGTGTTCTTTCCAGTCAAATGTTGCTTTTAGTTTCTGAATGTCAAAACCTTAATAAAGACAATAATTCTTGGCCTGCCTGTAAGATTATGAAACCCAGCAAAGAGGAAGCCTTGACAACATTAATTTAGAGGAGAGCTAATTGCAGATTTAATATGGTGTTCTACGAGTTGGTCAACAAAATGTTCCAGCGTGATTAACAGTACTTTTCAAGAGCTGAAAACATTGAGCTCTAGGAAAAGCTTTTTTTTTTTTTTTGTCAGCTTTTACTCTTCATATATTTATCTGAGGTTGTAAATAGACACAAATACTTCAGTGTACTCTGTGGTTAAAAACAAAAACTTCCCCCATCTCTAGGAATAATAGGAGCAAGAAACAGAAGAGACCGAAGAAAATAATTCTACTTAAAAGGCTCTAAAGTCTTTGCTGGGTTATACTTTTAATCTGCCAAGAAATTCTCCTTGTGCAATACTGTATCTCCAGTTTTCAAGAACCTCAAATCCTCCTGAATAGAGATCAGTTTGGATTTCCGTTTCACAAGGCAGTGATATTTCCCGATGATCTTTCCCACCCTATTCTGTCCTCCAGGAGTTTCGTTAACTTTAGCCATTCCCCCAAACTCCAGTGTTTCCTCACTGCCGACACTGATGGGCAGTGAGGGTCTGATTGAAGACATCCTCCTGGGTCTCTCTCACTGGGAATTAGAAATAGTTGGGGTGGCTCTGAAAATCACTGGGTTAGGAGTGCAGACCCCTCCTCTGTCACCCTGCCCACCCTCACCCTCCCCAGAAGTGACTGAAGCTCCACTTACGTGCCCTGTCTCCTTAGTGCTCCGTGTCCTGCGGCCGAGGCGTGCAGCACAGGAATGTGGGCTGTCAGCTGGGAACTCACAGAGCAGCCAGAGAGCCCGAGTGCAGCCCCTACACCAGACCCGAGTCGGAGCGCACCTGCCAAGCCCCGCCGTGCCCTCGCTACGTGTGGAGGGCAGAGGAGTGGCAAGAGGTAAGTAGAGGCACGAAGTGGTCAGGGCCCCCGACGTCATCTCCCGTGTCTCCTAGGAGGCGTTGAAGCCACCGAGCATGGGGACAGTGCTGGCTCTTGCCCAAAGCTTTGCTGTCAGGAGAGCATACTCAGAAAGGGTGGGAAAGTGCCTCCTTTTCATACAATTCCTGCGCCTGTGGTTTTGAAGCTCCAGGTCTGGCTGCCTCCAAGAAAACTTTAACAGGTCTTGGGCCAGATAACTTTCACAGAAGGAGGGGGAGACAGAAAGGACAATTTTAAATCTGTCTGTCCAGACGTGGCCCTTCTATATTAGCTTAGCCACAGGCAGACATTAGGTAGGACTTACTCTGTGTTTTGTCTCCTTCCATTACTTCAGCTGTCAGGTCGAAGATGGCTAGGCACTCCTGTGAAGTCCTGATTAATCAGCAAAGGATTTCCAACATTTCAATTAAAAAATGAGGTAATCTGTAGAAACTGCTCAGCAGTGCAGAAGTAGACTAGACTTGTTTTCCCCCAGTCCGAGTTAATGTTTGGTGAAGAAAAACAAAAGACCGAGTGTCCCTAGGGGAAAAGCCTGCTAAGAAGGTGAGACGTTAGTAGGAGGTGACCTTTGTTTCCAGAACGGAGATGGGATTGTAGAAAGGGGGAGAGAGAGAGAACTGGAAAGGTGAGCCATTTCCGCTGACCTTGGAATGAAGTGGGTCGTGTGTGCTGTTCAGGGTGCAGAGATGTGCATACTAAGACTGGAATCTCCCCCACCCCGTGCGCACACCCCGCAGCCCCCACCCCAGGAATAGCTTTCAGGACAGGAGAAAGGGTACCCGTTTTTGGAGCAGTTATGCTCTGTCTGGCCCTGTGCACATCACCTCACTGATTTTTACAGCTACCACATGAGGTGGGTATTATTATTGACCCGGTTTTGCAGGCAAGGAATTGAGTTTCTGAGAGTTGGTAGCACGTATCCAAGTGGCGCATTCCTAGCGAGTGGAAGAAGCAAGACTTGATCCGACATGGGTTCTCTTAAACCATTATGACATACGACTGCGCTCGTAGCTCTTGTCCTGCCCTCTCGCCCTCACCCTCCCCGTGAAGCCTGTCCATTCTTTGTGGTCATCTCTTTCCTTAGGGTTTTTACCCCCTCTGATGACTTCGTTCCTTTTGCTTGTTTTCCTTCTAGATTTTTTTTTTTTTTTTTTTTTACTTCTACTAGACAGTGGAAGAGGTTAATAAATAAAGCAATTGGATTTCCAGCTAATTGCCTTGAGCCCTTCAAGGTACTGGGATCCCCTAAAGACTTCCGAATTCTGCAGACCAGGTTCCTATCCCAGCACTGCCCTTTATTAGCCATGTGACTTCGAACAAGGATTCCTCACTGCTCGGGGCTTGTCATCTGTAGAATGGGTCTAATCACCACTATGCAAAGTTGTCCTGAGATAATCGGCGCTATGGAGGAAGACAGTTGTTTTTATGGCTTCCCTAAGCTCAGCCGTTCTCATCGGATACTTAGTAGGGGAAGAGGTTGAAAATAAAACACAGGCAAAGGTGAGGTTTGAAATACCACGTGTAATTCAGCTGTCTGGGCCACCCCTGTGTCCCGGCTCCAGGGATGGATGAAGGTGACTGTAATTGGAAGGCCCGAAAAGTCAGGGTTTGGCTTCCCCCTCGTGGCCGGGAGGCACTGCCAGTGTCCTCGCCTTTCTCCCTCAGGCACTGTTTCCTCGTGATTCTCTCTGTCGTTCTTGTTTCAGACCTACCATTGCCTGCTTTCTCCCTCTCCCTCTCCATGTCATGCCAGACTACCCTGTGTCACAGCTCCAGGGAGCCGAAAGTCAGAGAGTGTTTACAAAGGAATCTGAGCGCACTGCTCACGCTCTAGCCAGCTTTTGAACATGCTAGAGTCAGTCACAGAAAGACAAGCTCCATTTGCAATTCCTTCTGAATCCCAGAGAATGGAAACACCTTGCCACACACACACTGAGGAAATGCCTCTTCTCTGATCATGCATAATTTGTGTATTCCTCGAATATTTCTGTCAAACTCAGTGTCAGAGCAGAAGACATGAGACAGCCTGACCCACTCCTGTGTTTCAGAGATTTACCGGACATTAACCATTCACCCTGGGAGACTCTTCGGACGATGGGGAGGCAGATTCCAATAGTCGTCCTCCTGTAGACTGTTCCATGACACTGAGTTGGCAGAGTGAGGCTCAAGGCAGCTGGACGAGGGGGAAGCCCCATCAGAAGTTTTTATGTTCCCCCTATTCAAGGCATGCTGGGGGCCCTCTCAGGATCCCCCCAACAGCAACGAGCCTCAGAGTGAACGTTGCTAGCAGCTGAGCAGCCACCTTAAGAGACCACGTCCCGGAGATGGTGACTGCGTGTCCTTTGTCCTGGAGCAGTCCTCGTTTATGCCTGTGGTCCTGATGTAATTATCAATCGCTCCTACTTTCCCAATCAAAAGTGCCCTCGTTAAACAATAAGTGAGTGATCACTTGAAAACACGGTCCCCTTCCGGTTCCCCTGATGTCCCCAGGTGACACAAACAGTTTGCACTCAACTAAACCTAAAGGTTGTCGGTTCGAACCCCCCTAGTGGCTCTGTGGAAGAAAGTCCTGACAATCTGCATCTGTAAAGATTACAGCCAAGAAAACCCTACAGAGCAGTTCTACTCCGTAACATAAGCCCTCCATGCCTGGAGTAGTGTGATCATCAAGGATGTTTTGTGCAGATACACAGGTTGTACACGGCACAACTCCGGGGGGTCCATTCCCCTAGGGCCGCACTGGGAGGAGCAGTCCCTAGAGTTGTATAGTCCAGTAACCCTAATACTGATGGTGGTAAAATAATAGAGCTTATGGTTTATTAAGCTGTGGACCAGGCACTACGTTGAGTGTTTTTACATGGAGTACCTCATTTAACCCTTCCCAGAACTCTCAGATGTAGTAATTATATTTGATCCCCACTTAAAGGTGAGGAAACTTGGGGCTTAGCTAGGTTAATCCATCCAAGGCTGTGTGTTTAGTAAGTAATGAGGCTGGAATTGGAAGCCAGCAGCCTGACCTGCAGCCCACATGCCCTAAACCTTTCTGTCCCGCTGCCTCCCATGTCGACATGCCCCTCCAGTGAATTATTTTCTTTCCCTTCCGCTGGCTTGTCACACCTCTTCCTGCAGAGTTGGGATCAAAGTGGTTTTCCCTTTACTGGGTTTCCAGCCCCACCTCCTTGGTCCAGTTGGTTGACCGTCAGACCTTAAGCCATGTCACTCAGGGACTCCTGACGATGCCGGAGCGCCTCAGGGGGCAGCCTGTGTTCATGGTGAGGCCTGCTGGTGCTGAAGGGGGAAGGAGCCCCAGTGCCTCCATGACACCATGGAGGAGGGCCTGGACTTTGGGGTGTAGAGCAGAATAACTGGGGAAGGGCCAAGAGCTCCATCCAGGCATTCATGTCTCATTCTGTGTAAGCCCTGGAAGCAACACACTGCAATGAAAAGAGCTTTCCTTCAACGGCGATTAGAGCTGCCTGTGCGGCTCCGAGCACCGACTTCACAGCTCTCGGCTCCGCTTACCTCTTTGCAGAGTGGGAATTCCGTGTTGGACTTTGCTAAAGGTCAGAGTGAAGATTAGTGAGATTAAGTGAGGAGCCAGGGCACTGCTGAGCACATCTTAGGCTCCTAGAAAAGCTGCAGGGGCCCCTGATGGAGAGTGGAGGGGACCACCAGCAGTTCAGTTTATCCCGCACATCACAGCGGTGGGCTTTTAATGTCACCTGCCAACTTTGGGTGAGCTATTTGTCCACTCTTTGCTCGGTTTTGCCCATTTTAGAATTAAAATTCTCATGAGATTATTTGAAAATAAATTTAAAAGATCTTTTAATCTTTTACTATCATAAAGGATTTGCTTATTAATAGTACTAGTACTATAATCATATACATAAATTCACTTAGAACTGCAGAGATTTTTTTGATCAAATTTGAATTGTTGGTATATGGGTTATGCATCTCTTACAGTAAGGAATACATCTCGCAGGTCTTGCAAGTGTTTTTCTTTTCTTTACCTAGAGCATTCTCTTCCCTCTCTAGTACCTCTGCATCACAAAGTAGCTGCCCTGCTCCTTCCCTCACCTCAGTCATCCTTGCTCATCCTTTAGGGAACAACCAAGATGTCAGTTCCTTCCAGAAAGCTTTTGCGATCACACCTCCCTAATACTGAGTCAGATGCCCCTCTTGTCAGCTCTGATAATAATCTGAAATGACTCCTCTCCAGCTCTTAACACCGTGAATTATTCATCTGTTTTCCTCTTACATTTTATCAGCTGTTTGAGGTCAGGGGGCTTGTTCACCAGAGTTTTCCCAGCATTTAGCTCGGTACCTAGAGCACAGAAGACACCTGTTGAATGAATGAATGTATGAATGAATGAAGGGAGAGAAATAGGGAGAGAAGGAGGAAAAGAAAGAAAGAGGGAGAGAGAAAAAGAAAAAGAGAAATACCTGCAAATTGATGGCCTTTCTTCTTTAGCTCTTTAAAGACTTTCTGAAATGTCTCTTAGAACATTCAAGCAAACTCTTTGTCCTCTAAGAACAGCTGTTTATTTTCTTGTCACGACGCCATGGACAAGCTGTGCTCAGCTGTGTCTAGCCTTTGCAGACCTGCCAACCCCGTTTCTGTTTGGCCCAGGGCAGCTTGAGCAGCTCTAGGACATATTTGGAGTCTCAGGACTTTCACCGAGATCAGCTGTGGGATGATTCCCAAGTCCATCTCCTTAGCCCAGAGAAGTCAAAAACATGAGCAGGACCTCAGTCACTGGCTACAAAGATTTCCATGAAGTTTACAACAGGGAGCAATCAGATTGTGACGTGCGTACACCGCTGGGTATTAACGCTTTAGTATTCAGTCCCTCATTTGTATATTCCACCAGGCACCTACAGAGTGCCTGACCCTGCCTGGGCTGTGGGCATTCATGCAGCAGAGGATATGGAGCTGCTGCTGTGGGGTTCATAGTCCAGGCGGGAGACAGGCGAGAAAGAGGCAAACGAGCGTGCTGTGGGCACCTGGAGTTCCACCTGTGGAAAGTGCTGAGAGGGGAACCCAGGTGCTGAATGACAGGCTTTCCTGCCTCTCTCGGTGGTCAGGCAGTGAATAGCAAGGAAAGTGACTGCAGCTGGAAGGAAGAGCTTTGCACTGGCTTCAAGGAGGGACAGACCCCTCACGTGTGTGGACTCAGTGCAGCTGGGCAGGGACAGAGTGAGTGAGGGGACGAGAGGGTGAAATGAGGTTGGAGCTGCAGGAGCAGCTGGGCTGTGCTGTGCCCTGTAGGCCTTGGGAAGGGGCTGGATTTGCTCCTAAGCAGAGTTGGAGGTTTACAAATCCCCGTGACCTGGCCTTTGTCCACCCTCTTTCTCACAAAACCCTGTCTCAAATCTCATGCTGTAATAACCTCAGACTAAAAAAAAACCAAACCAGTTGTCATCGAGTCAGTTCTGACTCGTGGTGACCCCCCATATGTGTCAGAGTAGAACTGTGCCCCATGGGGTTTTCAGTGACTGATATTTTGGAAGTGGATCACCAAGCCTTTCTAACGAGGAACCTCTAACCTTTCAGTTAACAGCCATGTACATTAACAGTTTGCACCACCCGGCACTTCACTTCCCTCTCCCCACATCCCAGACCTTTCCCTCCCAGGACATTTGTTGCGTCTGTGCATCCATCCGGGCTGAGCCCCTCCTGGGAATGGCCTCTCCTCCTCTCCTTAACTGATTGCCCTAGTCACTCATCCACCTCACTTGTCACTACCTAAGCGTCCCGTTCAGCTGCTTTGACTCTGGAAATTTTCACCCCTCCTTCCCCTTCTCTCATGTCTGTCACATTTGCAGAAGGCACTGATGTTTTCTTACTCGATTACCCTCTCTATTATGAACAGAAAAAAAATAAACTAACAGTTGCCATTGAGTCTGCTAACTCATGGCGACCCTGCCTGCGTCAGCGCAGAACTGGGCCCCACGGGGTTCTCAGTGGCTGGTTTCTCAGAAGATGTTCAGGCTTTTTTTCCGAGGCATCGCTGGGTGGAGTTGAATCACCAAGCTTTTGGTTATCAGCTGAGCACTTACCGTTGGCACCACCTAGAGAAGTCTGTCCAGCTGGACCATGAATAAGGCAGACCAGAGACGAATCAATGCCTTTGAATCATGGTGTTGGCAGAGAATATTGACTATACCATGGACTGCCAGAAGAATGCACAAATCTGTCTTGGAAGAAGTACAGCCAGAGTGCCCCTTAGAAATGAGGATAGGGAGACTTCGACTCACATACTTTGGACATGTTATCAGGAAGAACCAGTCCCTGGAGAAGGACATCATGCTTGGTAAAGTAGAGGGTCAGAGAAAAAGAGGAAGACCGTCAAAAAAATGCATTGACACAGTGGCTGCAACAATGGGCTCAAGCATAACATCGATTGTGAGGATGGCGCAGGACTGGGCAGTGTTTCGTTCTGTTGTACATCGGGTCGCTGTGAGTCGGAACCAACCTGATGGCACCTAACAATGGCAACAGAGAGGTCTGTTAACAAACCCAGGTCTGTTCACATAATCTGACAAGGTGGCCCAGGTGTTCAACCCCAGTGGTCACTAGTTTTCCAGATGACCTGACACATGGGACCCTAAGCTGGCAATAACAGCCTCCCTGGTGTCATAGAAAGAGAAGGCAAGTAAGGAAACATCAGGCTGGATCCCAGGACCCTGCATGGGACATGGCCCATTGTAAATATGTGCTGAATGAAGGAAAGACTTTAAAGTTATGAAGTGTCTCCATATTTCTGCCTCCTTTTTCCTTTGCAAATACTGTTTTGGGGCAAAATTATCCAAATTCTAAATACCTGACTTTAAGAAAATGAGTTTTGGGAATAGAACCCATTGATAATTTGAGGACTGAGGTGTGTTTGTGTTTATTTGTTTTTTAATTTAAAGCAGGACTTTGAACTGGTTCATTTCAGTTCAAACGTTCTTATAGATCTTATAGATGTTAAAATGTAGATTCTGATTCAGTATATCTATAAAGCAGTGTTAGATAAATTGATTTGTAATTGCAGTTCTTTATCACGTTATAGGGGCAGTAGTTAAGTGGTCCATTGCTAACCAAAAGGTCAGCAGTTCGAATCCACCAGCTGCTCCTTGAGAACCCCATGGGGCAGTTCGCTGTGAGTCGGCATCGACCGACGGCAACCGGTTTGGTTTGGTTGGTCCTATTACTTACGCAGGTCATAGAGTTTTTCCTAAAAGCCAACATGAAATTTGAGAAAACCTTTTGGAAATTAAAGTGAATCTAGTTGAACTTTCCAGGGGGTTCTCTGTACATTGTAGATCCCATTCCAGGGCAGGGAAGGATGGTGGGGCAAGTATACCAAAAGCCACTGAGCCCAGTAGCACGGGCTGTTTGTCTTCTGATTATACAGCCCCTGTGCCTTAGTTAGGGTTCAGGACTCCAGGAGAAAATCTTACTATGTTATTTTCAGAGCTGCTGTTGACTAATTCTAGAGCTCTAGGGAAGTCACTCATTTACTTAGGTTAATTTTTCTAAAAGTTACGTTCAGGGTAAGTTTACCCAACTTCCTTTTCTCCATTGGCAGAACTCTGTCTGTTCCCAGCTCCCTTTAGCAGTTAACCATTCTTCCAGACCAAGGAGAAATGCTTACCAAGCATAAAGTATGTAGGGATCATTGCTATTCTGCTTTAAACTGTTACTTATTGATGAAGAGTAAAGCCGTGTGGGTTAGTGAAAACAAAGGAGGACATTGGAGGGTTTAATTCAGGTTTGGGTGCTCAATAATCATCATCTTCTCTGAGCCACCTAGCTACATGTTTTCTAAGGAATTAACTTCTCTAGAGCATTGCTTTTCTATAGGGAGTTAAGTATTTCTTCTGCACATTTCTATACATCCCAGATTAACTGGCTTTGGTTTTTTAAAACATCCAGTGGCTCTCTAGATCATTCGGCTTTTTTTTCTTTTTTTTTTTTAATGATGATAACAAAAACGCTATCATTTCACAATAGTTCCCAGCACACTCCAGGGGAACAGAAACCCCCAAGACCACACTGAGCTAGGGATCTGGGCTCAGCCAGGCTCCTATACTAACTTGAGGTGATTTGTTTCTCCATTCCCACCTCACGGTACTTGCAATTCATATTTGTACCCCAGATAAATTACACAAATAACTCTGCATCATAGATATTGAAGTTTGTTTTCAAGCAGCAGAAATCTCGAGCTAACTTCGCAGGTAATAAAGGGGTTATCTTAGTAAGGCTATACCAGCATATCTCTTCCATATCCTTAAAGAGCAAAGTGGCTCACCAAAGACATGGGGCATACCATATAACCGAGCAATTCCGCTCCTAAGTACATACCCAAAAATATTGAAATCAGGTGTTCAAACATGCACACGCGTGTTCATAGCAGCAGTACTCACAACAGTCAAAAGATGGATCTGGGGTCCAACTCTGAATTGCAAGTACTGTGAGGTGGGGAGGGAAGAGCAAATTACCTCAAACTAGGGCACGGTCAACTGTATTTGTTTACTTGTCTGTATACCCATTAAGACTGTGAGATCCCTGAGGGCAGGAATTACCAGAGAACTCATTTTTTTATCCCAGTTACCTAACAGCACTGTTCCTGGCATATTGATAAACTCTTCAATCCTCATTATTCATAGATTCCATATTATGAATTCACCTACTTGCTAAAGTTTATTTAACCCAAGATTGATACTCGTGGCGTTTTCGAGGTCATTCGCAGACATTTACAGAGCAGGGCACGTGCTTCCTGCTGAGGTGGAGCAGGCTGGCTCAGTACTCACTAATTCAGTGTTTGCGGGGACTTTTAGGACAACTACTGTGAACGAGAATCTGCTGTAGTAACGACAGTATGGTATCCTAAGTCATTGATTAGCCTTACATATCAAAGCCCACTTTGTCTGTCATGAACAGTGCACCAAGACTTGTGGTGAAGGTTCCCGGTACCGCAAGGTGGCGTGTGTGGATGAGGACAAGGGCGAGGTCCGCGCTGTGCACTGCGACGTGACCCAGCGGCCTGCCGACCGCGAGAGCTGCAGTTTACAACCTTGCGAGTACGTCTGGATCACAGGAGAATGGTCCGAGGTACGTCCTGGGGACTCTGCAACCACTGTCGGGTCAGCCACGGCCTGAGAGCAGCAGGTGATGAGGGCAGGATGCGGGACTCAGGCTGCCTGCAGTTCTGCCCTGAGTGGCTGCGGGCCTCACCGGGCCAGAGTTCCCACGTGTGCGGTTTGGGAGTGAGGTCTGAGAGGACCTCCATGGTCCCTTCACCCTTACCTTCCAGTCTGTGGGTCATCTTGATGTCCTGCTCGTAGGCTCAGGAAGGATTTAGTACAGGGACTGCAAATTCTTACGATGCCTGGAGGTGCCTGAAGAAGGTAAGTGGAAGAAAATATCTTAGAGTCAGGGAGACATCAGGGAGAGGTGGGGACTGTGACAGACGGGTTCGTGCTGTGTAAAGGGAGCAGGCGCTCTTCCACCCCATGAGAGGCCATGCAGAAATGAAGGCCCAGTGTTACCAAGTCTGATTTTTCAAAGGAAAGCCAAAAGTCTGGACTTTTATGTGAAATCTTCTGATTTCCAAATGTGAGCTCAAATTTTTTGGGTAAAACATTGTGTGGGCAAAGCAAACACTTCCATGAACCAGATCTGGATTGTCTAGTTACAAGCTCTGATCTGCAGGAACAAAATGATTTTTTATAAAATCCAAACACTCTCAAGGGCCTATTTTTTTCTTTCTTTTCTTCTCCTGCACTTGACTCCAACCTAGACACTTTTTATTATTAATAAACCAATAGTAACAATACCATCATTATATTATTTTCAAACCTCATAATCTTTCCAAATACTAAAAGACCTATAGCATCAAAACAAGCTGTCTTTTCCTACTCCCCCATGCCCCCCCAAAAAATAGAGCTGTGACAGGAAAGCCTCTGGGCTCATAGCAAAGGTGCTGGAGATTTTTAGGAGATGCGCTTGCTATAACCACGGTCACATCAGAGTTTGGCAGGGCAGCGTTTTCAGATTATAACAGGATGAACATTTGCATTTAGGTGACGTGTGTGTTGGGTGCTGAATTGTTTCCGCACTAAAGCTGGCCCTAGAGTCTTTTCTAACCACATCTCCCCACCCTCCACCCTAGTGGTTTTGCCCTTCTAGGGCTGTCTGACAGCGTGTAGACATGTGTTCGTTCGTCACAGCTTGGGGCAGGGTATGCACTGGCATCTAGAGGGTGAAGACCAGGATGCTGCTAAACATCCTACAGTGCACAGCACAGCCCCCACAACAAAGAAGTATTCACCCCAAAATGTCAGTGGTGCTAAGGTTCTTGGTGTGCCCTGAGTAGTACTACAGGCTCTTAAGGAGTGGAGGGGGAGACGTGATCCAGGACATAGACTCCTGCTGGCCAGCCAGGAACACGTGGGATCCAAATGAGCCTTCAGAACAGCCTTTACTTTGAGTTTGAGGCCTAAGTTCCAACCCCTTCAGATCCCAAGTGGGCCGGGGAGTGGGAGAGGATGTTGGGGGATGGCTTCTCTCTTCTCTTGAATTCACACCTCCCAGTGCTCACTGAGGGTCCCTCACTCCTGGTTCAGCCTCTCCTGCTTCAAAACTCTGATCTGAAATGGTTTGGGGAGGCTGTAGGCAGTCAGCGTTTTCACAGGGCTGCTAATGGGCATCTGTTCCTTGCGGCTTCTTTTCAGAGCTGTGGGCCTCTGAACACCCACCCTGACCATATTTGGGGCTTAGTCTCATCAGAAAACACTTCTTCCCCAGTGCTCCATCAACACAGTGATCCCTGGTCTGCCTTTGCTCCTGCTGTGTAGGGGCAACGGTCTCAGCATTTACCTTCTCCAACTTACAGCCTCGTTTGTTCTGTTCATACAGACCAGGTTACTACTATATGCAAGCCCCAGGGTAGACACCTTCAGGATACCCACAGCTTGAACAGACAGCGCTTGTTGGCCGGCTGTCCAGGCAGGCAGCACCCCGGGCTAGCCTCGCGCTCCCTGGCCTGCTGTAACGTGGGTCCTGCAGCGTTTGAACAGCGGCAGCCAAAGAAGGGAGAAATGTTCCAGAGCACGCCTGGGTCTCCAGCCAGCTGGAAGGGAAGGCTCAGGGCCACCCTGCCTCTGGCAGGGCCTGTTCCCTCCTGCCTCCAGGATCTCTCCAACGGGAGCCTTCTCCCTGCAAGGGTACGAGAGAGGGAAACCACGTGACTCAAAGCACAGCCCAGAAGGCATTAGGAAACAGGAAGCAATAGTTCTTAACCAGCCTTGAGAGCTGACGGGACCTGGGGCTCCACGGCCCAGACCCAGCACAAACCGCGCCCTGCACACTGTTTCCGGGACTCCGCGGCCCAGACACAGCACACACCACGCTGCACACTGTTTCAGGGACTCCAAGGCCCAGACCCAGCACAAACCACGCACTCACACTGTTTCAGGGACTCCGCGGCCCAGAC
>NW_004443937.1:44121847-44125295 GCF_000243295.1 Trichechus manatus latirostris | reverse complement strand
CAGCACAAACCACGCACTCACACTGTTTCAGGGGTGCATCTGGCCCTCCCCAAGGAGTCTTTGGTGTAGAGAACACTGATAAAACCAAAACCAAATCACTGTTGTCAAGTCAGTTCCAACTCTTGGCCACATGGCATGTGTCAGAGTAGAACTGTGCTCTGTAGGGTTTTCAATGGCTGTGATCTTTCAGAAGTAGATTGCCAGGCCTTTCTTCTGAGCCACTCTTAGATGGATTCAAACCCCTAACCTTTTGGTTAATAGCCAAGCACTTAACCATCTGCATCACCCAGGGACTCCAATATGCCACCCTAATTTTAAGTAACACCTTTGCAGGTGTTGGCCAGCTCTGCCTAAAGAATCGTCAAAGCTAAATGAATTGTAATTCAGTTTTTCTTAATATGCTTTATCTTGTAGAGTAGTTTTAGGTTTACAGAAAGATTGTACAGAAAGTTCAGAGTTTCCATATCCTCCCTCCCCCTGCACAGTTTCTCCGATTAGTGTGGTGCATTTGCTACAGATGATGAGCCAATATGGAGACATTATGACTAATGAAAGTCCATAGTCTACATCAGGGTTCGCTGTCTGTGTTGTTACAGTCCTGTGGGTTTTAAGAAATGCGTAATGCCATGTGCCACCATTATAGTATCATATGCAATAGTTTCGCCGCCCTTAACATGCCTGTGCTCCACATGCATACTGTATGACCTTCTGGAAAAGGCAAAACTATAGTGGTTGCCTGGGATAAGGGAGGGGGAGGGAGGGAGAGGGAAAGCAACGCTTTATTTATTTTTTTTAAACAAACAAATTATGTACTTAGCTAAGGAGGTTGAACGTATTACAAAACCTTATAAATAACCCATTAGATGTCCCATTGCAGAAGGGGTATGGAACACTAGTAAGCTGTTTGTCCCTTCTCTTTTTCTGCATTGGGTTTTAAAAAATGCTGTTTCATTTATTACAAAAGAGTTCAATGACTACATGACATGACCGGATAGACAGAGGCTCCACTGCCACCAACTCATGGTGCCGCCGTGTGGGTCAGAACAGAACTGCTCCACAGAGTTTCCAATGGCTGGTTTTTCAGAAGTAGATCAGCAGGCCTTTCTTCCCAGGCACCTCTGGGCGGACTCGAACCTCCACCCTTTTGGCTAGCAGCCGAGCGTGTTAACCATTTGCACCACCCAGGGATTCCAGAGAGAGAGAGAGTAAGCAGGAGGAGAACATTTCGGGCGAGATTCATAACTTGGCAGAGAGAGGAGAGAAGGAATTGAGTGGAGAACAGATGGGAAAGCAGAAAGCGTCAGGTAGGGAAGGAAGGCTGTCCTGAGTCTCCTCTTGGCTGCGAGCTTAAATTTTTCACTCAAAACGCCGATGCAGAGGGTGGCTTCTGGCTCCCCTTCCCTGCCCACATGGGCACTTTTCATTGTAGGGCTGGGAGAGCAGGATTTGCCAGCCCGTGTGGTTGTGCTGTAGCTGCAAACTGAACCCTGACAACTGGGTCCCCCACCTTCCACCCTTGAAACCCCTAGAAGGGGCTCGCAGCACCCTCAGCCCCGGCGGAGGCCGAGAAGTTGGAGTGGAAACACTGGATCCTGGAGGGCATCGTATAGGGCTGCGTGTCCTCTGTGTGCTCAGAGCCTGTCATTGGAAATGAATAAATAAACTAATAAAGTAAGAGTTTTCTGCAGCATTGTGGTGGGGTCGGCTTTCAGCATGGAGGTCAGGGGCCCATTGTGGGCTGCCCCAGGGAGCCTCTTGAACCTCTCCTCTCAACCTCTCTCTTCTCAGTGCTCAGTGACCTGTGGAAAGGGCTACAAACAAAGGCTGGTCTCGTGCAGTGAGATTTACACCGGCAAGGAAAATTACGAGTATGGCTACCAAGCCACGGTCAACTGCCCGGGCACACAGCCCCCCAGCGTCCACCCCTGCTACCTGAGGGAGTGTCCTGTCTCGGCCACCTGGAGGGTCGGCAACTGGGGGAGCGTAAGTAGACTCTGGAGGCCTCAAATCAGAAAGTCCTGGGATTCCAAACGGCATCCAAACACAGGCTGCCTGACCTGCTGTCCTCAGTAACCCTGCTTCTGCAGGAGACCCTGCGAGAAATAGGAGCTGGTGCTTTGAAACGGCCGACGGGAGAGGAAGGGGCATCTCCTGTCAGGCAGCTGGGCTGGTGCTTAGAGCAAGGGCCCTGAAGCCCCACAGCCTGACCCTGGGTCCTGGTTCTGCCACTTCGCAGAAAGCTGCATAACTTTTGTGGCTCAGTTTCCTCATCTGTAAAATGACTAGTTGTGAAGATTAAATGGGTTAATAATACAGTGAAGCCTGTGACAGCCAGAACTCGGGGCGACCGCCTTGTCTTTCCGGATCTTGCAGGTTTTTTGCCTTTGACAGGTTGCAGTCTCACCGCTCCTCGATTGCTTTCTGTTAGCGGAAAATATCGATGATTTCCTTCTCCGACAGGTTTCCACGTGGCCCAGGTTCTGGCTTTCGCAGGTTTACTGCATAAAAAGCACGTAGAACTCCAGCTGGCACACGAGCGTTACAGAAGTGTTAGCTGTTGCTGCTGTTGGGAAGTCTATACATTCCAGTCCTTCCGTATCAGGAATACATCCCTGCGTGAGGGCACAGTGAGGCAGGACGTTTCATATTACGACTGTCCTGGAAAATTGCCTCATTCCTGGCTCAGGGCTAGTGATGCTGTCAGTCTTGAAAAGGGATCAGGCTAAGTGTGTGACCTGCTCAAAGGGGTTCAGGTTTGATCCTGGCTCCACCATGACCGCAAATTACTTAACATCTGAGCCCCAGTGTCTCATCTGTAAAAATAGGATAATGTTGATTCTGTCTCATAGGGTTATTATGAGGTTTACATGAAAGATATGTACATATTTACATATATATACAGATGTATGTGTATGTGTATAAAACCAAAACCAAACCCGTTGCCGTTGAGTCGATTCTGACTCATACTGACCATATAGGACAGAATAGAACTGCCCCACAGGGTTTCCAAGGAGCAGCTCGTGGATTTGAACTGCCGTCCTGTTGGCTAGCAGCTATAGCTCTCAGCCACTGCACAACCAGGGCTCTGTGTCTGTGTGAACACGTGTATATAAAGCTTAGCACAGAGGCTGGTACGTGCTGAGTGCTCAATAACTGTCAGCTATGTGCTTTAGCAACATAAAGTCCAAACTCACAGCGTGTGCATGGAATGGTGGCTCTGGCCCCTCACCCCTGGAAGGCCAAGCCCCAGGCTGGCTGACCACGGCAGCGCCTCAGGCCGGCTGACCACGGCAGAGCCTCAGGCCGGGTGACCACGGCAGAGCTCAGGCCGGGTGACCACGGCAGCGCCCAGGCCGGGTGACCACGGCAGCGCCTCAGGCCGGGTGACCACGGCAGCGCCTCAGGCCGGGTGACCACGGCAGAGTCTCAGGCCGGGTGACCACGGCAG
>NW_004443937.1:44053418-44121747 GCF_000243295.1 Trichechus manatus latirostris | reverse complement strand
CTCAGGCCGGGTGACCACGGCAGAGTCTCAGGCCGGGTGACCACGGCAGCGCCTCAGGCCGGGTGACCACGGCAGAGCTCAGGCCGGGTGACCACGGCAGAGTCTCAGGCCGGTTGACCACGGCAGCGCCTCTGGCTTCCTTGCAGTGTTCGGTGACCTGTGGCGTTGGAGTGATGCACAGGTCTGTGCAGTGCTTAACCAACGAGGACCAGCCCAGCCACCTGTGCCCCGTCGATCTGAAGCCAGAAGACAGGAAGGCCTGCCACAATGTCTACAGCTGTAAGTTGGCCAGCCGGAGCCTCTTTCTTGAACCTGGAGACCAGTTTGTTTTGTTTACTTGTCCGCCTGCTCTTTTTAGAAATACAGACATTTTAAGGAAATTATCTCCTTTGCTGAGAAACTTGAGTGTGAACAATGTCACCACGTCGTAGGCAGATGGTGCACGTCCTGGGTGTCACACCCTGTTTTGTCTTGTGTTTTCTAGGTGAGTTACCCCAAAACTGCAAGGAGGTGAAAAGCCTTAAAGGTGCTGGTGAGGACGGTGAATACCTCCTGCTCGTCAGAGGGAAGCTCCTGAAGGTGAGCAGTCGGCGCCATTCCAGGGCTTCTGGTGTGAGTGGTGGCTGCCCTCCCTGTCCCGTTTCTTCTCCACTCTTCACAGGCCATCTGGTCTCTTTCAGATCTTCTGTGCGGGGATGCTGTCTGACCGCCCCAAAGAGTATGTGACGCTGGTCCATGGCGACTCCGAGAATTTCTCTGAGGTGTATGGGCACAGGTATGAGATCCCAGGTTCAGAAGAGCCCAGATGCCTGACGATCCCTGGAAGCACCTTCCCGTCCTGACCAGCACCTTCTCTCTGTATTTAGACTGCACAACCCAACGGAGTGTCCCTACAACGGGAGCCGGCGAGATGACTGTCAGTGTCGGAAGGATTACACGGCAGCCGGGTTTTCCACCTTCCGGAAGATCAGAATAGACCTGACCACCATGCAGATAATCAGTAAGTTGAGTGGGGTGTCACGTGGGAGCACACTCAGCCTGCCCTCCGTTTGGTCAGAAACACATACGACACACTGACTGGGGGGCGGTGCCGAGGATGCGTAGAAGGAGCAGCCGCGGAGCTGGCAGTGCACTGATCACAGGCTCCGGGGGGGGGGGCGCTGTGTCCCCACACCTGGGAAGGGTCCAGCCCAGGGTGGGCGCTCCACCCTCTGTGGGGAACGAATGAGTGGAGAGAAGGGAAGACCTTCAAAGGTCTGGAGAGCCAGGGCAGCATCCCAGAAAACAAGACACCTCAGTGGAGAGCCCAGGTGAAGTAAGATTTGGGATTAGTCACCAGGTATCAGCGTGGGAAAGGAAGAGGAGCAGGAGGTTTTAGGACAGAAGAAACAGCAGATAGAAAAGCCCACAGCTGAGATTCACTGGGCAGCATTCACCTCAGCTGGCTCCACCAGCACAGCATACACACAGGCAGAAAGCTAATTTGATGCAGTTGTCCATCTCCAGAGGAAAACGGACCCACAATTGCCTGTTCCCGACTAGCCTGCACATGCACGGATTTCATACTCTGGCCACCCCCACGTTTCTGGCACGGGGCATCAATCATAGGAGTGGGGAAAGACAGCAAAAATATCCAAACATGAACCCTTGACAAGAGGAAAAGCAGGATAATGAATAATTAATTTTTCCTCATTAACATCGTACCCGTAATATTACGTGACTTTCCCCTCGTGGTAGATTAAACTTGATTTGTACCAAGATGTTCTAATTGCCTTCAGCTAGACTGATAAGGTCTCAAGGAAGAGGGTCTGCGGTTTCTCCACTTAGAGAAACACCCCCAGCAAACCCAGGGTTTCTGCTTTCTCAAGTGGGCAAGGACCCATTTCTTGCAGAATCCGGACATTCCAATTTCCCTCCCTAGAAAGTGTGGTTATTTGCAAAAGATTAAGGCCATCCTCTACCATTCTGAAAAGACAAGGCAGAAAGGTAAAAACCAAACCCTGGGCTCCAATACTAACAGCAGATAATTTCTGAGGTTATTAGACCAGACCGTTGAGTCGATCCTGACTCATGGCAACCCCACGTGTGTCAGAGTGGAGCTGTGCTCCTTAGGGTTTTCAAGGAAGCGGATCGCCAGGCTTTTCTCCCAGGGTGCCTCTGGGTGGATTCGAACTGCTAACCTTTCAGTTAGTAGCCAAGCACCTAACTGCACCACCAGACTCCTTTGGAGGAGACTGCACCACCAGACTCCTTTTGAGGAGCTGGGATGATCAAATGAGCTGCTAACGGGGACGCACACAGAACAGCGTCTCACCACGTGGAAGCCCTCAGCAAACACTGTCACCATTACGGTAGAGCGGGGGTAAAAACTGCTTTTCAAAAGGCTGGGAGTGCAGTTGGCACTCCTTGTGAGTTAGCTATCATTTCATGACTTACCATTTGATTTAACAAACGTACTGACTGCCCGAGTACTAGGGGAAGTGGAGATAAACAGTAACTACACAGTATCACCCTAGACTGCTTCCCATGACCCCTACCCGCAAGGGGCTCCCAGTCCGACCTGCCAGTCGGACAAGCAATTGTCACAACCCTGATGAGGTGAAAGACAAAGCCTTATAGAAGCAATCAAAAAGAAAACTAATTATGCAAGGAGGATCCTCGGAAGGCTTCCTAGAGGAGGTGATATTTGAGATGGTTTTTAAAGAATGACTAGGATTTGGCCAAGGTAACTGTGCTCCCACATAAGCACATCTTTCCTACCTTGCTTTTAACATTGCAAAGCAGCACCCCTTCTGCCAAATGAAAGACAAGGCAGAAAGGTAAAAACCAGACTCCAGACCCAAGTCCTACCAGCAGACAACTTTTTCAGGATTCTCAATTTGGCTTCTCCTGATCCTGGTCTCAGGAGCTGCAATAGGGTTAAAAACACGAGCCCTGGGCAGTGTTACTTTTACTGCATTTTTTAACAAACTGCAGGCTAGCCCCAAACTTGAGAAACTGCCGTTAATAATTTCAAGATGTGAGTTCTGATTGCTCCACATTTTGGCAATAATAGTGTTTACGCCGCGGAAGGACAGATGAGACCTCAAGAAAAGTCCTAAGTAGCTGGAAATGCTTCTCTGGCTTCTTTCCCCGTCCTTCAGCCTCTGTGTTGGTCACAGGAGGTTCCTGGTCCCTTCAGTCACCCTACCTTTAAGCGAGGGGATCCACTTACTTATTTATGTAGGAATCCGTTCCAAAGTCTTTTAAACCCCCTTTTAGCTTCCATACTCTGAGGAGACAGTCAGTGCTGATAAACGCAGGGAGCAAAACTCTGAGAACCACACACAATGAGGGAAAGGCAAGTGAGCATCTGGGTCCATTTGTTCATCGCTCATGTTTAGGATTGCTTCTTTCTCTCCCGCCCCTTTTATTCTTACTCTTCTTCCTCTCCCTTTCTGCCCCCCGGTTAATACCCTTTCCGCCCCCTGGTCAATACCCTTTCCGCCCCTCGGTCGATACCCCTTCTGCCGCCCGGCTGATACCCCTTCCGCCCCCCGGTCGATACCCCTTCCGCTCCCCGGGTTAATACCCTTTCCGCCCGCCGGTCGATACCCCTTCTGCCCCCTGGCTGATACCCTTTCTGCCCCCCGGTCGATACCCTTTCCGTCCCCCGGTCGATACCCTTTCCGCCCCCTGGTTGATACCCTTTCCGCCCCCTGGTTAATACCCGCTTGTCCCCGCCACCCCACTCTTCTCCCCCTTCTCACCTTTCTTCTCCTTTCTGCCCTGTCTCCACCCCGTAGCCACCGACCTGCAGTTTGCCAGGACCAGTGAAGGCCACCCTGTCCCTTTCGCCACAGCCGGGGACTGCTACAGTGCTGCCAAGTGCCCACAGGTAGGAGCTGGCCAGGTACCTCCAGGGGCATCCCGGGGCTGCCGCCTTAGGGAGGCACCGCCCCCTCCCCCCGGGGCGCCCTTAGCCATCGCCGGAGTGCTAGTAGAAGTCTACCGACGGGCTCTGAGAAAAAACAA
This sequence comes from Trichechus manatus latirostris, assembly GCF_000243295.1. NCBI lineage: Eukaryota > Metazoa > Chordata > Mammalia > Sirenia > Trichechidae > Trichechus > Trichechus manatus. Next base: position 44,117,733 of record NW_004443937.1, on the reverse strand, counting down.
AAGCGTCCTGCTTTGTAGCATCTGCCGATTTCTGTGGTGTGAATACTCGCCACATGACCAATCCAAGCTGTTAACATAACGTCAGTAAAGGAAGAGCTGGAGAGAGAGGCGCACAATTGGCTCTCCAAAGCCAGTTCAAGTCCACCCCAGCACACCACTGCCAGCCACTGAACAGTCCGAGTATTGCCTGGTATAGCGACTGCTCACGGGACTAAGTAGAGAAGACGCAGAAAGTGCGTGCAGCGTGGTCCCACGTTTGCTTTTTCGTTTGTTTTAATGTACAAGTGGAGAAGGACCTGGAAGGAAAAACACCGATTATCGACAAGATGCATTGGGAAGTTTAATTTTTATATGTATTTTGTTTTTCCATTTCCTGTGTTTTCTAAATTTTTCCAAACAAACATGAGAGTTTTTTCTTTTTTTTAAGAAATATACCTCGGAGATTCCAAATTTTGTAAGACCTCCTTGGGCTTCACTTGACTTCTTAATCGTAGCCGGAAATGCGTCTAGAATCGTCTTAGCAGATCAGCTGACACTTCCTGAATGCCCACGTCGTGCCTCCTTACTGGAGCCTCGCAAACATCCATTCCTGGAGGGCGGTATAGCTGACTGAGGACACAGCCGAGTAAACGGATAACCATGATGTAATACGTCCTGGAAGTCGTCTTGGACCAGGCATGGGGACGTCCGGGAGGGTCTGTGCAGACGCCATGGACTCAAGCTGTTACCCCTCCTTCAGGTCTTCAGAAACTTGCCCAGCATTCAGGGAGAGAACAGCAAATGTATCAGCTCCTACTGGACAGCTCTGCAGCAGAGCAGCCAGCGGCCACCTGTCTGCCCGTTCTGCAGCTCCGCATTTCCTTGCCTCCTCAGACGTGGGGCGGGTTTTGACTTGCCTTTTAAAACATGCGGTAATAGTCAGCCCGAGCTAATTTTTTCTCTATTCTTTTATTATTATTATTATTGTGGTAAAAATACATATAACAAAACACTTACCAAGGGAACAGTTTTTACGGGGATAGTTCGGTGGCGTTGATTACGTTTGTCATGCCGCGCAACCATCACCGCTCTCCTTTTACCATTTAGTCCACCGCCATCAACAGAAGCTCAGCGCAGCCGGGGCTTATTGTGAAAAGCAGACACCCATCTTTGCGAGAGGTTTCTGCAATTAGAAGGCAGGAAAAACTAAGAAATTAGATGATTCTGGGCATGAGAACCTGGCCCCAGTTTTGTCTGAGGCTCTCATGAGTCTGCACAAAGCTGCTGTTAAACTCTGCGTCCATGAAATTTCCCACTTTGCCCGTAAGCCTTCAGAAGTGCTGCGATTCAGAAATGGCTTGCAATTGGTCATGTGGCGAGTATTCACACCATAGATGATGCACTGGGGATCCCAGGCACTGTCTCCTGTTTACCCCCAGCCAGAGACGTCCCAGGACAAACACATCTGAGTTTTCTTTCAAGAAGTGTTTTCTTAGCCCCCAGCTTTAGAAGATTGTCGCTAAACTTCTTAGGGAAGTAAAAAGGAAGCTCTCGGGGAGAAGGAAAATAAGCAAAGGACAGAATGGGAAAAGGGCCTTTCCCCCATCACCCAGGGGTTGAAAACTTTGAAGTGCAGTTTCTTTAGAGCACTTGATGACTTCAGACACCTCCTGGGTATTGGTTGCATTTTAACGGCTAATAGATTGGCCCTGCCTGCCTTTTTCAAACGTCTCAGGATTTTCTTGTTTCTATGTGAGCATCCTTTGGGAAGCTTAAGTAAATGAAAGGTATTTGCTTTCATTTATTTTAATAATTCAGAGACAAACGAACTGATTGATTTGCTAAATCCTGACACCGAAGCGATTGCTAAATGAGAAAACCCGAAGCTAGTGAGAGCCCATTCTTCAAACCATATCGGGTACTTTTAGAATTCAATTCCGTAGACATTTATGGAGCACCAACCGTATTGATGAGAGACACGAGTTTTTCAAGCCAGTTTTCCAGGAAAAGGTTTGTAGAGAGTACGATTGTGCAGGCCGCTTTGGAAGGGAATGGCTCGTCCTAATGGTTACACAAAAATCAGCACAAAGGGCGCCTTTTGTGAGAATCTCTTCTTCCTCCTCATCCTTTTCTGTTGTTTTTAGAATTTGTTTATGGGTAAGGGTGGGTTCCCTGAGAACCCTCACCTCCAGAGATAGCCAGGATTTTTTTTTATCCCGATTACAGTAAATGCAGCATTATTATTATTGATGTTGCTATTAATAGCTAGCATTTATTGAGCATCTACTTGGTGCTTTAGGCACCATGCTCAGCATTTCTATATCAGTATTACATTTAATCCCCACAGTATCCTAGGAGGTAGATTGATTGTCCCTCTTTTTTTTTTTTCATTGTGGTGAAATATATATAACAAAACGTTTGCTATTTCAGCCATTTCTGTGTGGACAGTTCAGTGACATTAACTACAGTCCCAGGTTGTGTAAACATCACCACTGCTTGTTTTCAATTTTCTGCACCACGTTTCACAGAAGTTCAGTGTCCCCTGGTCACTAACTTCCCACTTCCTCCTCCCACCTACCCCTGGTAACCACTAAACACTTAGGTCTCTATGCATTTGTCTGTTCTAGATCCTTCATATAAGTGGGATCATACGGTGTTTGTCCTTTCGTATCGGACGTATTTCACTGAGCATGAAGTTTTCGAGGTTCATCCGTGTTGTAGCGTGGATTGGACTTGTGTCTCTTTACGGCCGAGTAATATTCCGTTGTGTGCACATAGCCCATTTTGTCTGTCCATCGTCTGTTAATGGGCGTTTGGGTTGTTGCCGCCTTGGGCTGGTGGAAATCGCGCTACAGTGCACATGGGTGTACAATTGTCTTTTGCGTCCCAGTTTTCAGTTCTTTTGCGTGTGTGCCTCAGAGCGAAATGCTGACTCGTGTGGTAATTCCATGCTTAACTTTTTGAGGAGCTGCCAAACTATTTTCCACAGTATGGAAAATGGCTGTACCATTTTACAGTCCCACCCACGAGAATGCCCCTCGGACAGACGAAGAAACTGAGATGTAGAGAGGTTGGCTAACTTGCCCAAATCCACACAGCTGGTGCTCAGCCGAGGCTGGACTTGGTTGCAGAGTGACCGAAACCAAATCCATGATGGCAAGCATGTCTGTGTGTCCTGTTTCCAGGCAAGATTTATGCAACATTTACTCTGTCCCGAGAGCAGGATCCCTCTTTGGTCTAAGGCACACCTTCTGCAAACCTTTATGGAGCACCTACTGCATGCAGTAGTCTTGGTTACTTTTACTCTTTGGAATTAACAACGGGAGGCAGTACCTACTTGGGAAAATAAAACTCTTGTGCCCTTTAGACCTCAGAGAGAGGCCAGTGGGGGCAAAGATGTCCCAGACCAGAGCAAGAAAGGGCACCAGGCTTTACTCCTCCAGCGGCACTCACTTCTAGAGTGCTTATAATCAGTTGGGTGCTTGCTGAAAACACAGATCCCTGAACAAAAAGGCAGAAAGAGGATGAGGAGGAAGACCCTGTTCTCTTCAGGTGTACCCCACCCTGGGTGGGCAGGCCTGCTGGAAGTGGTTATTGAGCTGGCTCAGACCAGGACACCCAGAGCCACGGGGGCATCTCAGGAGAGAAGCCAGGTCAGCGCATCCAGCCTGACTTCTGACATGCAGGGGGACAGGCGGTCGAGGGGGAAGCAGGATGGTGAGGCGAGAGGAGAAGGCTTCTTGGTCGCAGCGAGGTTCAGGCAGATGTGGACTGGCTCAAGGCAGGAACGATAGAAAGGTAAGAGAAAGGCCAGGTGGAGTAAGGCAACACACAGAACCCAGTGTCTGATGAGGCTGAGCAAGGAGGTTTAGAGCCTCAGGGCCTCGGTGCGGCCACAGTCACAGACACCTGGGTATTTAGGCCATTAACTGTGACAAAACCGCTTATATCTGTATAGTACTGTCACAAGAATAATTTTCAAATATAATAAAAAGTATTACATATTTTGACAGGTAATGAGTTAGCTGCATTGTGGGGTCTATCTAATGCCCTCCTATTCACAGGTTAGGTGCTACTAATCCATTTTGCAGGTGGGCTCAGAAAGGTCTGGCACCTTGCCCAAGGTCATACTAAAAGTAAGTAAAAACTAAAACCCGTTGCCATCAGGTCGATTTCTACTCACAGGGATCCGGGGAGCCCCTGGTGGATTCGAACTGCTGACCTTTTGGTTAGCAGCCGTAGCTCTTATCCACTGCGCCGCCAGGGTTTCCAAAAATAAGTAGGGGAGTTGAAATTCTAGCATCAATCCATACTGTACACCAGATGTTTCTCAATGTTGTCTCCACTGACATTTGGGGCTGCGCGAGTCTCTGTTGGGGGCTGTCCTATGCATTGTAGGGTGTTTGGCAGCATCCCCAGCCTCTACCCACCCAGTAGCACCCTCCCCCAAGTTGTAACAACCAGAATGTTCCAGACATTGCCACGTGTCACCTGGGGGCAAGATCATCCTGTGTTGAGAACCACTGACTTAAACCAGTTAAGTCCCCCTGTGACTTCTATGAGCAGGAGTTCTGTTTGTCCCCACCTTACAGATGTGGAAGCTAAGGCTCCCAAGGGTTTATAAACACAGTCAGTCAATACTTATGGAGCTGGCATGGGAAGGCCCCAAGTTATGCCCAGTTTATCAGGGAAGTCTTAATAGAGGAGCTAGGATGGAATACTTACTAGGAGTCCACCAAGTGCCTCGTCATGTGTTACCAACTCTAGTTGATACAAGAAAGCAAAGCATTACCAAATCCCTGCCATCGAGGAGGTCACTGTTACACTGGAGAGCTAGAACTGACTTTTACAGCTAGAAAATACAGGAATGATACCAGTATTTCTGAGTGTGTGCTAAGTACCAGCCTCAGCTAGGTAACTCGTGCGGCTAATTTCATGTAGTCCTCACTACAGTACCCTGAGGGAGGTGCTTTTATTAGCTTCCATTTTGCAGACGGGCAAACTGAGGTTCTGAGAGGTTCACACACATCTGCCTCACCGCTCTCCTCTTTGCTTTATAAAGACTGTTCTGACAGAGATTGTGAGGTCCAGAGAGGACACAGTCACAGGGCGTGTTCACGCAGAACTTCTGTACCTTCCAGGGTGCTCACTGCGAGCAGGGGTCAGAGGTGTCCCCACTATAAACAGGCTGTGGGGTTGGGGAGCTTCAAGAAACGGCTTCAGAGTGAGAGAAACGGCAATAGATGGAGAAAGAGAGAGAGGATCTCTCTGCTGGTCCCTCTCCTCAGAAATGACCATCAAACACCCGGGGCCGGGTTTGGACAGGAATCCTTGGGCCATTTGGGAGACCTCATTGCCGTTGACCTGGAAGAAGCAGGCCAAGTGTGCCCTCTGCTGGCCGTTCTGGAGAAGGCATCCCTTCTTTGAAGTCCCGCCCTGCTGTGCTTAGTACCCCATGTGCTGACGATCCCCGCAGGGAGCTGGAGGCCGGGAAGCTTTGGCAGCAAGATCTTATTAGAAAAATTACACTGTGACATTTTGTTCCTAAAGGAATCTGATAATTGTGAGCAGCATCAGGATTGCTGCTTTAGGGAGGCAGAATCACGGTGGTTGAGAACTGGGCCTCTGAAGTCAGACAGTTATGAGGTGGAGTCTGTGTCTCCAGGAAGTTAATCGCCTGTGCTAAGCCTCGGTTTCCCCATCTGTAAAGAGGGACCCCCTCGCAGAGCTCTTGCAAGGATGAATGAGATGATACATGTAAAGTGCCTGACTGGGGGGCGGGGACTCAATAATCAGTAGCTATTGTTAGAATTGACATCTTTCTCCTTTCCGAGGTATCTTTTGTGGCTTCGCCTTTTCTTTGCTTGATGTCACGTGAACTAAAAATGTTTTTCGCTGGCCATTTATTCCAGGGTCGTTTTAGCATTAACCTTTATGGAACCGGCCTGTCTTTAACGGAATCCGCCAGGTGGATATCCCAAGGGAATTATGCTGTCTCCGACATTAAGAAGTCGCCGGTAAGCTCACGGTTTGGGTGGGATTGGGTTTTAGTAACTGTATGACGGTATAAAAGGAATGAACGTCTTTTTCATCACTTCAAACCATTTTACAAAGTGTTAGGAAAAAACCTAGGAAGTAAATTGAAGGCTGAAGCGTGTGTGTGTGAGTGACATGGGGAGAACAGGCCTGGAAAGGTGCCTGGCTTCTGGTGAGTTTTCCTCAGGATGGGAACGCGTGAACCGTCAGGTAGGTCGAAGAACTGCCTAACCAGGAAGCCAAAAGCGGCTAGAGACGTTGAGTGTGTGGCTCAGACACCTCGCAACTAGCCAACGTGGGATTTTCTTATGTGAACTTAAGGAAAGTGGTGTCTTTGTTTTAAGAAAAATTGAAACGCAAATGGGGCTGTAAATAAAGGAACAGCTTATCAGCTGAACTTTCTAGAGAGCTATAGAAATACAAGCTCTACGGTAATCAGGTTGTCATGCTCTAGAATCCTGCTCCTCGAAGTGTGGTCCACCCAGACCATGGCCTTTGTGTGGGGTTGGTTGGAAAGGCAGGATCTGGGGCCCCAGAGCTGCCGTCACCAGGATGTGCAGTAAGGAGGTGCCCGGGTGATTCACAGGCACAGGACGTGAGAAGCACTGGTGCATATGCTGTTTCTCAGCCTGGCTGTACCTTAGAGTCACCTGGGGAACCTTAAAATGCAGGTGCCCAGGCTTCCCCCAGGGAATTGATTGGAATCTCTGAGGGATGGGACTTGGAATGGTTGGAATTTAAAACTCTGCAGGTGATTCTGATACGCAGCCAGGGCAAAAACCAATGCCCCTTGCAGACTTTCCACAGAAGTTCTGAGAATGTCGGGCAGGAGCCCGATTTGTGGACAAATAGGGAACAGACTGCGGGATGGCCTGTCTTCCCAGCCCTGCAACGGGGTCTCCTCAGAGATGTGGGGACTGGGAGGGTCTTAGTGACCCAGTGCTGCGGTAACAGAAATACCACGAGTGAGCAGGTGCCTTTAAAGAACAGAACTTTATTTTCTCACAGTTTAGGAGGCTCCAAGTTCAAATTCAGAGCACTGGCTATAGGGAAAGGCTCTTAGCTCTCGGGGGAGGTCCTTCTCTCAGCTTCTGTAGCCCCAGCATTCCTGGATTCCTTGGCCATCTTCATGTGGCTGCTGTCTCCTGCTTCCTCCCCACCCCTTCCTAGTTTGTGCTGGCTTGTCTCTGTCATGGGGCCCTGGTGGCGTGGTGGTTAGGAGCTGTGGCATGCTACGGCTGCTAACCAAAAGGTCAGCAGTTGGAATCCCCCAGCCGCTCCTTGGAAACCCTGTGGGGCAGTTCTTCTCTGTCCTATAGGATTGCTATGAGTCAGGATCGACTCGATGGCAATGGGTTTGGTTTTGGGTTTGGTTATAGATGCTCATAAATTATTAGATATTTTCCTTTTGTGAAGGGAGTAAAGACAGCTGAGAGAGAGCATACACACGTTAGAACACGTGCCGTGGATCCTGCCCAGAAATTGTAACACTCTTCTGTTATACCTTCCGTCCAGGTCCTTAAGTTTCGGCCACCCAGAGGAACAAAAAAACTAACTGTTCAAAATGTGGCTGGATGTGAAGCATGATGATGTAACAAACCATCTACGTAAACTGTAAATCATAAGTTGCAATTCTCTTTGCTCAGCCACAGAGTCAATATTGCAGCTTTCATCCAGACTAAAAATAGCTCCAGCCGCGTGTGCCACCTTGTGGGGAAAACTGTCACTACCCCTCCAAGCTGGTCTGGCTGCTTCCCAGGCCTTCTGAGGCACTGCCCCTGCTGCAGGGAGCTGGCTGAAAATTGTGTGTCATTATTTTTTTAATCCCGATGTTCCACGAAAGTTCAGAGTCCAAGCTCAGAATTAAACTCCAGGGGTGCTGAGCGTCTTATGAAGACCTCGGAGCCAGGACCGTGCAGTCTCCCGCTCACAGCAGCCTGGAGATTTGCTTGTCTGTGTCTGACTGCAGTGAGGTCCACAGGGCAGCCTCCCGGGAGACGCTCCAGGAAAACAGGCCTCCTTGGCGTACAGCCTGGGAACGGTGCACATTTCATTTCCTGCCTGAGGAGTCCCGGGAAACGTTAGCATATGAGAAGTTGTGGTAAACTGTGCAGTGAAGAAGCCTGTGTGACTTTATGTAAACCCAGTTCCCCTAAACCAGTGGCTCTCAAACTAGCCTGCGCGTTAGCATCACCTGGAGGCTTGTTGAACCAGCCTGTCTAGGAGGGGCTTGAAGTTTACATTTCCAGCAACTTCCCGTGTGAGGCTGATGCCCCTGGTCGGGGACCACATTTTGAGAACCAAACCCATTGCTGTCAATTCCGACTCCTAGCGACCCTACAGGACAGAGTAGAACTGCCCTGTAGGGTTTCCAAGGAACAGCTGGTGGATTTGAACTGCCCACCTTTTTGTTAGCAGCAGAACGCTTACCCACTGGGCCACTAGGGCTCCATTCTGAGAACCAGTGACCTAAATTTAAGGAGCCCTGGTGGCGCAATGGTTAAAGCACTGGACTGATAACCGAAAGGTGGATAGTTTGAAACCACCAGTGGCTCTGAGGGAGGAAGATGTGGCAGTCTGCTCCCGTAAAGATTACAGCCTTAGAAACCTTGTAGGGCAGTTCTACTCCAGCCTGTAGGGTCGCTAGGAGTCGGAATCGACTCAACGGTAGTGTGTATGGTTTGGTTTGGTTGGACCGAAATTAAACCAACCACAGCACCTTCTTTTCAAAGTTACACCTTTGAATTTCCCGTATAACCAGGAACACACTTAGGAAAATTTCACAATATTCTTCTCCCGCTTATCACCTGCCACCATCTTGGCCCTCAGGGGGCGAGATCCAGTCTTCTCTGGGCTGCCCGGAGCCAGCTGGTCACAATGCTCTCCTTTCAAACCAGCCCTGCTGTGAGTCCAGCCTCAAGTCATCATTCCTCCTCTTTTTTTATTTTTATTTTTTTCACTTTCTGCTGTGAAGTACAGAGGGAAAAACAATGAAAGCCTCAGTTTTCCAAACATGCTTGGCAATAAAATGTTTTTCCCAAGGAAAGCTCTAGTCGTCCAAGGGAAGTCTGAATCCAGCACCACGTGGAGGAGAGGGGCAAAACTGATAAAAATCAGTCTCCATGTCAAGCTCGCTGTTGGCCCCCTGGTGTGCCGTGATTTACAGCAACAATAAAAATTATTATTATTATAATTCGAATGTTCTTGTTGTTAGTTGCCACGGAGTCAGTTCTGACTCATGGTGGCCCCGTGTGTGCTGAGTAGAACTGTGCCCCGTAGGGTTTTCAAGTCTGTGACCTTTTGGAAGCAGATGGCCAGGCCTGCCCTCTGAGGCGCCTCTCGGTGGGTTCGAACTGCCAACCTTTCAGCTGGTAGTTGGGTGCTTAACCGTTGACATCACACAGGGACTCTGTAATTATAAGAAAACCAAACCCGTTGCCGTCGCGTTGATTCCGACTCTTAGCGACCCTATAGGACAGAGTAAAACTTCCCCATAGGGCTTCCAAGGAGCAACTGGTGAATTCTAACTGCCAACATTTTGGTTAGCAGCCAAATGCTTAACCACTACATCACCAGGGCTCGTTAAGTATAATAGCTACTGTTTATTGGACAATTTACACCCACTAAATTCTTCTGTTTCGCCTGGCTCTCCGAGTACCAGGGGATTTGGGCAGCAGAGTGGGAATGAGGTAAAAATCCCAAAAGGTATCCTAGTTTCCTAGGACTGCGTAACAAAATTCTGCAAAGTGGTATTATTTAAAGAAGAATACAAAGATTGAAAATATTAAGTAATTTAAATAAAATTATTTAAAGAACAGAAATTTGTTTCCTCATGGTTCTGGCAGCTGAAGTCCAAATTAATGGCAGTGGCAGGGCTGTGCTCCCTCTGTAAGCCCTGGAGGAAGATCCTTCCTCATCTCTTCCAGCTTCTGGCTTGTCGATGGGTCTGGCGTGCTGTCTTCCCCTTGTGTGACGGCAGAGTGCAGACTAACTGAGTCTGCCACTTACTAGCTCTGTCATCTTGGGAAAGTTATTTAACTCCGCAGGGGCCATGGTTTCCTCATCTGTAAAATGGGAATTGTGTTGGGGCTTATCTCATTGGGTTCTTGTGAAGTTTATGTGAAATGATCATGTAAAGCTGTTTGCATGGCAAATAGCAGAAGCATATTAAGTATTAATGTCTTAGGCTGGGTTCTCTAGAGAAACAAAACCAGTGAAGCTTATATATATATATATATATATAGAGAGAGAGAGAGAGAGAGAGAGATTTATCTCAAGGAAGTAGCTCACGCGGTTGTAGAGGCTGGCAAGACTCAAGTCTGTGGGTCAGGCATCAGGCTGGAGGCTTCTTCTGACTCATGTAGCTACAGGGGCTGATGAACCCAAGATCAGCAAGTCAGACAGCAGACTGCTAGCTCACAGGCTGTGGAGGCTGACGAATCCCAAGATCGGCAGGCAATATGGCAGTCCGCTGGCTCAAGTCCCAAGAACCGAAGGTCAGATGATGACAAGCCCCATGCAGGATCCAGAGCGAGCAAAAGCCAGCGAGCTTTGCCAGAACATTCTTTTATATTGGATGCAGGCCACACCCCCGAGGAAACTTCCCTTACAACTGATTGGCTGATCACATCAGATCACATCACGGAGGCGATTACGTTATATCACAAAATGGAGGATAACTGCAGCATCACATAACTGCCAAACCACGAGAATAATGGCCAACCAGTTTGACACTCAACTTTAACCATCACGGTCAGCTATTAATGTTGCAGTTGTAATGCAATCCCTGGAGACCCTGGGTGCTGCAGAAGATCAACACACTCGGTTGCTAACTGAAGATTCAAAGTTGGAGTCCACTCAGAGGCACCCTTGAAGAAATACCTGGTGATCTACTTCCAAAAAATCCACCTTTGAAAACCCTACGGAGCACAGTTCTACTTTGACACACGTGGGGTCGCCATGAGTCAGAGTCAACTCAGTGGCAGCTGGAACCTGGTTATTAATGTTACAACTTTTTCACAGCCCTGAGGCTTGCCGTAGGTTTCAGAAGTTGGCCAAGGTGACTAAGAAAGCGACCTTGCTTGCGATGGTGAATGGAAGGACAGCAGACTGTGGGCTGAGTGAGGCTGGAGCTGCCCTGGACCACACGGTATCATGTGGAGTTTGTCCACGTGGGCCCCCAGCCTACCCGCTCAGGGACGAGTCGTGGGGGACACTCCCTTGGTCCAGGGGTGGACTTCCAGGCAGATGCTTTGACTACACTTGCTAGGTTCAGGGACTGATGCGTTTCTACTCTGCCTGGTCCTCTTTGTGAGAGGCAGACAGGCAGAAAGGAAAACGGGGCCCAGCTGTGAGGTCTGAGAGAAAGAGTTAAAACTCTGAACTGCTCAGCCAGTGACGTTCTGTGTACCCTCCACTCACAAATGTTCTAGGATATGCAGGCACCCTTCAGCCCTGTTCAGAATCCCACCCCAGCCCCACAAGCCCATTCTGGGAGTTGTGTGTCTGCCCCTCAGTCTTGGGAGGAGGTTCTGAACAGGCCTGAAGCAGGCTGACAGGTCTTCTTGCCTTCCTTGGGTGCCTGGGAATTTGTGGAGTTGGGTGGGAATCAGGGACCTGTCTTTGTAAGGCTGGCTTCCTGGCCCTAGGGCCTATCGAACATCCCTTGTGCTGGAGAAAAGGCTATAAATCAAAGAATTGCTTTGAAATTAAAAATTAATGAAAGATGCCTTGCCATAGAGGAGATGAACTCGGTTCCTTTACAGTCCAGGGGAGTTAAGGCAACCTGAGGTAAAAACATCTCTGGGCAGAGGAAGGGAGAGGTTCAGTCAGCTCTCATTATCTATGGAACTGCCTCCTAACCTGTAATTAATTTATGGAAATTCAGCCATCTGCCTAGTGTAGTAATCATACTACAGACTAGAATAGTAAAATCCTGCAAAATGACATTTTATATATGGTGCTTTTTATTCTGTACATTCTTATAGAAATTAGGTTTATACATATATTGAGGTCGCTGGGTGGCACAGTTTGTGTTCAGCCTAAAGGTTGGCGATTTGAATCCACCCAGCAGCTCTGTAGAAGAAAGGCCTGGCCATCTGCTTCCATAAAGATTACAACCAAGAAAACCCTATGGAGCAGTTCTACTCTGTAACACACGAGCTGGAATGGACTCGACAGCCTCCAGTTTACACACATATATTGGGAGTCCCTGAGTGGTACAGTTAATGCTCTCAGCTGCTAACCAAAATGTTGGAAGTTCGAGTCCACCAGAGGTGACTTGGAAGAAAGGCCTGGCAATCTACTTCTGAAAAATCCTTTATTGAAAATCCTATGGAGCACAGCCCTACTCTGACACACATGGGGTTGCCATGAATCAGAATTGACTCAACAGCAGCTGGAACAGGAATATTAGATGGAATATTAGATGGAATGTTAGATGGAATGTTAGATGCATCTGACCCAGCCATGGCCCTTTCGGTCTCGTATGGCTGTGGAAGTTGGATAATGAAAAAGGAAGACAGAAGAAGCATGGGTGCATTCGGACTATGGCGGGCAAAGAATATCGGCTATGCCGTGGGCTGCCAGAAGAACCAGCCTGTTAGCCTTACCACAACTACGGTGCTCTTTAGAAGCGAAGATGACGAGACTTCACCTCACTTACTCTGGACACGTCCTTAGGAAAGACTAATTACTAGAAATTACTAATTACTAATTACTGTTTGGTAAATCAGAGGGTCAGTGAAAATGAGGGAAACCCTCAGCAAGATGGATGGACGCAGTGGTTACAACCATGGACTCAGACATACCACCCATCAGGAAGATGGCACAGGGCCGGGCAGCGTTCGTTCTGTTGAACGTGAGGTTATCGTGAGTTGGAGCTGACTCAGTACCAGCTAACAACGCAACAATACGTATATTCATATATGTGACTGTCTAGGGCTGTGCTCAAAAACAAATGCATATTCTATGTTCTATGGGCAATTTCAAGGACAGTCAAGGGTACATTTTACCACACATGATTTTCAGTCTAACTTGGGATTTTAGGACCTAAAATCACTTCTCCATTTGTTATTATCTGTATGGATAGTCTTAGCAGAATTCCACATCCACCCCCCCGACCTGCTGTCTTCCACCATCAGCACACTCCAAAGAAGTGTAAATAATTTCAGTCAGAAGAGTTAATGACCATCCTAAATCACGTGATTCACACTCTCTTAGTCATACTGACTGAGAAAGACATCAGAATTAGTAAAACAAAATATGAAATGCAGACTATCCTTAATGGAACAGAGATTCATTCATTTAAATTATATGTAATAGCTCAAACAAGGTTAGAAAATATTCACTGAAAAGAAGATTCTTAGAAGGCCTGCTTTAAAGAACTAAAAATCATTTACAATTAACGTTTTGTTGTGTGTGAGTGGGTTCTTCTAAAATGCTGGAAAACACCTTTTTCTCTGAAATAGACATTGTTTCCATGACAATCATGTTTATGGTATTGGTTTGTGCAGTGTGGCTTTTTTATTCTGTGGTGAAAATGATCAGTTTTAGCTCAGCCTTTATCTAAGAATCAAATTAACAGAGCCCCAGTTAATGAGATAGCATGAGCATTGTGAAGTCAGTATCAGCAACTTGGTAACTACCCAGACTGTTCCTCACTGTCATGAGAACAGGCTGTGATGGAGAGCCCTCATTAGAAAAAAAAAAAGCCTTTACAATAGTAATGGCTGGTATTCATTGAGTGAGTACATTAGGCCAAGTACTGTGCTGAGCACCTTGCATGCATGAGTTCATTTAGAGCAAAACTATGAGTGGAAACTCTTATCATCCCCGTGTTACAGACACAGGAGGGAGCCAAGGCTTAAAGAGGTTATTTAAAGCTGTAGTACAAGCCCCGGAGTCCCTGAGTGGTACAAACGTTAGAGCGCTTGGCTGCTAAGGTTGGAGTTTCAAGTCCTTGGAAGAAAGGCTTGGCGATCCTCTGAAAAATCAGCCATTGAAAACCCTACAGAGCACAGTTCTACTCTGACACACATGGGGCCGCCATGAGTCAGAATCTACTTGAAGGTTACTGGTTAAATGCAAGGCCTAGGCAGTCTGTCTCAGGATATCTCTTACGCTGGGTCAGTAGAGGGTTTGGGTGGAGCATAAATTTTTGATGAGACAGAAGACATTCCTAGGATGTCAGCATCCTGAGGCCACCAGCCCCATACTTAAGTCTAGTGAGAAGACTCCGGGCTGGAAGACCACATGTTGACCAAAACCAGCCGGTGGGAGCAGGGGTTCGCTCCGGAACCAATACCAGAAACCCAAACCCATTGCCTCTGAGTCGATTCCAACTCACAGCGACCCTACAGGACAGCGTAGACCTGCCCCACAGGGTTTCCAAGGAGCGGATGGTAGATTCGAACTGCTGACGTTTTGATTAGCAGCTGACTGTCTGATTTTAACAGGATGTTGGCCCTGCCATCTTGAAGCTTCCATTCTTGCACAAAGACAGACTTTAAAGAAGTAATCACTCAGTTAGAGGACACTATTATGCAGCAGGAAACGCAGTCAGGAAGGCTTCTCAGAAGAGGTGGCCTTTGAGCTGAGTTCTGAAGAATTTTCCAGGCAAAAGTTGGGATGGTACAGTGCACAGGAGAGGCAGAGGGAAGGGACTTCCAGTTAGAGGGAACAGCAAGTGCAAAGCCCCTTGTGTAAGGGACATGTCAGAAGAGCAGTGGTGCAGGACGAGTCTGGAGAGGGAGGCAGCAACAGACTGCAGGGCTTCAGGACCGAGTGGGCAAATTTCTTCTGGAAAGGGCCAGATAGTAAATGTCTCAGGCTTTGAGGCCAAGAGGCAAAATCCATGCTATTATGTATGTACTTACATGACAAAAGAGAAAACAAACTTGTATTGATGAAATTCGAAATATAATCATAATTGAGTACAATTTTTGTTATAATACAGGCCTGCTAATGAGAAGCCTGTCATACTGAGGGAAGATAACATTTTGCTTAATTAGTATACTCTTATTAAAATTGATTGCAAATACTTAGCAGTTAATGTTGATCTGAAATGAGATTTTACATATTTCATCTTTGAAAATGTCTTTCTGTAAAGATAGATTAAAAAAAAAAAAAAACTCGTTGCTGTCGAGTCGATTCCAACTCATAGCAACCCCATAGGACAGAGTAGCACTGCCCATAGGGTTTCCAAGGAGTGGCTGGTGGATTCGAACTGCCGACATGTTGGTTAGCAGCCGAGCTCTTAACCACTGCTCCACCAGGGCCCCAGAATACAGATAGGTAGGTGTCCAGTCCACAACCATGTAATTGTAACTGACCAGATTCATCATTTGATACACATCTGTAATTTTTTTAGATTTTTCTCGTTAGCGTGTCATTACATCGCTGATTAATCATTTCCAATTGAAGGTGAGATAGAAACTCCTTAACTGAACAGTTCAGTGGATTTTAAACCATGAAAATTTCCTGGCACTTGTATCAAAGTCCAAAAAACATTGCTGGAACTGTAGTTAAACATGGGAAATATGCCTTCTGTAAATTTGTGTGGAATGGCAATGGAGCTTCTTGTTTTGATTTTGGACAATATGGGAAATGTAGAAAGCAGCTTAACATCCCTTGTGATTCAAACACCAGTTGTCATTGAAATGACTTGTCTAGAAGTCTTGCATTTTTGTGTTTTCAATTTAAATTGATTGCATTAAGAAATATTATCAAGTCGAAAGCAAAAGCTAATGTCCAAAACCATTAAGTGGTCAATTATAGTGACTGAGAGCAGTTCTTGTTCAGAACTTGTACAAGGAAAGGTCATGGAGGCTCCATAGACACATCCAAACTCTCTGAGGGTCTGAATTGCTGGGCGGAGGGCTGTGGGGACCACGGTCTTGGGGAACATCTGGCTCAATTGGCATAATACAGTTTATAAAGACATTGTACTATATTCTACCTTGGTGAGTCACGTCTGGGATCTTAAAAGCCTGTGAGCAGCCATCTAAGATACTCCACTGGTCTCAGCCCTTCGGGAGCAAGGGAGAATGAAGAGAACAGATACAAGGAAAAGATTAGTACGAAGGACTAATGGACCACAGCTACCAAGGCCTCCACCAGACTGAGTCCAGTACAGCCAGATGGTGCCCAGCTACCACCACTGACTGCTCTGACCGGGATCACAACAGAGGGTCCTGGACAGAGCTGGAGAAGGATGTAGAACAAAATTCTAACTGAAAGACCAGATTTACTGGCCTGACAGGCTGGAGAAACCCCGAGAGTATGGCCCCTGGACAACCTTTTAGCTCAGTGGTGAAGTCACTCCAGAGGTTCACCGTTCAGCCGGGGATTGGACAGCCCCATAAAACAGAACAGGGCTAATGGGGCACAACAATCCAGGGACAAGGACTAGAAGGCAGAAGGAGACAGGAAAGCTGGTGATAGGGAACCCAAGGTTGAGAAGGGACACTGTTGACCTGTCGTGGGGTTGTTAACCATTGTCATACGGCAATATGTATACTCACTGTTTAATGAGAAACTATTTGTTCTGTAAACCTTCATCTAAGGTACAAAAAAAAAAAAATTATGTGAGATCAAATTGACAACAGCAACTCAAAAGGTTTAATGGGAAGCCTGGGGGCAGTGAGTTGAAGATAATGGTGATGGAGTAATTTGGAAAAGGATAGTGAGAATAGCAGCACAACTGGAAGAAAGTAATTGATGTCACTGAATTGTACATGTAGAAATGTTTGAAATGGTGTTACTCTGGCTATTTATATTTTCACCAAACGAAAAGAAAGGTCCTCTATGGTCGAGAAGGGAGAGTGTTGACATGTCATGGGGTTGTTAACCAATGTCATAAAACAATATGTGTACTGACTGTTTAATGAGAAACTATTTGTTCCGTAAACCTTCATCTGAAATACAATTAAAAAAAATTTTTTTTTAAAAAAAGAAAAATTTCAATCTCAACCCTGAGGTAAAAAATCACAGTCAAACTGTATCACTGCTAAGTCATCCTGACTTCTGGTAGGACAGGTCAGGGTACATGGCTTCTATTTCTGACTCCAGAGAAAGTCCTAAAATGGATGACGGTTAAGTCTGTGAGAGCAAATGAAGTTCATGGCTGACACTGTTGTTGTCAGCTGCCTCGAGTCGGTTCTGACTCATAGCGACCCCATGCACAGCAGAACGAACACTGCCTGGTCATGCGCCATCCTCACAGTCCTCATTATGCTTGAGTCCATTGTGCTGACCCTGCTGGTTCAATAATGCCTGATAGTTTCAAATACCTTCCACAAGTACCTACCGCGCAAGTAAGAAATACTCCTGAAAGCATTAGCCAAGCAGGTGGTCTAAGACGATGCTCTTCTTGCAGGACGGTACCCGAGTCATAGGGAGATGTGGCGGTTACTGTGGGAAGTGCACTCCTTCCTCTGGCACTGGCCTGGAGGTGCGCGTTCTGTAGCTAAGGTGAGTCAGTCTTCTGTCTGTCCATCTGTGTGTCTCTCTCTCTATCTCTCTATTTCCTAATGATTGAGTGTGGGCAGGTCAGCTGCCCCAGACAGGGTGACTGGGAAGCATCTTGAAGCAGACCTGGAACTGTCCTGCCTTTTTCTCTCTTGCTCGTCTGTCCTCATAGGACCGAAACTCTCTGTCTCCACCCTGGCTGTGAAGGTGAGGTCCTAGGCCTCCTGCATCAGGGCTGACTAACAGCTCTGCTCACGGGCCTCCACCCCCGGAGAACCTGCTCCGTTAGGTCTCTGCTGGGCCCAGGGATCTGCATTCTTAACAACCTCCCCACTGAGTTCTGAGGCAGGTGACTCAGAGAGCACCCTTGGAAAGTACTGCCTAGGAATGTTATAGTAATGATAATGGTGGTGGCAGGAGTATCATAGCAACAATAATAGTGATGGCAGGAATATCATAGTAACAACAGTGATGGCAGGAGTATTGTAGTAATGATAATACTGATGGCAGGAGTATTATGGTAGTGATAAAACTGATGACAGGAGTATCATAGTGATGATAATGGTGGCAGGAGTATCGTAGTAATGATAATAGTGATGGCAGGAGTATCATAGTAGTGATAATAGTGATGACAGGAGTATCATAGTAGTGATAACAGTGATGGCAGGAGTATCATAGTGATGATAATAGTGATGGCAGGAGTATCATAGTGATAATAGTGATGGCAGGAGTATCATAGTGATGATAATAGTGATGGCAGGAGTATCATTAAGGTGATAATGATGGCAGGAGTATCATAGTAATGATAATAGTGATGGCAGGAGTATCATTAAGGTGATAATAGTGATGGCAGGAGTATCATAGTAGTGATAATAGTGGTGGAGGAGTATCATACTAATGATAATAGTGACGGCCGGAGTATCGTGGTAATGATAACACTAATGGCAGGAGTATCATAGTAGTGAGAATAGTGATGACAGGAGTATCATAGTAATGATAATAGTGATGGCAAGAGTATCATACTGGTGGTAGTAGTGATGGCAGGAGTATCATAGTAATGGTAGTAGTGATGTAGTGATAATAGTAATGACAGGAGTATCCTAGTAATGATAATAGCAATGGCAGGATTACTATAGTAATGATAATGGTGATGGCAGGAGTATCATAGTAATGGTAGTAGTGATGTAGTGATAATAGTAATGACAGGAGTATCCTAGTAATGATAATAGCAATGGCAGGATTACTATAGTAATGATAATGGTGATGGCAGGAGTATCATAGTAATGGTAGTAGTGATGTAGTGATAATAGTAATGACAGGAGTATCCTAGTAATGATAATAGCAATGGCAGGATTACTATAGTAATGATAATGGTGATGGCAGGAGTATCATAGTAATGGTAGTAGTGATGTAGTGATAATAGTAATGACAGGAGTATCCTAGTAATGATAATAGCAATGGCAGGAGTACTATAGTAATGATAATGGTGATGGCGTTTACTGAGCCCTTACTATGTCAGAGTCCCTGGGTGGTGCAAACAGTTAACTGGCTTTGCCACTAAATAAAAGATTACAGATTCAAGTCTACCTACAGGCACCTTGGAAGAAAGGCCTGGTGATCTACTTCTGAAAAATCAGCCACTGAAAACCCTGTGGAGCACAGTTCTATTCTGACACACACAGGTCACCATGAGTCGAAGATGATTCGAGGGTAACTGGGCTTTTTTTTTTTTTTTTTTCCACTATATGTCAGGCACCAGGCTAAGCACCTTATGGGCATATTTCATTGAATCTTCACAACCAGACCCCAAGTTGGGTCTGTTGTCCTCATTTTCCAGATAAGGAAGCTGAGGCCCAGAACAATTAAGTAGGTTGCCCAAGGTGGCAGTCAGTTCCTTAGGGAGAACCCAGGAGTGTCCTACACCAAAGCCAGTGTCCTCGGTCCCTAGAAGGAAATATACTAATAATCGGAGAGCAGTTACCTCAGATGGGGTTTCATGTAAGTGAGGTCATACAGTATTCAGTTTGTCCTTTCGTCACTGACTGATTTCAGTCCCGTGTTCTCACAGTTCATCCATGTTGTGTATCAGAACTTCATTTCTCTTTACAGCTGTGCACCATTCCATTGCGTGTAGATACCGCACTTTGTTTATTCACTCATCTGTTGATGGGCGTTTTGCCACCACCTTTTGGCTCGTGTGAAAAGTGCTGCAGCGGACCCTGGTGTGCGGGTTTCTGTTTGCATCCCTGCCTTCACTTCTTCTGGGTATATTCCTAGGGTTGGGATTGCTGGGTCGTATTGTAGTTCTGTGTTCAGCTTTTTGAGGAACTGCCAGACTCTTTTCCACAGTTGCTGCACTGTTTTACATTCCCGCCAGCAGGGGATGAGAGTTCCAGTTTCTCCACAACCTCGGCAACCCCTGTTGTTTTCTGCTTTCTTTTCTTCTGAATTTATTTTTTGTGTTCCTGAGAATATACACACCAAAACACATACTGTAATTAATTTTTATTTAGTGTTTACTTTATTTTATTCTTTTTACTTCCCTGAAATTTCCAAGTTTCATTCAGCAAGCAAGCATTACTTTTACAATCTAGAACAAATAATAAAATATCATTTCTAAATTCTGTATGTAAACATTTATGGTCTGCCTACCCTTGATGTGGGGCCTTTGAGGCAGAAGATTCACATTTCCTGTTTGTTTGTTTTTATTTTCAGGTGCTCTGAAGAGGAAGCCGTTACGGGATGGATGAAGGATAGTAATGCAATACCTCCACCTTAAATTTGGGTGCCTGTGTGTGTGTGAGGACTCGTACGCTTGTGTGTGTGTGTGCGTGTTCATAGGTGTAAATATGCATATATATACATATGTACACACACACATATGTATCACCTGTATATATGTGTGTGTATATGTGTGGAATATCCTAATGATGTAAAGTTTAATATTTATGTTTGAAATTATTTATTGTGATGTAATATTTTTGTACGTAAAATGATTCTATTGTGACTGCGGTTGCATGATTGAGCTCCTTGCAGTCAAACCACTGCATTTTACGTACTCTACATTGTATGTAGTGATATGACGAAAGTGATCCTGCATTATCACGGTACACTGTTGTTTACTTCCTATCTGTAAATGTTCCATGGTTCCTTTTTTTTTTAATTGTAATTTGTTGTTTAAAACAACCTAGCCGCCATCAAGGTGCTATGAGAATCACTTAGGGGTATTTTTGACATTTCTGGGAAAGTATCATTAGCCAATAAGTAGTTTAGTGATATCACAGATTTGCACCACCTATTCACTATGTCACGTATCTATTTAGTTTCATGTGATCTCTGGGAAATCGATGCCCTGGTGCTAACGTTGTATGTATTTAAGTGACCTTCAGACTTAGAAACGTAAACACTTTTAATAAAAGGGAAGAATGGAAGGGCAATGCCCAATGGACAGAATCACTTGGATAGAAGAAGACCAGCTGTTTACCCTTATTTCTGGACGTGCCTTTTTTGGAAGGGAGTCCGACTTTGTTTTTGCTGTTACTAATACTCTCCTTCAGTCCATGGTGCCTTGGTCTCCCTGTGGGTAAGTGAAGGGTCCTCCCAGCAGCTTCGTGACAGAGTGACATTGGGAGAGGGATGCCCTCGCACTGATTTGCCAAGATACTCTGAAGCAGCATCCCAGCTTACCTGGAGCAAGACAGAGGATGTGCAGGATGGGGGCGCCTTCAGCACCCCAGCACACCTGGAGAAGTTCAGACCAGGTTCGAGGCCCGTGATGTGACTTCTCTTCCGGCCGCGAGCCTAAGACCCTGCCGGTGTCCACGGCTGTTGTCGTAATTGCGTTTGGGAGAAGAAGGGAACTGTGGAGTACAAGATGCCTACATCTCTCTCATCTTCCATGAATCCACTCTTCGTTACTTCTCTCCACAAGGGAAGTGCCAAAACTGTGGTCTCTCTGCCCTTCCAGCCTGACTGAAGGGACGTCATCACCAGTGGCCCATGGAAGACGCTTGGTTTGAGAAACCCTGCCCACTTCCCAAAACCAAAGAATAAGGAAAAACCTGGCAGTATTCTCCAACCACAAATAAACTCCAGAGTGCTCCAGGAAAAGTTATATGCAGTATATGAATAAATGTTATTCTCCATATTAATACATTGCGAAATATATTATGAATAAATGCCATGACCACATCCAAACACTTGTATTTCGCATGGTTTCTGGACTCTTGATTTGTGATGGAATGGGAATGTCTCTCGTTTTTTAAAATTGGCAGTTTGAGATGAAACGCAGATTTTATTAACCTTGTTGACTTCAGTTGCCATAGCAGTGGATGAGGCATGGGGACTGTCCCCAAGGCCTGGATTCTCATGGTCCACATCCACTGAAATGGTTCTTCTGGAATAGGAGACTTAAGCCTCTTGTCTGTGTGAAGGGAAGCAAATGAACAAACAAAACAGGAAAGCTAATTGAGTGGAGTCTTTGGGCTTAATTGTTGATTTTCTGCACAGTGGTTTCTACCCTGTGGACTGATGTGTCCTGGGAAATGAGAGTTCTCCAAGCAACACTACTGGAGACCAGTACCATTATCAGGTACCGCTGAGTCAATTCCGACTCATGGCAACCCCATGTGTTGCAGAGTAGAACTGCTCTGTAGGGTTTTCTTGGCTGTGATCTTTATGGAAGCAGATCGCCAGGCCTTTCTTCTGAGGAGCCTCTGGGTAGAGTCGAACACCAACCTTTAGGTTAGTAGTCAAGCTCAAACCATTAGTGCCACTCAGGAGCCTGTCTGGCCTGCCAGAAGGGGCAGTCATTTTACGGCAAGACTTGGAAGATGCACAGGTAACTGTTACTCACAGCTTACCAGCTGTTACTTAGATGGCATGGCCACATCTAACTGCAGGGGAGGCTGGGAAATATTCTCTGTCACTGGCAACCACGTGCCCAGCTAATACTAAGTTCTATTACTGAGAGAAAGAAGGGGAGAATGGATAATGGGGG
The DNA here is from genome assembly GCF_000243295.1 of Trichechus manatus latirostris. Classification (NCBI taxonomy): domain Eukaryota; kingdom Metazoa; phylum Chordata; class Mammalia; order Sirenia; family Trichechidae; genus Trichechus; species Trichechus manatus. Next base: position 44,095,250 of record NW_004443937.1, on the reverse strand, counting down.
AATTAGCTGCTTCTGCCACAAGCAGTGAACAAAACCTACAAAAATCTCTACTCTTGTGAAGCTTACATTTTAGTGGTGACAAACCAAACCCACTGCTGCCGAGTCGATTCCAACTCACAGCGACCCTGTAGGACAGAGTAGAGCTGCCCCCACAGGGTTTCCACAGCTGTAAATCTTTACAGAAGCAGATGCCACATTTTTCTCCCATGGTGGGTTCGAACCGCCAACCTTTTGGTTAGCAGTCGAGCACTTAACCATTGTGCCACCAGGGATCCTTTAGTGGTGACAGAAGAGAGAGAAGATAAGCAAATACCAAGGAAAGCATCCTGGACTTATTTTCTGGTGAACGGTATGGCTGCGTTTTGCACAGTGGACATTCACATCCCATCACAGCAGGTTATGTCATTCCTGGGCATCCGAACTTTCCTACTTCAAAGCTGTCACCTGGGCCATTGTCCTCTTGGCCTAGAGTGTCAACTTTCCTTTCTCTTCTAATTGGTACAAAAGTGATAAATAGCGAGTGAAATAATCGTCAGGTGGTGATAAGTACCATAACCAGTTGCCGTCAAGTCAACTCTGACTCACGGTGCCAATCCCATGTGTGTCAGAGTAAAACTGTGCTCCATAGAGTTTTCAGTGGCTGATTTTTTGGAGGTCGATCACCAGGTCTTTCTTCTGAGGCTCGTCTGGGTGGACTTGAACCTCCAGTCTTTTGGTTAGCAGCCACCCAGCGCTTCCTGATAAATACCATAAAGAGGACTAGCGCAGGGAAGGACGGGGAGTGCCAGGTGCTGGCAGGCAAGTGTATTGCTGTTTCAGAGAGGCTGGTGAGAGCCTCCTCCTTCTCCACCTTCCATCACTTCCAACAAGGCTGTGTGTCAGCTTGAAAACCTGCCACCAAGACCAGCCGCAGTGGACATGGGAAACTCTCTGCCTGTCACCAACAGATGGCGAGAGAGGTCCTGCTCTGCCATTTTAGTCTCAGTCTAGCCCATCACACGGTTAAGTCTGCACCTTTTGCTACTTACTTTACAGGTGGTTTTGTAGGGAGTGCCTAAGACCTTCAGAGGTCCTAAGCCCTGCAAAGATTGTGCTCCTCCCCTCGAGTATGCAACTCAGAATTAAAAATAACTGTACCATGAGTTTAGTCTTACTGCCATGAGGACTCCTTTTTTGTTTTTTGTTTTTAAAATATCGGATATCAATTTTTCCCCCAAAACTTTTGGAGTCTATCTTTGTGGTAGCCCTGGACGTATGGTTCATGCCCGTTAGTTGATCCAGCTTGTTTTACAACATCGTTCATCACAACGATAACCAGTCAGACAAAAGGAACAAAATGTCCAAAGTGATAGTAAGAGAGACATCGAATTATGGGAAAGAAAATGAAAGACAACTTGGCATAGAAATGCACGCATTTATCCGTAGCTTGTCTGTGGGGTCATTTTGTTAAGACTTGGGGTCGAATGACTTGACTGACTGTTGATACGAATGTTAGAGTGCAGTCGAAGATGGTGTTTGTGTGTAGAAAGACAGTTAATAGTCAGTTTAGTACATTCACAAGTTCAAAACTGAGCTCTTCCTTAAGCTTTTGAGTTCAGCTTACAAATTCTATTATTTTACTTATTATCAGCCGAGATTTTAGCAATTACTTTTTAAACACTTTTCAATAATGTTTGCTCCATTCATAACTTAGTTAATTAAAAACTTTCAAGTATTTTATGAAGCATTTATACATTTAATTAATTTTAGTTCTCTTAAGTCCTTCAGTTATCTCGCTTAACAAAAAAAAAAAAAAAAAAAACTTTGTGAGTAAATAATTCCTGTAAATACAAAAATATAATATAAATCAGTGGCCTTAAAGTATTTTTAAATGTTCCAAAATGGAAAATTCACTTAGTATGGTTTTAACTTAAAACCACAAGTCTAAATCAAGTATTCAAGGACACCTTTTAAATTGGCATTACAGGCTGCCAGTCTAATAGTTCAAAAGCATGACAATTACATAAACTATCAAAATTTTTCATACTCCTTAACAAAAAATATTAATATAATGGTTCTTATTCTCTTAAACGTTATTATATCATAAGTCTTAGCATGAGTCCCTGGGTGGCACAAATGGTTAAGTGCTCAGCTACTAATCAAAAGGTTGGTGGTTTGAATCCACCCAGAGACACCTTGGAAGAAATACCTGGTAATCTACTTCTGAAAGGCCACAGCTGTTGAAAACCCTTTGGAGCAGAGTTCTACCCTGACGCACGTGAGGTCACCATGAGTCAGTATTGACTCAAGGGCAACTGGTAGATTTGTGTTTTACTCTTAGCGTGAATAAACGTTGTGTACTCACACACTTTGTGGTAGACCCAGAGAGTCGTACTGGGCGTAAGCTCTGAAGCAACATACAACAGGGAGATACTTTTCATTCCAGTTAAGGACACTGTTAGATCATCCCATGTAAATTTGAGGGAAACCTTCTGTATTCGTTTTCTTTTACTACTGTAACAAATTTCCTCAAACTCAGCACTTTAAAACAGCACAAATTTATTATCTTACAGTGCTGGAGTCCAGACATCCAAAATGGGTTGGAAGATTGTGTTCTTTCTCGAGGCTCCAGGGAGGAATCCGTTTCCTAGCCTTTTCCAGCTTCTAGAGGCTGCCTGTGTTCCTTGACTCCTGGCCCCTTCTTTCATCTTCAGAGCCCACTGGATAGCAGCTCACATCTCTCTCGCCCTTTCTGACTTCTGTTTCCATCATCACACCTTGCCTCCCTCTTAAAAGGACCATCGTGATGCCACTGGGCCCACCTGTATAATGGAGGATCATCTTCCCTCTCAAGATTCTAACTCCAGGTATCTGTGAGCATGACTTTGTTGGGAAATACAGTTTTTTTGTTTGTTTGTTTGTTTTGACTTGACAAAACATTTATTTTTTTTTTAAATTTTTTTATTGTACTTCAGGTGAAACTATTTGTTCTGTAAGCCTTCACCTGAAGTACAATAAAAAAAAAAAAAAGGAAAAAAAAATTTCGACGTGCACAGTTCAGTGACATGGACTATGCTCCTCCAGTTGTGCTGCTGTGGAAATCCAGGTTTGGAAGATGTTATCAGCTAACATGAAGTCATCCTGAAGTAGGATGGGTCCAGTTCAGTATGAGTGTGTCTTTATAAAAGAGGAAGAGAGACAGAGAGAGACGCAGAAACAAGACAGCCAGGTGACAGTGGAGGCAGAGACTGGATGACCTGCAAGTCAGGGAACACCAACCATTGTCAGCTGTCACCAAAAGTGGGGAGCGAGGCGTGGAGCAGATTCTCCCTCAGACCCCTCAGAAGGAACCAACAGGGCTGATCCCCTGATTTTGGACTCCTAGTCTCCAGAACTGTGAGATTGTCTGTTCTGATAAGCTGCCCACTTTGTGGTACTCTGGTATGGCAATCCTGGGAACTAAGACAGTGCCTCACAGATTCCATTTGCTCACGAAATACTGCTGTTCTGTCTCCTTTCCTAAAATGGGAAAGAAATTTGTGAATCAGAGCATGTCAGCACTAGAAGGCCTGACAGACTGTATTGACCACCACCAATAATGATAACTACATTACAAGAATAATAATAAACCCATTGCTGTTGAGTCAATTCTGACTCATAGTGACCCTATAGGACAGGGTACAACTGCCCCATAGGGTTTCCAAGGAGCAGCTGGTGGATTCGAAATGCTGACCTTTTGGTTAGCAGTTGAGCTCTTAACCACTGCACCACCAGGGCTTCAGGAGTAATAATAACTACATTTATTGGCCATTTACTATGTGACAGAACAGAGGCATGCCTTTGCACAACTTCAGCAGGCACCATTCACCCTGAGCCCAAAATGTGCTAGGAACTGTGCTAAATGCTTTGCAGGTGACCTCAGATGGAACCCTCAAGACAGCAGTCTGTTTTCACCCCCATTTTAAAGATGAGGAAATGGAGGGTTATAAGGGTCTGACAGTCTGACTCCCAAACCCTGGGTCTTAATCACTCAGTGTAGGTGAGACCCAAAGAAGTGTCCCCAGGACATGTAATTCATGAAATGACATCACCAAGATTAGAGCCCAGATCTCCTCACTTCTGGCACACTGGCCTTTCCACACCTATGAGCTTCACGTAGAAAGAAGAGAAAACCTAGAACCTTTCTTCACACGAGCTAACAGAGAAAGAGTGAAAGCAGTCCCAACTGGGACATTTCCTCTGGTTGCTCAGCTATATTCTGTACTAAATACCAGCAGTTAGCAGCCACAGAGCCCTGAGAAACCAAGATAGAGGAATTCTCCAGTTAGCCCCCATCTTAGTTATCTAATGCTGCTGTAACAGAAATACCACAAGTGGGTGGCTTTACAAACAGAAAATTATTTTCTCACAGGTTAGGCGGCTAGAAGTTCGGATTCAGAGCGCCAGCTCTAGGAGAAGGCTTTCTGTCTCTGTCCGCTCTGGAGGAAGGTCCTCATCTCTTCAACTTCTGTTTCCTGGTTTCATGGCTATCTCCATGGGTCTTGGCATCTCTCTTACCCCATCTATTCGCTGCTGGCTTGTTTAATCTCTTTTATTTCTCAGAAGAGATTGACTCAAGATACTCCCTACACTAATCCTGTCTCATTAACATAATGAAGACAACTCATTCCCAAATGGGATTATAACCACAGGCATAGAAATTAGGATTTACAACACATATTTTTGGGGGACACAGTTCAGTCCATAACATTCTGCCTTTTAGCACCCCCAGATTCATGCCCTGCCCACAAGCAAAATATATTCACTCCATCACACCATCCCAAAAGTCTTAAATCAACTCCAAGTACAAAATCTCATCATCTGAATCATTTAAATCAAATATTGGGTGAGACTTTTGGTGTATTCCATCCTGGGGTAAAATTCTCCTCCATCTGTGAACCTGTGAAATCAAGATTAAAAATTGTTTGTTTCCAAGTACAATAGTGGGACAGGCACAGGGTAGACATTTCCATTATAAATGGGAGAAATTTGAGGGAAAGAAGGCATAACAGGCACCGAGCAAGTCTAAAACCCAGCAGAACAATTTACACCACCGCTCAAGCTTGAAAATAATCTTCTGTTCTTTGGGACCATCTGGGTAATGGCCTTGCCCTCCAGACTCTGCGTATTGGCCATACCCTCTGGATTCTGGGTGAAGACCTCTCAGCGCTGGGCTTCAGGCCCTCTGGGACAGCAACCGCTCACTTGGCTTTGGGCCACCCCATTCTCCTAGCCCATCTGAGTGATGACCTCTCCCCCTTGGTCCCAGCGGGCCCCATTCTTCTGCCCCTTGGGAATGGCAGCCCTGCTCCTCAGTTTTGGGCAAAACCCCATCCCCTTGGCACACCTTAATGGCAGCCCCACACTCCGGAACTGAGATGGCAAAGATCCGACTCTTTGAAACCTAGGAGGCTGTGGCCCCATCCGTCGAGATCCAGGAGACTATGGCCCCACCCTTTGAAACCTGGAAAGCCCTGCTTCCTGTGCTCCTTCTAACAGGTCTGCTAATCTCCAAGATACTCCAGGTATGGTCCTTTTCTTGGAGGACAGCAGATAGAGTTCCTTTGGCCTGTTTCCTGCCTATAGAATTCCAAGAGGCAGACAGCATTCTTCTTTTCCTTCTTTCTCTGTCTCCTTCAGACTAAGCCTATGGGTTTTCTGCTGTGATAGTGGCATTAGATCCACCAGCCACAGGCTTAATCTCTTTAACAAAAGATTGTGTAGCCACATCCTTGGTGAAAATTCTGGGACACATGTCCTTAGTTTGTACAACAGAATTTTCCAAATCTTTAAGTTTTGTTTTCATTTTGCACAGTTCATTTTTTTTTTTTTAAGTGTGTTTCGGTGGTGATAGCCGGGCACCATCTAGTTGTCCTGGACTTAGTCTGGTGGAGGCCGTGGTAGTTGTGGTCCATTAGTCCTTTAGACTAATCTTTCCCTTGTATCTTTAGTTTTCTTCATTCTCCCGTGCTCCCGAAGGAGTGGTAGTTCAACATTGAACATGACTTAGAAGTGTTCGCCTCGGTGTCCTTTCTGGCTTTTGTCTGGAGCAGCTGTGTGGTTCCAGCAAGGAAAGGTCAGGCAAGAAGCACTGGGCTCATTTGCATCCCCTCAGTCTTAGGCTGAAATAAATACTCTTTGTCCAAGGAAAGAGCCCAGCTCTTCACTCAACAGCTGTCTGATTCAGAGAGCCCTTCTAAGGAGGCTTTTAAGAAGCCCTCTGTTGTCTTTCTGAAGTGAGGGTTGTTTTCCATCTCCCCCAGCAGTAGTCCACTTAGGCAACAAGGTGTTAAAAGCAATTGCTAGACCAGTTTGTGCTAAGCCTAACCCAGGGGTTGGCAAATCCATGCTCCTTGGGCAATTTACAAAATATTTTCTTTGTAGTGGTCCTTGAAGTCCAAGTGGGACTAATGGCTTCAACAACCAGCCTGCATGTTTCAAAGCGATTTCCACATCAGGAAGCCCTTGTCAGCTTCCCCAGACAGTCGATCGTATAGGATGTGAGGAATTCTGAGAGCCCAGTCCGTGCTCAGTTAGGAGCTCGTTTTCAGCAACGATTTCCATTTCAGACTGTTTGCGTGTGTTTAGTCATTAAGGACTCCCTTTTTCTATAGAATAAAAGGTTTCCTTGGTAATGAAAGTGCTTATAATCACCCCCGGCCCCCTGTAAATGGAGCTGGCTTCTTTGTGACCGCAAAGACCGAAGTGTTCTCTTGGCATAAAACCACCGAGGAATGGCAGCCAGCAAGAGGCTTTGCAAGCGTGTGGTGGTTCAGAGTGCAGCCTCTGCGGCCTGGACGAGTGTTTCCTTCTCAAGGCCTCAGTTTCCTAGTTTTTAAATCAGGGTAATTATAGCACTGGTTTCATAAGGTGGAGGCTGTGGAGATTAGAGAAAGGACCAGACCTTTTTCCTAGTCCCTCTTAGTCTGGAAGCTCCACTGAAACCTGTTCACCATCACAGCAACACGCGAGCCTCCCTGACGGGTGTTGTCTATACATGAGGTGCATCGCTTGGGAATTGAGCCTACCACTGAGCCCCGCAATGCCCCCAGGTTGTTAGGTGCCAGCAAGTCCATTCTGACTCATAGCAACTCTATAGTACAGAGTAGAGCTGCCCCACAGGGTTTCCTAGGCTGTAATCTTTACAGGAGCAGTTTGCTAGGTCTTTTTTCCCTGAGAGCAGTTGGTGGGTTCAAACTGCCGACCTTTAGACTAGCAGCCGAGTGCTTAGCTTTTGTGCCCCCAGAGCTTCTTAATGCCCCATAGACCCTTGCTATTCAGTGTGGCCCACAGGCCAGCAGCATCCACATTGCCCAGGAGCTTGTTAGATATGCAGTGTCTCGGGCCCTCCCCAGAGCTTCTGAATCAGAAAGTGCATGTAACCAGATGCCCAGGTGTCCTCGGTGCATTTTTAATTTGAGAAGCGTCTCTCTCCCTTCTTTCAGCTGTGCCCATCCACCCCATTGTCAGGCCTAAGTGGCTCCTCCCGGGAAGCTGCTTCTGGTGGGTGCCTCCTGAACTATTTACCTAAAGGCTTATCTTCTCCGGCTCCTTCCCTCCGGGTTTTGTTCTGTTTATAAATGTTGAAGCTGAAATGTAAACCACGTTGAAACTCTTCCACAAAAGGCCTGCGTGTCCTGGTAAGCCTTTACATCTGTAGGTATCTATTGGTGTATCTTAAGGAAACAATTTTAAATGTTTCCACTGGCATCCTGAGTTTAGGGTTTCCTTTCATCTTGCCTGGTAAACAGATTGAGGCTAGTGTTTATTTTTAAAGCATGAAGTATTTTCAGTATTTCTGAAGCATGGGTTGAGGTCACATACCAACCACCATGCCGTGGAGTGGGATTCAGTCCTGTGCAGCCTGACTCAAAAGCCTGGGCCATTGACTTCTTTGGCAGCAGTGGGCACAAAGTGTGCTTTAGGAAAGCATTACGTGTTTGTTCATTCATTTGTTCATTCATTCATGCAATGGGGTTGCGGGGGAGGGTATAGAAACGTAGTGCTCTTCAACCGACCAGAAGAGATGCAAACAAGGGCAAAAGTAACCCTACACAGCTGAGTCGTTAAATGGTACAACATACTCCCTGGGTACAGCAAAGGAAAAGGATCATGGCTGGGGCTTCGTGGAGGAGGCAGCACGTATGGGGCCTCTGTGGGGCGGTGAGTACGGGAGGTCAGGTCCTAGGCCTCACCCTGGCCTTTTATTCAGGATCTCGGGCATCTTCCATACTGTTACTGGGCTTTAGTCTCATTGTGCTTGTTTGGTGCGGTGGAGTCAGCTCTGACTCACAGAATGAAACATTGTCCAGTCCTGCGCCATCCTCAGAGTGCTTGGTGTGTTTGAGCCCATTGCTGCAGCCACTGTGCCAACTCATCTTGTCTTAGTCTCCTGAGCCATGTATATAGAACCTGGAGGCAGAGTATTCACCTTCGCTCATTCAGCAGAAATCTCCTGAGCACTGGCTATGTCTCAGACACAGCCCTAATCACTAAGAACACAGCAGTTAATTCACAGTCCAGATTCCTGCTCTTGGGGGCTTACATTCTAATGAGGGGGGAAAAGACGATAGAAAAATAAACCAACAATGTTTAAAGCCCGCCGATGGTTTTTGTGAACAGAAAAGACTGTTCTGAAGTGGTTTTTGAGCTTAATGATAAATTTATTAAAGTCAGAAGTTTAAAAAGCAAGCTTTAAAGCTCAGCTTAGACCTCTACTTGTAACTCTAAAAAATGGGAGCACATTTTGAAGGGCCGTTTGAATAATGCCGGGTTCCATTTGCAAACTGAATTCCAGCACCATCAAACATTTTAAACTGCACTTACAAATTCCATGTATTCAATTTCATTTTTTCAGTAGCTCGTTTATGTTATTGACAAATCTTCCTAGGTACTTAGGTAATTTTTTATAAATCTATTAAAGTAAGCTAATAAATATGGTAATCCTTCAAGTGTCTTAAATGTTCTAATGCTAGATATAAACTTGGTAAGATTTCAAAATCATAAGTCGAGAGCAATTATTACTCAATTACATATGTCAGATGGAAGTTACTAGGCTAACCTGTTAATTCTAAAAGGCCAAATTTCTGTAAATATACTAAGCATATAAAATGTACATTTTAATATGAAATATTTAAGATATAAATATTAATACCATGGCTTTGATTATCTTAAACATTTTTATAATTAATTTTGACTTTCCCAGCGTGGAAAACGTGCTTAAGCTTCAAGGAAACAATGCCTTGGGCCTCTTCAGGTGTGGGGGGATTACCTGCCAGGTTTGCTGAGTTTAGTGCCCGGGATATGGCCTGGTCTTTGAGGCCCAGCTGCTCAGCTGAACACGTTTTTCAAAGTTACCTAAAGAAGAAGGTGGTGCCTTACTCACATCCATTGTTGTTGTTAGATGCCGTTGAGTCCAGTACGACTCATAACAACCTTACGTGTTACAGGAGGAAACAGTCCTGCGCCGCCCTCACAGTCACTGCTGTGCTTGAGTTCATCATGGCAGCCACTGTGTCAGTCCACCTCGTTGAGGGTCTTCCTCTCTCTTGAGAGCCCTCTACTTTACCAGCATGATGTCCTTCTCCAGGGACTGGTTCCTCCTCATAAAATGTCCAAAGTAGGTGAGATGAAGTCTCACCATCCTCCCTTCTAAAAAGAATTCCGGCTGTACTTCTTCCAAGACAGATTTGTTTGTTTTTCCGGCAGTCCGTGGTATATTCAGTATTCTTCACCAACACCATAATCCAAAGGCATCAATTCTTCACTATTCCTTATTCATTGTCCAGCTTTCGCATGCATTGGAGGCTATTGAAAATACCATGGTTTGGGTCAGACATACCTTAGTCCTCAAAGTGACATCTTAGTTTTTTAACATTTTTTTTTTTTTTAAAGTCATACTATTGTTTAATCTTTAGCTTCTTTAAACCACTTAGGAGTTTTCACCTTTTCCATTAGCCAACGGTGAAGAGCAGAGATGACCGAGTGACAAAGAATTTATATCGCCTTAACTTCCCCTCCATATAGAAAATCAATGTCTCCATTTTTTAAGTCCCCCTTGTTTTGTTTTAATATTACCCTTTTTTACATATTGATATCTCTGTTTCCCTATTTTCAATGTTTTAGCTTTGATGTATTTTCAATTTCCGTATCTGAGTCAATATCTGGTTGCTCTGTCCTGTGTTCTAGTCTTGTATTGTTAGCTGGTGTTACTGATTATCTAACCGTAGGACTCCCTTTAGTATTTCTTGTAATTTTGGTTTGGTTTTTGCAAATTCCCTGAACTTCTGTTTATCTGGAAATGCCCTAATTTCGCCATCATATTTGAGAGACAGTTCTGCTGGATATATAATTTTTGGCTGACAGTTATTTTCCTTCAAGGCTTTAAATATGTCATCCCATTGCCTTCTAGCCTGCATGGTTTCTGCTGAGTAGTCCGAGCTTATTCTAACTGACTCTCCTTTGTAGATGACTTTTCTTTTATCCCTAGCCACTCTTAAAATTCTCGCTTTATCTTTGGTTTTGGTAAGTTTGGTTATAATATGTCTTGGTAACTTTCTTTTGGGATCTACCTTATGTGGGGTTCGATGAGCATCTTGGATAGATATCTTCTCATCTTTCATGATATCAGGGAAGTTTTCTGTCAACAAATCTTCAATAATTTTCTCTGTATTTTCTGTTATTCCCCCCCACCCCGCCCCCTGTTCTGGTACTCCAATCACTCGTAGGTTATTTCTCTTGATAGAGTCCCACATGACTCTTAGAGTTTCTTCATTCTTTTTAATTCTTTTATCTGATTTTTCCTCAAATAAGTTGGCATCAAGAGCTTTATCTTCAATGTCACTAATTCTAACTTCTACTGCCTCAATTCTGCTCCTATGACTTTCTATTGAGTTGTCTAATTCTGAAATTTTATTGTTAATCTTCTGGATTTCTGATTGCTGTCTCTCTATGGATTCTTGCAGCCTGTTAAATTTGGCATTATGTTCTTGAATAACTTTTTTAAGTTCCTCTACTACTGTGTCTGTATGTTCCCGCATTCTGTCGAATTTCCTTTCTAATTTCTAGAAGAGTTCTTATATTAATCTTTTGTATTCTGCCTCTGGTAATTCCAAGAAGTTCTTTTCCTCTAGAGAATTTATTGATTCTTTATTTTGGGAGCTTGCTGAAGTCACCATGGACTGCCTCTTTATGTGACTTGATATTGACTGTTGTCTCTGAGCCATCAATAATTTATTATAATTTTATTTTATATTTGCTTAGTGAGACCTAGCTTCTTACTTTGTTTTGTTTTGATATGCCCAGATAGGCAAGCAGTAGTTTGATTTTTGACACCTTTGGATCTCTAACATCCTGTCACGAGGTAGTTGGTTCTGTAACTAAGTATGTGCACACAGGAGTCCGTTAAATTTTCCTGTATGGGTTCAGCTCGGGTGTTCAGGTACTTGGTCACCAAGTGTGTGATGCAGGCTCTCACCCCCAGTCCTAGAGAGGCATGGGTGATTGGTGCAGGCACTGGACTCTGGCTGTGGTAGGGAATCACGCGCTGAGCCAGGCAGGGGGCTGACGGCTGCCCCTGAGAGTCTGAAAGGAAAGCGTGTCCCTATTCTTTAGGGTGAGTAGGTAGGTGAGTTTTGCAGGCGGACTAAGAGCTCCCCACTCTGTTGGCTGTAAAGACTCGAGGGCACCACTTTTTCTTGGACTCCTGTAGCAGGTGACTAGGCACTTTAGGTGTTACCACCAGTATTCAAGCCCCTGCTGCAGATCGATAAAAGTGCCTACTCAAGGGGCAGGGCAGTTTCGAGGGTCACAAATCTGCCCGTTCACAGCTGAAGCAGTTGAAGTTAAACTTCAGATGTTTGCCCTGTTGTACTGTGGTAGGGAGGACTAACGCTGTTGAGATGGGTCCCCACAACTCTATACAGGGGTGTAAGGCACTCAGAGTCTGCGGACCCCTGATACCTGTGCCTAGCAAAGGAGTTGTGCTCACCCTGTGTTCTGGCTTAGGGGAGCCAGTAGCTTATTTGTTCCCTCTCCAAGGCCAGGAGAATGGGTCAGGGCACCTTTTGGGATCTACTTCCGGCCCAGCGGACTCCCAGTGCAGAGTACGGAGGGAGGAGGTAAAAGGGAGAGAGGTTTTTCCCAAATGGGCTTTTTTTTTTTTTAATCCTCACGAAAGGGTGCACGCATGTACTTATCTTATCCTCTTGGGAGCTGCTTTTCACTGGTTCGGCGTGTGCAAGCAGAATCTCTGCTGCTGGGTCTCTCTTGATGTGGAAACTGCTTCCCAAGTGTGCGCATAGCACAGCTGTTTGCCTGCTTCACTGCGGACCAGCATGGCTGCGGCGCTGCAGTTTTGCCGCTGTGGCTCTGGCGCTCTTCACTTCTTCCAAACCATCCCCCCTCCCGTATCACTCAGACGGATTCTTCAAGTTTGCCTTGTTCAGGGCTCCTAGATATTCATACAGAATCAAATCACTTGTTTTTCCAGGTCTTTGTTGTAAGAGGGATATAAGAAGCATCTAACTACTCCGCCATGTTGACCACGCTCTGCTTTTTAACACTTTAAAGAGATCTTTTGCAGCAGATTTGCCCATTTCTTTATTGGAGATGTAATCCAGACTGAAGGCTGTGGTCTTTGATCTTCACCCATGTTCACTGGATTCACATAATTCATGACCCCTCACCCACATGGGCACACATGGTTTTTGCATTTTTTCACTCTATACATAAATGTGTGTATCCCTACCTGCTCTAAAAGACACATGAACTTGACCAGAATCCAAAATTTTTTCACAGGTATTAAAATGATTTCTGATTAGTTTGTGAATACTTTTCAGGGGATGTCAAAGTTTTAATCACAGTGTCCTAGGTACTCTGTGACAAGACATCAATATGAAAAGAATAAAGTGGAGAGATGGAGACTGTTATGGCTTGAATTGTGTCCCCCCAAAATTTGTGTGGTAAATCCTAACCCCTTTATCTGTGGTTATAATTCTATTTGGGAATGAGTTTTCTTTGTTACGTTAATGAGACGGGATTAACGTAGGGTGTGTTTTAAGTCAATCTCTTTTGAGATATAAAAGAGATTAAACAAACAATCGAGAGGAGCAGAGATGGAGGAAGAGAGATGCCAAGCCACATGAAAATCGCCCAGGAGCTGAAGCTCAAAGAGAGAAAGAACTTCCTCCAGAGCCAACAGAGAGAGAGAGCCTTCCCCTAGAGGCAGTGCCCTGAATTAGGACTTCTAGCCTCCTAAACTGTGAGAGAATAAGTTTCTGTTTGTTGAAGCCACCTAACTGTGGTATTTCTGTTATAGCAGCAGTAGATGACTAAGACAGTGAGTGATGGGGAGGGATGCCCTCCTGAGAAAGTGGCAGAGGAGCAGAGGCCGAAAGATAGAAGGGACAGGGCCATGCAGATTTCTGGGAGATGAGAGATCCAGACAGAGGCAACAGTAGATGCAAAGGCCCAGAGGTAGGAATGTGCTTGGCAAATGGAAGGAACGGCAAAGAGGCCAGAGGACTGAGCTGCATGAGTAAGAAGTGAGTGATAAGAGATGAAATCAGAGGGAAAAGGGCAGGATAGAGGCATGGAAACTGGGCTACTAACTGAGGGAATGGCAGTTCAGATCCACCCAGCAGCACTGCAGAAGAAAGGCCTGGTGATCTACATCCATAAGATTCCAAAACCAAACACACTGCTGTTGAGTTGATTCTCATGGTTGTCCCACGTGTTACAGAGTAGAACTGAGCTCCAGAAGTTTTCTTGTCTGTAATCTTTATGGAAGCAGATCACCAGACCTTTCTTCCGTGGTGCCATTGGGTGGGTTCAAACTGCCAACTGTAGGATTAAGCCAAAACCAAAACCAAACCCACTGCCATCAAGTCGATTCCAACTCATAGTGATCCTATAGGACAGAGTAGAACTGCCCCATAGGGTTTCCAAGGCTGTAATCTTTATGGAAGCAGACTGCCACATCTTTCTCCTGCAGGAGCTGTTGGTGGTTTTGAACTGCCAATCTTTCAGTTAGTAGCCAAGCTCTTAACCACTGCGCCACCAGGGCTCCTTATGGTAGGATTACAACCATTGAAAACTCTGTGGAGTGCAGTTCCGCTCTGAAACACATGGGGTCTCCATGAGTCAGAATCCACTTGATGGCAAGGTGATATAGACAAGGGTTGTAGTTATGTGCCCTGGCGTAAATTCCGACGCATAGGAACCCTGTATGACAGAGGAAAACTGCCCCATAGGGTTTCCTGCACTGAAATCTTCACTGGAGCATATTGCCAGATCTTTTCTTGCACAGAGCAGCCGATGGGTGCAAACCATGACCTCTTGGTTGGCAGCTGAGCACTTAACCATTGTGCTGCCAGGGCGCCTTAGACAAGAAGTAGGATCCTGCATTTTATTCTGAATGAGCTAGGAAGCCATTTGAGCAGAAGAGTGACGTGATCTGATGTAGGTTTTAAAGAGATTTCTCTGTCTGTTAAGAGATGAATGGATAAACAAAACATGGTACATGCATACAATGCCGTGTCCTCCAGCCATAAAGAGAAATGCAGTCCTGTTACCTGCTACAACATGGATGAACCTGGAAAACATTCTGCCGAGTGAAGTAAATCAGACACTAAAGCACAAATACCGTATAGTCCCACTTACATGAAATGTCTAGAATATGCAGATGCATAGAGACAAAAAGTTAGTTGTGGTTATCAAGCTGCAGGGAGAGGGAGACGGGGAGTTATTGCTCAAGGGGTACAGAGTTTCTGTTTGGGGCGATGGTTGCAGAACATGGGGAACGTAATGTCGCTGAATTGTACGCTTAAAAATGGTTCAAATGGCAAATTGTTTGGTTATATATATTTTACCACAATACATTTTTTTTAACATGATTTAAAACAAAAAAATTAAAAAGCTTTCTCTGGCTGCCTGTTGGAGGGTGGAATGTGGTGGGGCTAGGTGGAAGCAGAAAAACCAGTTGGAAGCTTTTAAAGTAGAGTCTAGGCCAGAAGGTATGGTGCTCTGGTACCGGTGGAAACTGTGCAAGGTGACTGGATTCTAGACATATCTTTAAGGTGTGCCAGCGGAACGGGATGAGGGATGTGAGAACGTGAGAGGCGGTGAGGACAGAGTAACTGGAAGGATGAAGTGGCAAGTGGCCCAGATGAAGACAGCCAGAGAAGTGGCAGATGGGGTGGGGAATAAGGAATTCAGTTTGGGCCACGTCAGGTAGGAGACATCCAGGGGGGACATCACGGAGCAGGTGAACCCATGAACCTGGAGCTCAGGGTGGAGGCTGAGCCTTTCTGGGTGCCAACTCTGATCCACCTTGAGGTCCAGATTGCGTGTCCCACCGTCTGTGACGTCTCGCCTGGCTGTCTGTCTGCCAGGAGTGGGGAGGGGTGGAGGATGTTCCTGGTGCACTCTTCTGGGTAAAGTAAGAAGTGTCATCCAGGAGGCTTCTCAGAATTTCCAGCTCCTTATGCCACGGAAAAAACTCATGGCTGTCAAGTCGATTCCGACTCATAGTGAGCCCCGGTGGTGCAGCGGTTAAGAGCTCAGCTGCTAACCAAAAGATTGGCAGTTCGAATCCGCCAGCCACTCCTTGAAAACTCTGCAGGGCAGTTCTACTCTGTCCTATAGGGTTGCTATGAGTTGGAATCAACTGGACAGCAACAGATTCGTTTTGTTTTTTTGGGATACCATGGGACTTCGAAGGGAGATGTACCACCTGCCAAATTTCCAGTTCTAGTTAACCCAACTTGGGCAAAATGCTTTGGGTGTATGGTGGAGTCCAAGGATTTGGACTCCAAGCATGAATCAGATCCCTTCACTTCCCTTCTTCCAGGGTTTGCTGAGAGCCACCTGTGTGCTGGCGAATTCATTTCCTAGCACTGTTGCAACAGATCACCACATATGGGGAGGCCCAGGACAGCAGACACTGATTCTCTCTCTGTTCTGGAGGCCAGAAGTCTGAAGTCAAGGCGTCGTGGGGCCACGCTCCCTCTGGACGCTCTAGGGAAAAACTTACCTTTTTCTCTTCTGGCTCCTGGTGGCATCAGTGTTCCTTTGAAGGTGTCACTCTAACCTCTGCCTCAGCTTCACACGGCCTTTTCCTCCATGTCTGTGTCTCTCCTTCCTCCTATAAGCACCATTGTCACTGGGTTTAGGTCCCACCCAGATAATCCAGGATGATCTCATTTCAAGATCCTTAATTCCATCTGCAAAGACCCCTTTTACTAATAAGGTGATGTCACGTTCACAGGTTCCGGGGGTTAAGGCCTAGACTGTCCTTTGGGGAGCCACCATTCAACCCACTATAGTTGGCCAGTGCTACAGATCCAGGAAAAGAAATAACCGTTTCCCACACTCATTCACTTATTAAGCAATTCAACAAACATGGACTGAGCGCGTGCCATATACAAGGCCCCATGCTTGGCACTGGGGACACAGAAGTGAAGTGATAGGCAAAGGTCTTGCCAAGGCCTCACAGCTTGGTTAGGGAAGTAGCATAAAAGGACTCCGCTTTGCTAGGTGTGCTCGTGTACAATATGTTATTTAATCCTCCAACAACTCTGGGCCACATCTGTGAGTGTTCCCGTTCACAGATGTGGAAACGGGCTCAGAGAAATGAGGACACGGCACAGGGAGTAGTGGTACAGTCGGGATGGAAACCAGGGGCGCCCAACTCTGCACCCCCTGCTCCAAGCACTGGGACATCCCCAGTAACACCCACCAGGACCCTGCACACGCTCTGAATTACAGGGTTCAAAATGGGTGCAAGTGGATTTAAAAAATGGATTCCCACTTAAATATATAAAACCCATTGCTGTTGAGTCAGAATCCATCGAGTCAATTCTGACTCATAGTGACCCTATAGGACAGAGTACAACTGCCCCATAGGGTTTCCAGGGAGTGGCTGGTGGATTCGAACTGCCGACTTTTTGGTTAGCAGCTGAGCTCTTAACCACTGTGCCACCAGGGCTCCACCTAAATATATAAGGGGAGGATTTTGGAATCTTCTGGTCAACCCAGTATACAGGTCTTGGGTTTTCAAGCGTGGTTGCCTCCGAGGCCTCCGTCCTGTTCAGGAACACCAGGATGAAAGAACATGTCTTTGCCTGGCCCTCAGCAACCAGGCCCCGTGTTTCATAAGAGTGAAACCATCAGAATCCGTCGCATCGGAGAAACAACAACAATCCCTGGGAGCTGATTGTAATGAGATTGACTAGACAGTCGCCAGCAGCACCCTGGAAAAGTGCACCTTGTCTGCAGACCAGGAGTCAGAACTGCAGCTTTCATTTATGTCTACCACCTGGTAGGGGCGTGGGGCTCCGTTTCTCCTTTCTCTGTTGTGACCCATGAACGCTCTAGCCTAGCAAACAGGAGCCCTGGGTATCCTCTTAGCGATGCCACTTCTGAGCTAAGCAATGCAGGGCACACTGCTTGCCATCTCTGAGCCTCGCGTTCCTCATCACTAAGGTGAATGTCTGTCCTAGGTGATCTGCGAGGTTTCTTCTGACTCTGAAGTATTCTGACTGTGAGACTAAATATTTAGTGCTTATTATATTTGCTAGGCGGTGGTGTTTCTGATTGTGTTCTTTACAGCTAGGTTTTATTTACATTTTTTATAAGACAGATGAATGAGGTTAATAAGAATAGTTAATTAAAAAAAAAAGATATGGAACTCCCAGAAGGCATTTTACTGTGAATTTAATTATGGAAAGTGCTAATTGCATCATTCCAAGACTTGAAGATTGTCCAGTTGCTCGGCGCACACAGAAAGGACGGTTTTCCTCAGTGGTACCGCTCTCTAGCTACGGAAAGAAAGAGAATGCGGGAGAGCTAGTCAGTTGGCGTAAGGCAGTCTCTTCTCTGGTCTTTTGGAGCCCTGGTGGCACCGTGGTGAAGAGCTACAGCTGCTAACCCAAAAACTTGGCAGTGCAAATCCACCAGCCGCTTCTTGGAAACCCTGTGGGGCAGTTCTGCTCTGTCCTATAGGGTCACTATGAGTCGGAATCAACTCCACAGCAACGGATTTGGGTTTTGGGTTTTCTTCTTGTCTTTGGCAATGTACTGTCTCTATAACAGACAAGAAATGTACGTTTTTAAGTGTAGCTCCACCATTATCCACCTTCCAAGGGCTGTGACTATAGGGTTAACACTAGCCTATATGGTACCTTCTTTGCAAATTAGCGGACGACACCGCCTCTCAGGGAGATGGCTCCACAAACAGCTTGTTAAGCGATGCGTCTGGGCGCCATCGGCCACAGTGTGGCTCGGCAGGCAGACTCTGGGCTGAATTGTGGTTCCTGCTCGAGCCTTGGCTGAGTGTTGCTGTGCGGTGCACACGCAGGCCCACTGGACGTGGCATGCCACCTGACTCCATCACACTCTTTCTGCTCCTCCAAGGAAGGAGAAAAATGCAGTTGCCATGAAGTGGACTCTGACCCATGGTGTCTCTACGTCTGAGTATACCTGTACCACACAGAATTTTCAGTGGCTGATTTTTCAGAAGTAGATTGCCAGGCCTTTCTTCCAAGGCACCTCTGGGTGGACTCAAACCTCCAGCCTTTCAGTTAGCAGGCAAGCGCTTTAATGGTTTGCACCACCCAAGGACACCTCCAAGGAAGTAGCGAGTATTTATTTTTTAAAAACTTACGATCCTGCTTTGAAAATAGCTTCACCTGAGGTTGCAGGTAGAGGGTCTGGCCTTGGGGCCGGATGGGGAATAGCCCTTTGCAAAATGGAGAGAAAAACCAATGGGGCTGAAACTAGCAAGCAAGGCAACATGTTAGGAAACAAGGCCCCAGAAGCGGACAAGGTCGTTCTCCGTATCATCTCTCAGCCGTTGTTGAGGGGGCTTCTTCCTAGGAACAATGGGACTCAGCTGATGGTTTTAAACATGGAAGGGTTTAAACAGGTCAGACTGGTTCGTCTGTAGAGAAGGGACTGCAGGAGGCTTTATTCAGAGGCAAGAGATACTGATGGTTTGGACAAGGGTGATCTTGGAAAAAGGTAGATGGAGGTTAGAGAATGTTGTTGTTGTTATCAGGTGCTGTTGGGTCGGTTCCGACTCACAGCGATCCTACCCACAACAGGACGAAACACTGCCCGGTCCTGTGCCATCCTCACAATCATTGCTATGCTTGAGCCCATTGTTGCAGCCACTGTGTCAATCCATGTCCTTGAAGGTCTTTCTCTTTTTCGCTGACCCCTACCTTACCAAGCATGAGTATTCAGAAATGATGATTGATTGGGTTGAGGGGGGGAGGAGGAGGCAGGGAGTAATTTCAAAGGTAATAATAAGAGCAAACGTGACGCTTCTGTGTTCCAGCACCGTTCTTAGAGCTTCACGCACATTCACTCATTGAATCTGTGAAGGCAGGGACATTGTTTCCCTCTTTCTATAGAGGAGGAACTTGGGGCGCAGAAAGGTTGCATAGCTTGCCCAAATTCCATAGAAGACTTGAAATTTGAACCCACAGAGTCTGAGGTGTAGGTCCTTGCTCTAAACCAGCCTTTTTCAACCGGGGGTGATTTTACCCTTGGGGGTCATTTGGCAACATCTGGAGCTACTTTTGTTTGTCAGCTAGGGAATGAGGTGGGTGTTACTGCCTCTGGTGAGTACAGCCTGGGTGCCACTAACCGTTCTATAATGCACAGGACAGCCCTCTGCAACCTGGAATTATCCAACCCAACATGTCAGTAGTGCCGAGTCTGGGAAACCCTGCTTCAGACACTGTGTTACACGACCTCTTGAGGGGGGTGCTCACACTTGCGTTGTTGTTAACTTGTCATCAGTTCCATTCTGACTCCCAATGACCCCATGTGTGCAGAGCGGAACTGCGCCGTAGGATTG
This sequence comes from Trichechus manatus latirostris, assembly GCF_000243295.1. NCBI lineage: Eukaryota > Metazoa > Chordata > Mammalia > Sirenia > Trichechidae > Trichechus > Trichechus manatus. The sequence goes on along the minus strand of NW_004443937.1, from coordinate 44,075,368 downwards.
TCAAGACTGGGACCTTTTGGAAGCAGATCGCCAGGCCTGTCTTCCAAGGCGCCTCTGGCGGGGCTCAAACCACCAACCTTTCAGCTAATCGTCAAACCTTAACTGTTTGTGTTAAGGGACTCCTGACTGATGTCTTAAACAACTGATTGTTTATCAAGACGCGGGGGCGACCACTGTGAGGGAGATGATGAGCTGCTTTCTGGACACATTCAGTTGAAGTCCTCTAAGACATCCGAGAGGGTATGGCAGGTAGACGGCTGGATGCTCAGCTCTGCAGCTCAGGGGAGAGGCCTGGCACTGGCTGGAGCAGGTTTCTGTTCTTGACAACTGGATACACCCAGGTACCCTGCGTATTTTATTTAGTATTCTGCTTATACCCCACCTTATTCCAGAAAGCATACGGAACAAACACCAGGCTGATCCAAGTTAAAAGAGGGATGAAAGTAGATATGAACACATGGGTGGAGACCTGGCTGGAGCCAGAAATGAGGCCAAGAATGCCCCTAACCATGTCCTCGTTGCTGCGGGATTACTGCAGTGAAGCCTGTGAGAGCCAGAACTAGACGGGCCTGCCTTGTTTATCCTGATCTCCAAAGTGTTCCGCCTTTGACAAGGTGCGGTCTTTCCACTTTTCGATCACTTGTTTTAGTGGAAAATATTTGAGTTTTCCTTCTGACAGGTTTCCACCTTACTCAGGTTCCTGCTCTCACAGGTTTTACTGTATTTTGGTTTCGTGAGACTCTCTCATCCCCATCTCGGCAAGCTCTCTGCCTGTTTCTCTGCCCCTGTCCAGCTGGTGGACCCCCGAGCTCAGCTGTCAGCCTCTCTGCAGGAGAAACATGCTATGGTCACTGTGTTTTAAGTGCTCAGCCCATAGAGGGGAAAGAATATTTGTTGAGCGAATCTCTCAGGATACAGTCGTGAGTAAGACAGGAGCCCCCCACCTCATGGGACTTACTTTCTAATGGGGAAGACAAACTGAAAAGGCAAGCAAGCCTTGACCTAGTCCTTTATTTTATTTTATTTTGATTCATCAGGCAAATTAAAAAACAATTTCAAGTTGTCATATATGCTATAAAAAAACAAAAAGGGGTCAAGAAAGAATGATGGAGGCCTATGCTAGGTAGGGTGGCTGGGGAGGCCTCTGTGAGGAGGTTGTATTTGAGCTGAGATGTGAAGAGAAGGAGCCGGTGGTGCAGAGTGGGGATGAGGGCATCCAGCTCGGGAACATCAGGGTAAATACCATGGTGGAAAGAGACTTGGCATTTGAGAGACCCAAGGGGGGCCAGTGGGCCCGAGCATGATGAGGGAGGGAGGCGAGAATGGGAGGAGAATGGGTAGGTGGGTGAGTGGTGGGGCATAGCAAACAGTAGAGGTTTTATTCGAGGTACAATGGGAGCTAAGGAAGGATTGAGTGGTAGAGACCAACAGTTGTCCTAAAGTAGCCATTTTCCCCTTCTTCCTCATTAACAAAACCTGCAAAGTTTAGCCAGGCTCATGGCTGTCTGGAATAAGGACTACTTTTCCCAGCCTCCTTTGCAGGTGTGGTCATATGACCTAAGCTCCTGCCATTAGAGTGTAAGCAGAAGGGGTGTAATCACTTCTGAGAAACGTCCTTGAAAGGAGTGGTGTAGGTTAAACGGCTGGGGCCCCAGCGCCATCTTGGACTATGAAGTCACCTTGGAAATGGAAGCCAGGAGTCGAGGCAGTACAAGCTAGGTGGAGCCTGGCTTCCTGACACAGCCGAGCTGCGCAACCATCTTGATAGCCTAGCGCCAGATGCTTCTGTGAGAGAGAAAGCTCTGTCTTGTATAAGCCACTGTTTGCTGAGTTTCCTGTCACAGCTGAATCTACTCCTAACTGACGGCAGTTTTCAGGAGGGAAGGACATGGTTGTTTATCATTTAAGAAGTTCACTTAGGTGGTTGTGCAGGGAATGGATTGAAAGGGAGCGAGTGTGAGATCAGGGAGATGTGGTAGAGACTGTTAGAAGGTCCCATTCCACCCACTACCCCCAGTTTGTCCTTGATGAATGTGCTTCCCCTTCCATGGAAGAAAATTCCCCTCAGACAAGGGGCGGGGGGTGGGAAGAGGCACCCCTGTGTGCACTAACCCTGGAAGGAAACTTCAGGATCATCTAATCCCTACTTTGCAGATGGGGATACTGACCCTCAAAGAGGGGAAGGAGTTGTCCATGGACACAAAACATGTCAGAGGACAGAAATAATGAACTACAGATACTTAAAAAGGGTCTGAAAACCGTCTAACTGACCACCCTCATTTAGAGACGAGGAAACCAAGGCCTCCAGACCAGAACTCAGGACGCGGATGTGTGACAGTCTAGCCACCAGGTCCCTGTGCTCAGGATTTAATGCTCTGAGGCCACTGTCTTGAAATTCTCTAAAATTTTATCTTTAAGTAAGTTTGTGTTTTGTAAGTGAAGTCCAGTGGAAGTAGATCACTGGGCCTTTTTTCAGAGACGCCTCTGGGTGGACTTGAAGGTCGGAGGTTCGAGTCCACCCAGAGGCACCTCCGTAAAAAGGCCTGGTGATCTACTTCCAAAAAATCAGCCAATGAAAACCCTGTGGAGTTCCGCTCTGACACACATGGGGTTGCCGTGAGTCGGAGTCAGCTCGACAGCAGCTGGCGCTGGCTGGTATGATAACCCAGTGAGGTGCGTACTTTTATTTGTCTTTTCTTTTTAAAGATGAACAAAGGGAGGCTCTGAGTTAGGTGTCCAGATCCTACAGCTGGCAAGTGGAAGCGCCAGCCTTTCCACCCTGGCACCCTCTCCTCTTATCCACCCCCCTCCCCGTGCCAACCTGGCCTGGAATCTGGGCAGCCAGAGGAGAGGGAAGGAAGAGGAGTGCTTAGCAGCTCATTCTAGCTGCTGCGTCTCCCCCACTCCCCTCCCTGCCACAGGCTCACCCAGGCAGCTTGGGAGGCACCAGGCCAGTGTGTAACCAGGCAACCATTCCAAGACGCTGCCTTCCCTCAAGGCTGGCTCCTGCCTTGTTCAGTATCTGCCAGGTGGGCAAGGCTCCCGGGAGCATCCCAAAAGTCTTCCAGAAATGTGGCTTGCTGGGGAGGCCTAATATTCCGTCTCTCTGAACACTGCACCCCTAAGTCCTGACCTTGCCTGTTGGGGATTCTGAGTGAATGGTGGGAATCAAGATTGGCTTGGGCTGGAGTTTGCCCTGTGCTTGGTGGGAAGGAGATGGGTGGGGCGGGGAGGCTTTGGGAAATGTTACACCTGTCCTCAGTCTCAGGCCAGTTCCCTGGAAGAGAAGCCAGCTGTTCCCCCAATGCCTTTGCTTTTCCAGGACGGAGACTCAGATGCCCTGTGCTCTTAGAAGCAGCTCGCAGCTCGGATGTCTGCCTTCTGTTCACGAATCCCTGCCGTCTGCAACCAGGTGGGAGCTCAAGGGGGTGACCAAGTTCACTGAGGATCTCCTATTTTCCCTGTGCCAGACACCAGGGAGAGAAAACTTAGCAAATCAGACCCAGTGCCCATTTTACAGATGGGAAAACTGAGAGTCCCACCAGGCACCCTCCTTTCACAGTGGAATGGCACAGTGACTCTTAGGGGCACAGCTTGTTTGTCTCCATGGTCGTCTCTGAATTGTTTTGGGGAACTGTGAGCAGGCTTTGACCTGTTCTTGTATTCAGTGGCTGTTTAGAACTACAAATCTGCTCTTTTCTGGATAATGCCGGTGTCTGTAAAAATACACGTGTTACTGTGATTTAACAATCGGGAGGAAAAGACACTTAAGACTCAGTTCTGCCTCTTAAAAGCGGTGTGACTTGGGGCAATTATTTAACCTCTTTAGGTGTCAGTTTCTTCCTCTGTAAAATGGGGAGAATAATACTATTTTAATATTTGCCTCCTAGGATTATAGTGAAGATTAAAGGAGATAATTTATGTCAGGTGTTGAATACAGTTGTGGGTATTCTTACAATTGTGTTACACTTTCATCCCTGGTGTTCATCATCTCAACCAGATAAAAATAGGGCTTACAGCACATTCTTTTTTATATCCAGAAGGCCTAGTAGACACTCACTAAACGTTTGTTTAATTAGTGAATTTCTGAAAAATGGTAGATCTTGTAGACCACGCTAAAATGGTGGGCAAGCCGTCTTCCCGTCTTAGCCAGGACTGGACTTGAACCAGTTGTGATCCAACTTCTCTTCCTTCCCCTGCCCTTCCCCACACCTCTGCCTTCTCTCAGGGAAACGTCAGAACTTGTCCCTCCCTCTGTAAGGTGGATGAATGTAAGATCCAGGTGGCCCCTCTCCTGAGGATTGCATTCAAAGTCCTCTCAGTAATTGTGAACTTCTGCTGCCAGTGCAAGGAGCTGGTCACGAGCTCAGGAAGTAAGGCAGAGACTGGCGGGCTGCCCGCTGAACCTGCGATGGGGCTGTTTCCAGCCAACCTTGAGGCTGAGGGGACTCCAGCTCATGGTCACCCCACGGGAGTGTCAGAGCACAGCTGTGCTCCACAAGGCTTTTGATCCCTGGTTGTTTGGAAGTAGCTTTCCAGGGCTTTCTTCTGAGGCACCTCTGGTGGGACTCAAACCTCTGACCTTTCAGTTAGCAGCTGAGTGTGGTGACCATTTGCATCACTCAGGGACTCCGTATTATCCCTCCTCCTTCTAAACTCCTTGTTCTCTGTTTCTGTTCAGTCCTTCTCACCTGCAGAGTGGGCAGCAGGGGGCGCACTAGACTTCGAAATGTGCATTGCAGCCAGTGAAGCAATTCGACGTTTCAGACTCAATTCGGAGAAAGGGATTTACTAGGGAAATAATCGTTCTAGCAATCGGTTGCTATGAGTCGAAATCGACTCAAAGGCACCTGACGGCAGCGACCACATAGCTACATGTACTAAACTGTGACAGTGTGCCAGGTACTGTGCTGAGTGCTTTACGCATACGGTGGAATTTAAGCCTCCTAGCTCTACAAGGTGGGTGTGTAAGCAGTCCGATCTTACGCGCGTTCAGAAAGGACAAGTTGGCCATTGTAACCCAGCTAGTCAGTGGCTGAGCTGGGTGGGGCCTTCTGGCTTGTCTGACCCCAAAGGCTTACGGCCACTTCTCCTGTCAGAAAGATCCTTTGGTCAGAATTCTTGGTGCTTTTCCTTACCCTGGTGGTGCCTTCACCCACACTTAGGGGTGATACCCTTGGAAGGTGGCACCACCAGGATGAGCAAGGGCTTTGAAGTCAAACTACCTTGGCCCTGCCGCTCACTTGCTGTGTGATGGTGAGAAAGTTACTTAACCTCTCTGTGCCCCAGTTGCCTCATCTCTAAAATGGAGTGAGATATGTTGTGGTGGGGTTGTAGTGAGATCATTTTATGTAACTAGCACAGAACCTTGCTTGGCCCAGAGTAGGTGCCCAACAGGCGGTGGCTCTTCTGCCTAGAATAATTTCCTGAGAGGTCCAGAACTGTGTTGTCCCATAGATTTTCTGCAACAAGGGAAGTGTTCTGTGCTCAGTGCTGTACAATATGGTGGTCACTGGTTACATGTGGCTACTGGGTGCTCGATACGTGGCTACTGCAACTGAGGAGCGGGGTCGTAAATTTTACTTAATTATAATAAATTTAGATTTAATTAACCACATGTGGCCAGTGGGTATGATACTGGACAATGCAGATCTAAAAAGTGTCCGGGCTCAAAGTCTGTGTGCCCTGATAGCCCTAGGGTAGTGAATAAAATACATTCTGCATCTAGAGCCTGGCATATAGCAAGTGCTCGATGAATCTGAGTTTGTCAGAAAGAAATATAAGAGAAAGGAACATCAACAGCAAAGCCATGTTCTGCATTTGACAGATTATGCTAATTTGTGGGACTGAACACTCAGACTTCCCCAAAAAGTCTCCCAGCCAGAGTTTAGCACCGTACGTGGCTGCTTGGGGCGGGCTGTCACTTTGGCGCCTTGCCAAGCGCGTTGAAAGAAACCTGTTGCTATCCAGTCAATCCCAACTCAAAGCAACGCTATAGGACAAAGGAGAACTGCCCCATAGGGTTTCTAGGGCTATAATCTTTTTTTTTTAATTGTTCTTTAAGTGAAAGGTTACAGCTCAAGTTAGTTTCTCATACAAAAATTTATACACACATTGTTATGTGACCCTAGTTGCTATCCCTGTAATGTGATAGCACACTCCTCCTTTCTGCTCCGGATTCCCCGTGTCCATTCAACCAGCTCCTATCCCTTTCTGCTTTCTCATCTCGCCTCTGGACAGGAGCTGCCCATTTAGTCTCCTGTATCTACTTGAGCACTCTCTTCAGGAGTATCATTTTATGTCCTGTAGTCCAGTCTAGTCTTTGAAGAGTTTGGCTTTGGGAGTGGTTTCTGTTCTGAGCTAACAGAGTCCAGGGGCCATGTCTTCCGGGATCCCTCCAGTCTCAGTCAAACCATCAAGTCTGGTATTTTTACTAGAATTTGAGTTCTGCATCCCATCTTTCTCCTACTCCATCCGGACTCTTTGTTGTGTTCCCTGTCAGGGCGGTCATTGGTAGTAGCCAGGCACCATCTAGTTCTTCTGGTCTCAGGCTGATGCAGTCTCTGGTTTATGTGGCCCTTTTGGTTTCTTGGGCTAATATTTTCCTTGTATCTTTGGTGTTCTTCATTCTCCTTTACTTCAGGGGGGTTGGGACCAATTGATGCATCTTAGATGGCTGCTTCCTAGCTTTTAAGACCCCAGATGCCACTCACCAAAGTAGGATGTAGAACATTTTCTTAATAAACTCTGTTATGCCAATTGACTTAGATGTCCCCTGAAACCATGGTCCCCACACCCCATCCCCTGCTACTCTATCCCTCGAAGTGTTTGGTTGTATTCAGGAAACTTCTTAGCTTTTTGTTTAGTCCAGTTGTGCTGACTTCCCCTGTATTGTGTGTTGTCCTTCCCTTCACCTAAGATAATTCTTGTCTGCCATCCCAAGGCTATAATCTTTATGGAAGCAGACTGCCACATCTTTCTCCTGCAGAGTGACTGGTGGGTTCGAGCTGCTGACCTTTCGGTTAGGAGCCAAGCGGTTAACTACTGCGCCACCAGTCTCCTCCTTTCAAGCCAGTATCCTTTAAACAGTTGTTGAGCAATTATTTAGTGGGGGCAGGGAACAAACTTATTTCTAGTTAATAAAGATTATGTTCAACACAAATCCCCTTCATTTGTTCACTGGCTGAAGAAATCAGTGTTATTGGCAAAATCCTTTGTCCTTTTTAATGCCCCTCTCTTTAATTATCTTTTACAATTTTACAAAGCAGACCACTTGTTAGGAAATTTTTAAAGGTTTAACAGGCAAATAATAGAATAACTGGTTCACGGGAAGCAGTGCTACATCATGCATTTCTCCATTCTAAAGTGTCGTCTATTTAGGCTCTGCCTTTAGGCATTGGCCATCTGGCACATCTGTAGTTGGAGGCACATCCCATAGTTGAATTTTGCAGCTCACAGAGCAAGTGGCAGACTTCTTACTTCCTTCTGAGGGTCACTTCTACTCGGGCAGCACTGGTCATATTGTGTAATAGTGTCTGCGAGGAAACTGAGTCAAAGGGTAGCTTCTTTCCAGTGGTGTCCCTGGGTGGTGCAAACCGTTAATGGGCTCGGCTGCTAAGCGAAAGGTTGGAGGTTCAAGTCCACCCAGAGGCACCTCGGAAGAAAGATCTGGCGATCTACTCCTGGAAAATCATCCAGTGAAAACCGTATGGAGCAATTCTACTTTGACACACATGGGGCCACCATGAGTCGGAGTCGACTCGACATCAACTGTTTTTTTTTTTTTGTTTGGTTTTTTTTCCCAATGCATTTCTCCCATGATGCCTACTGTCTTTGTGGACTGACCCTGAGCAGCTGACCTCCCCTCCTCCGGTCCTGACCCGCTGTCACATGCAGTCCCTGAGTCTAGAGCATCCTTGTCTGCCCTTTGCTGTTGGCAGACTCTCTCTTCACTCCTCATCATCCTGAAGACCTGCACTCTCTCTGTGCAGCCTGCCTGCTAACTTGATGTAGCTGTGAGCAGAGAACCATGACTGAGACCCAAGGCACCAGCAACAGAAAGTCCAGTGTAAGGAGTTCTTTCTTTGGCTTTTCTTTTTGCTGCACCTCAAAGCCCTCTAAGAATACAGAGAATTCTCCATCAGAATGACACACTCTTCTCCCTTTTTAAACTCTTTGAGTAAGCAAACCTTAAAACTGGGACTGCTTGGCATGATTGCAATGGCTAATCCCAGACCTAAGAAATTCTGTTTTAAATTACGCTGCAGTTAGGTTTGAAGCCTGCCTCTGCCTTCTACAAAAGACAATTTGGCTTCCTGTGGAAGTTTTAATTGCTTGTGACACAGAGTGTAGAGATCTGGGCCTTGCTCACGTAAATAATCTTGCTATCTTAACTGCTCTCAGTAACTGCCTAGGCTCTAACTCACTCCCTCTTAGCTGGGTGGGCAATGTTTACATTTCAGAAGGCTTCAAGTTGGAGCTGATCTAAACTTCTTCCTAACCAAATGGTTGGCTTTTACATTTCAAGGACTCCAACTAGTGTTGAATCCACTTACAATCAATCACTAAACCCCCACATCAGGAATGTTTTCATAGCTTGCTGTAGAAATATTGCCTTAGTCAATTTGTATCGGGAAGTAAGAGATTGATGGGGCAGTTCTACTCTGTCTTACAGGGTCGCTATGACTTGGAATCAACTCTACGGCAATGGGTTTGGTTTTTTGGTTTGGTTAGGCTAGAAATTGATGTTAGGAAAGTTTGTAGTTTGACAACCCCTTGTAAATGTTCCTTCCTTTCCCTGTACCGCCCCTCCCCCAGGTTGTGAACACATTTTGCCTTTGTTGCTGTGCCTGATAAATCCTCAGCGCCCTTCCTACAAGAGAGAGCGCACGCTGCTTCTGGTTTGAGTTCCTGTGTGGTTCTCCGTTTCACAGAATGACCTCACTTGTCTTTTTCCTTCAATAACAATCTTTGTAATAATTTCTAGTGGAGCACTAGTCTAGTGGTTTCACTGTCTCTTACAATAACTCATTCCCAGTTTTGTCACAAAGGTCCCTTGCCAGTGGGGTCCAGATCCGGATACAGAGGCTTTCTCCTTGATTCTGCCTTTGACTGAGAAGTGGGTCCAACTCCTTATCCATTCACATCATGTCCTCCTAGCTCTCCAGATGATTGGACGGCCTTTCCCGAATCACCTTTTCCCAGTATTCCAGCAACCTGAGTAGCATCGATACTCCGTAAGGCACTGTGGTTACCAGTTGCTGTCGAGTCGCTTTCAACTCAGGGTGACCCCGTGTGTGTCAGAGCAGAACTGTGCTCCACGGGGTTTTCAATGGCTCATTTTCAGAAGTGGATCGCTAGGTCTTTCTTCTGAGGCACCTCTGGGTGGACTCAAACTGCCAGCCTTTTGGTTAGCAGCCGACACGCTAACCATTTGCATCACCAAGACTGTACATAGTCCGGGTTAGGTAAACATTAGCAGAGCTTAAAAAAACCTGTAGCCGCCGTGAAGTGCTTCATCCGAGTCTTTGCCAACCCGCTATGAAAATGGCAGTTCTCACACAGTGGCCAAACGTGGGATTTCATGCCATGTTTATTCCCTTCTTAACCTGTAGCCTCAGCTCCCTCCTGCCCCTCCTCAGCCCTTGTCTGTTCCACGCACTGCACTGTTTCCAGGTATCCTTTACATCCCGGGAGACAACACAAATTGGCGGTTGCCAGGGGCTAGGAGGAGGAGGAGGAATGGGGAGTCACTGCTTAATGGGTACAGGCTCCCTTTCAGGAAAATGAAAATGTTTCCGAACTACATGGAGGTGGTGAATGCACTAAAAGCCACTGAATTGTTCACTTTAAAATGGTTGGTTTTATGCTAGATGAACTTCATCTCAATGCTAATTGGTTAGTTTGAAAAGAGCTGCCCTCCTCTTCTGGGCTGGGTCTCTTGGGTGTCTCCCCCAGATCCATCCGCTGCCCCTGGCATCTGACCATCTTTCAAGGGGGCCATTTGGGATCCAGTTGGGTTCTGTCAATGGGGGTCCCTGGCAGGAGATTTGAGGGACAGAGAAGAGGAAGGATGGTAGTAATTTCCCGGCCCTTCCTCCAAGGCTGCCTCAGGCTGGCTGTTTCCCTTCTCCACACAACTCGCTCCTTTCAGGGGCTGGTGACAACGCCCCCCGCAACCTGATTCAGACCTAGGGATACTGACCTCTTGCTGCTTCTAGAAAAAAACAAAACTAAATTGCCATTTGAGCACAACTCCTGGCGACCCCATGTGTGCAGAGTAGAATTGCTCCACAGGGTTCTCAAGGCTGTGATCTTTAGGAAGTAGAACTCCAGGCCTTTCTTCCAAGGTGCCTCAGTTAGTAGCCAGGCTCTTAACCATTTATATCACCCAGGCACTCAGAGGCATAGCGAGGCGGGGAGCCGACGGGGCACTTGCGCCCCTGGCGCAAGTCCGAGGGGGCGCCAGATGAGGCGCGGAATGATATCCTGGGGCACAAGTGTGGAAGGCGCCTGACCGAGGCAGCCAAAGAAGACGGGGAAGGCGCTTCTGCTGACACGGCTCTGTTATCAGCATCTATTCATCTAGAAATGGTGGTGGTGGGGTGCAATTTAGAGATTGCCCCTGGGCGCTGGTTTCCCTCCCTATGCCCCTGCAGGGACCCCCTGGATTATGGCACCAGTCGCTGTGTTCCCTCCACTTGGCACCTCTCTGAAGAGTCCCTTTTGAAACACACCTTCCTCCATTTATCCTAAGGTGATGTGTCTGTTTATATTCCTGACTGCTCTGTCATCCTCCCAAAACCCAAACCCGCTGCCGTCGAGTGGATTCCGACTCATAGCGATACTATAGGACAGAGTAGAACTGCCTCGTAGGGTTTCCAAGGCTGTAAATCTTTACGGAAGCAGACTTGCATCTTTCTCCTGCAGAGCAGATGGTGGGTTCCAACCATGGATCTTTCAGTCAGCAGCTGAGCACTTAACCACTGTACCACTAGGACTCCTTCCTGTGAGCCCACTGCTGAGATTGATGTCCCCCTCCAAGCCTCGCTTGGGTTCAAAACATTTTGCTGTTTCTCCCAAACCCTGCATTTCTCAATGTTGTTATTTTTCAGACTGACCATCCATCTCCCTCCCTGCCTTCCCTCCTCCGTTCCGTCTCTCCTTCCTTCAGTTTCCTGGGTGGTTGTCTCTGTAAGCACTGGAGTCAGACTGGCTAAAATCCCAGCTCACCTGCCTATTAATTACATGACCTGGCCTCTCTAACCTTCCGTTTTCTCATCTGTACGATGGAGATCACCGGTGGGTTTTCCGGAGAATGTGGCAAAGTGCTAAGATGATGTCTGCGCAGAGGCAGGCACTCAGCACCTGCTGTCTGTGGATTACTTCTGCATTCTACTCTTTCTTTTCACTTTCCATTTCTCATCCGAGGTTCTCTCTCTTCCTCTTCTAGCTGGTGGCTGTCTTCTCCCCTCAGCACTTCCCATGGTCCTGAGCTGACCTTTAGATTCCTGGACTTCCAAGAAATCCTTAGTTTCCACGAGCCCAGTGTAATCAGAGAACAAAGTCGTTCCTCATTCTTGTTTCCTTATCCTGCTGGTTGTCGGTGTTGTTAGTAGTTGTCCAGTTGACTCCGGCTTGTGGAGACCCCGTGTGTGCACAGTGGAGCTGTGCTGCGTAAGGTTTTCAAGCCTGTGATCTTTCAGAAGCAGATCGCCAGGCCTTTCTTCTGAGGTGCCTCTAGGTGGGCTTGAACCGCCAACCTTTGTTGTTAGCAGTCCAGCGCTTAATCATTGGTGCTACCCAGGGTATAACAAAAGAAGCTCTAAGCTATGTTTCTATTTTTAGTGTTGCCTATGAAACAATGGGCACTGAAAACGTCATAGAGAGACGCGTAAAGAGGCAAGGGAATCTTTTCTTCCAGAGGGTGGGCCCCGCAGGAGGGAGAATCCCACACCAGTTCTAACAAACCACTTTACACATAAAGGCTCTGTGGGTATTTGTGGTTTTACAGTGGATTTGATCAAGATTATAGAGGAAGTACCAACATTTAGCAGGAAGATTTAGGAAGATTTGTGGCTATAAATTTTTCCATTGCTTGTCTGATCCATTTGACAAGTTTAAAAAGGATTGATTACATGACTCTCACCTCTAAGCTCCTGAGAATTGTAGGAACTAGATTAGGAAGGAGGGTAGGCATAAAATTCATCAGGAAAAAGTTGAGGATGCAGTTACAGCGCATCCACAGCTGAACCAATTTTCTCGATGCTCTGTTTATTTCATATTTTTATTTTCTCAAGAGTCCCCTAGAATAGCAATTTATGCCCATTTGCCTTTCCATCTAATTTTGCTTTAACAGTAGTTGGGAAAACGCAACCAGATGCTTTCTTTAAAAAAAGAACTCAACCTGTCGACATCGATGTCAAAATTGGCACCAGGTCTCCAGAAAGTCACTTTTTCAGTTCAGCTGATAATTAACCTGGCAAACCTGCCTCCTGAGTTCTGGAACACGGCATCTAAGGCTGAACCCTGACCTGGCTTTAGGGAAATTGCCAAGCTAAGCTGCTCTTTCTTGTAGTTCCTTGGGGAACCATGCCCTAAACAATGAAGCCTATTTAAACAATTAAATTTTAATTACCTGAGAGATGAATGCATTCTCCTTAAAAAAAAAAAAAAAAAAGAAAGAAAGAAACCACAGATGAGGCTAAAGTTTCCTCGGACCACCACTCCCAATCGTGACTCCTACCTTCTTTTGTGAGGAGCCCTGGTGGTGCAATGGTTAAGTGCTCAGCTGCTAACCAGAACGTTGGTGGTTCAAACCCACCCAACAGCTCTACAGGAGAAAGACTTGGCAATCAGCTCCCATAAAGATTACAGCCTAGAAAACCCTATGGGGCAGTCCTATTCTATCACATGGGGTCACTATGAGTCTGAATCGACTCCTAACTGCAATAACCTTCTTTTTTAGCTTGGAAATTACAAGCTTGGGGTGTATCTTTCCAGAACGTTTAGTTTGTGTTTTCCTACATATATATGTGCAAATAGGAAATAAGTAGCATTGTGTGTTTTTCTTACAATGCATCTTCTCCATTGATCCTTGCAGTCTGGTTTTCCCTGGAGCCATGTTATGGAAGACCACCAACGATCTCACTGAAAAACCCAATGGATACATTTCATCCCTCATTCTCCCTTTTGGAGTAAGGAGTTGACTTATGCCCATTGTTCTTTTATGAAGAATGATTGAAAATAGCTTCTTATTAAGGTAGAGGCTAATTTATTTTAATTTTTTTCTATAATTTGCTGAACTTTAAGAGAAAACTAATGAAAATGATTCCCTCTACAACTCCATATTTGTGCTAGAAAGATCTTAGACCTTATCCATTTTACACACCAAGAAACGAGTTCAAGAGGAGGCGGTCCAAGATGGCTGCATAGTCAGATGCCTCATAATCTCCCTCTTACAACAAAGACCTGAGAAAACAAGTGAATTGGATATAGATGACAACTTTGGAACCCTGAGCATCAAAGGCAAGGCTGAAGAATTAGACTGAGGGCCGAGTGGAAGGAGAGACAGTATAAAAACAGCAGACACAGAGAATTACAGATTGCTGGCGCCCTGCCAGCCTAACCTGCACAGTACAGCCATGTTGAGAAAAGCAAGCAACATTCCCAGACAAAGCCCCCATTACCTGGTACGGCAGGAGCGACTCTGCACCCCCTGCCCGGAGAAAGTTAAGTGCACTCACCTCACCCATCAAACCACCCCAATCCCCCTGTGCTGGAGGCCCATGGGCCTACCGTGCCCTCTTTACCACGCTAATCCATCCTACCCTCCCCCTGCACGTGATCATGGTCCACCAGCACCCACCACCATCCTGCCGCCTGAGCCAAGGGCCCATGGTCCAGTGGCGCCTGCCCCTTCACTCAGTAACTTGCACCAGGTATCCACAGACTGGCAGGGTCGCCTCTTTGCCTGGCCACTGGCACCAGGATCCTGCAGAATGGTGGTAGCAACTTCTCTGCCCAGACACCCATGCCACGAGCCCACGGCCTGGCGGTACCTGCTCCTACATCCAACCACCTGAGCCAGGGCCTGTGGAGTGGTAGTATCTGATTCTCCACCTGTCCACTAGCACTGGGGAATCAGCGGCACCACCTCTTCTGCCCAGCCAACCGCGTCAGGGGCCCGAGGACCAGTGGCGCCTGCTCCTATGCTAGGCTGCCCTCACGAGGGGACAATGGACCGATGACACCTACTGCTCTGCCCAGCCATTGGCGTCAGGAACCTGCAAACCAGAGGCACCCACTCCTACTGCCGCCACCTGCGCTGGGGACCCCAACAGCAGCGGAAAACCCTCCCCCATGTCACGCTCTAGTGAACAGGGGTGCACTCTCCCAGTGGGCACCCATGGACAGATAGCATCCCTCCTGCCTCTCCCTCCACACTGCCCCCACTCCCCCCACAACTGGAGGCTTGTGCCAACTCCAACCAACCCCACACAGCCCTGCCCACGCAGGATCATCGATGAGAATTTCTGTACCACCCACCCAGTGACCAACAACACTGGCACCCTCACCTTGACCACCTGGCAAATGGCAGTGCACACTCACAACACTCAGCCCAGCAACCAGTAAGAATGCTCCCTGTCCCATGCCCAGGTGACTGGCCAGACAGACACATCACCTCACCAGCAATGCCAGCTACATCCTCAGTCGCCCCATGAGACCCGTGAACAGAGATCTGCACCTACGCACTCAGCTGCTGCCCTACCCACCCGGAGATAGGTGGTGAGAGCTCCAGTTTGGACAGACTACTGACCAGAGTAGCACACACACCACACCTACTCAGATATTTGAAAACAAAACAAAAAATCAGGATGCAGCAAACAAACATACAATAAGTAAATATAATCCCAACTTAATGCCTCAGAGACAACAAACGATACCAAATCACATACAGAATCAGGACAAGATAGCTCCAGGAAGTTACCAAGATAAAGAGCCAGAAGACCTTTCAGAGGAAGAAATGGTAATGGAACTACCTTACAAGGATTACAAAAGACTAATATGTAGGGCTCTCCAAGAGATCAAGAAAAGAACACAAACAAAACCAAGGAACGCTCCCTGTAATTATGCTCCTATGTCCTCCTATTGAGTTGTGTGTTTCTGAAATTTTATTGCTAATCATTTGTACTTCTAGTTGCTGTTTTTGTATGGTTTATAATTGTCTATTTTAGACAAAGCAATAGCAGAATTCAGGAAAACAATGCCGGAACAAAGTGATAAAATAGACAATTGTCTATTTTAGACAAAGCAATGACAGAATTCAGGAAAACAATACAAGAACAAATGATAAAACAGACAATTGTCTATTTTAAACAAAGCAATAGCCGAATTCAGGAAAACAATACAAGAACAAAACGATAAAATAGACAATTATAAACCATACAAAAACAGCACTAGAAATCCAAAAGATTAGCAATAAAATTTCAGAAATACACAACTCAACAGGAGGACATAGGAGCATAGTTGAATCAATGGAAGACAGAATCTGTGGAGTAGAGGACATATCCTTTGACACCAATTTGTTTGAGGAAAAATTAGAAAAAAGAATGAATAAAAATAAAGCCTAAGAATTATGTGGGACTCTATCAAAAGGAAAAATTTACACCTGATCAGAATTCCAGAACAGGAGGAGGCAAAAAAAAAAAAAAAAACCCAGAGAGTATTGTTGAGGATTTGCTGGCAGAAAACATTCCCAATATCATGAAAGATGAGAAGACATCCATCCAAGAAGCTCAAAGAACCCCATAAAGGATAGACCCCAAAAGAAAGTCACCACGACAAAATATAATCAAACTTGACAAAACCAAAGAAAAAGAAAGAATCCTGAGAGCAGCTTGGGAAAAAAGAAAAGTCACTTACAAAGGGGAACCAATAAGACTAAGCTCTGATCACTCAGCAGAAACCATGCAGGCAAGAAAGCAATGGGATGACACATATAAAACCTTGAAAGAAAAAAAATTGCCGACCAAGAATTATATATCCAGCAAAATTATCTTTCCAAATACAATGGTGAAAAGAAGACATTTCCAGATAAACAGAAATTAAGGGAATTTGTAAAAACCAGACCAACCTTACAAGAAATATTAAAGGGAGTCCTTCAGACGGAGAACCAACAACATCAGACAACAACCTGAGATTAGGACACAGGACAGCATCAGGCAGATACCAGCCCAGATAAAGAATTCTCAAAAATAAGACAAAGTTAAAAGAATGAACATAGGGATCCAGAGAGATCAATCTGTAAATGATGACAACAGTCATCATTTGTCAACAAGAAGGAAGAATTAATGGTGTAGTTATAGAACTTTCATGTGGAGAGGAAGTCAAGGTGATATTAAGAAATAAAAGACTACTGTAAACTTAGGAAGATAAAGGTAAAATTCAAGGTAACCACAAAGACAGTTAACAAACCTACTCATCAAATTAAAAAAGAAGAAAAACATAAAGATCCAGTAAACACAAAATCAGCAATGAATTAAATGAAAAAATACACAACAAAAAGAACACAGCACAGAAAATTAAGCAGCACAAAGAAACTGTTAACACCACAAAAAAAAGCACAACGAAATGACAGCAGTAAACTCATACCTATTGAGAATCATGCTGAATATAAATGGCTTAAATTCCCCAGTAAGTAGAGAGTGGCAGAATGGATTTAAAAAGATTACCCATCAATAATGCTGTCAATAAGAAACACACCTTAGACACAAAGACGTAAATAAGCTACAATTCAAAAAAAATGGAAAAAAATAGCAAACAATAACCAAGAAAGAGGACAGTAGAATTTAAGGCAAAATCTACCACAGAAGATAAGGAAGCACATTTTATAATGATTAAAATATCAATTCACCAAGAGGACATAACCATCATAAATACATATGTACCCTATGACAGGGCTCCAAATTACATAAAACAAACTCTAATAGTGTTGAAAAGAGAAATAAGATAGTTCCACAATAATAGTAGGAGAGTTCAACACACCACTTTTGGTGAGGGACGGAAAAACCAGAAAGAAACTCAACAAAGATACAGATCTAAATGCCACAGTCAATCAACTTGACCTTATAGACATATACAGAACACTCCACCCCACAGCCGCAAAGTACACCTTCTTTTCCAATGCACATGGATTATTCTCCAGAATAGACCACATTTTAGGCCAGAAAGCAAACCTCAATAAAAGCAAAACATCAAAATTATACAAAACATTTTTCCTGATCACAACGCTATAAAAGTAGAAATCAATAACAAGAACAAGGAAAAAAAAAATCAAATACATGGAAACCGAATAACACCTTGCTTAACAACCAATGGGTAATAGAAAAAATAAAAAATGGAAATTAAAATTTCCTAGAAAAAAACAGGAATGAAAACACAACATACCAAAACCTTTGGGACATAGCAAAAGCAGTGCTCAGAGGTCAATTTATAGTGATAATTGATAATTGCACACACCAAAAAAGAAAGGGCCAAAATCAAAACATTAACCCTACAACTCAAACAAATAGAAAAAGAGCAGCAAGAGAAGTCCAGTCACCAGAAGAAAGGAAATGATAAAGATTAGAGCAGAAGTAAAAGAAACAGAGAACAGAAGAACAATAGAAATAATCAAGAGGATCAAAAATTGGTTCTTTGAAAAGATCAACAAAATCAACAAACCACTGGCCGCCCCCAAAGTCCACCTTTCAGCCAAAGATTAGACAAGCCTGTAAAACAAACAATAACACAGGTGTGGAATGTGCTTCTTAGTTCAGTCGAGTATATGAGACCAAATGGGTAACACCTGCCCAAAAGCAAAGCTGAGAAGGCAGGAAGGGACAGGAAAGCTGGACAAATGGACATGGGAAACCCAGGATGGAAAGAGGGAGAGTGGTGACACATTGTGGGGATTGCAACCAATGTCACAAAACAATTTGTATATAAATTTTGGAATAAGAAACTAATTTGCATTGTAAACTTTCACCTAAAGCACAATAAAATTAAAAAAAAAAAGAATTCAACATGGATTAAAGACCTAAATTTAAAACCTAAAACTATAAGTTTAATTGTCTTAGGTTGGGTTCTCTAGAGAAGAACCAGAAAAGTGTGTGTGTGTGTGTGTGTGTGTGTGTGTGTGTGTGTGTGTGTGTGTATCTGTATCTATCTATCTATAATGTGTGTATACACACACACACACATTGAGGGAGGGAAAGATTTATCTCAAGGAAATGGCTCACATGTTTGTAGAAGCTGGCAAGTCCCAAGTCCGTGGATCTGACGTCAGGCAGGAGTCTTCTCTGGACTCACATAATGACAAGGGCTGACGAATCCAAGATCAGCTGACAGTGTGGCAGGCCTCTAACTCAAGTCCCAAGAACCGGAGGTCAGATGATGATGAGCTGGATGCATGATCCAGCAAAGCTGATAAGCTTTTCTAGAACATCAGTATATATTGGATGCAGGCCACACCCCTGAGGAAACTCCCCTTACAACTGATTGGCTGATCATATTAGCTCACATCATAGAGCTGATTTCATTATCACAAAATGAAGGATAACTGAATCATTACATAACTGCCAAATTATATACTGCTATCATTATATAACTGCCAAACTACTGAGAATCATGGCCTAGCCAAGTTGAAACATAGCCTTAACCATCACAGTCCACCCCTTGTCAACTTGGTGCCTGTACACGTCTCCTTAAACCATACATAAATCTCCAAATAAAGACAGTTATAGAGTCATACTTGCCCCTAACATGATACAACTAACACAGGCACAACTGAAAATGCACTAGTCTCGTTTACATCTTACATTTTATAATAAGTAATAGAATAAGGGAGGGAAGAAAACAAAGATATTTGCTATATCCATATATGTGTATATGTCCAAATATATATGTATATATACACATATATATATATATGCACACATACACATATAACAAAACAAAGAAATACTAAAAGCAATTATAGTCCTCATTTCTGCAACTGGTCTTGTGGTTGTTGCTGGTATTTAGAACTTCGTTATAATATAATGTCCAAAGACCTGGAGTTAGACAACCGAAAGGGAAGAACATACTTGGCATTTCTCAAGCTGAAAGAACTGAAGAAGAACTTCAAGTCTCAAGTTGCAATACTGGAAGATTCTATGGGCCCTGGTGGCACAATGGTTATAAGCTCGGCTGTTAACCAAGAGGTCACCAGTTCTAATTCATCAGCCGCTCCTTGGAAACCCTATGGGGCAGTTCTACTATGTCCTATAGGGTCACTATGAGTTGGAATTGACAGCAGCGGGTTTATGGGGAAAATATTCAATGATGCAGGAAGCATCAAAAGAAGATGGAGGGAATATACAGAGTCACCATACCTAAAAGTATTGGTTGGTGTTCAGCCACTTCAGGAGGTAGCATATGATCAAGAACTGATGGTATTGAAAGAAGAAGTCCAAGATGCACTGAAGGTATTGGTGGAAAACAAGGCTCCAGGAATTGACAGAATACCAACTGAGACGTTTCAACAATGATGCAGCGCTGGAGGTGCTCACTCATCTACGACAAGAAATTTGGAAGACGGCTACCTGGCCAACCGACTGGAAGGGATTCATATTTGTGCCCATTCCAAAAAAAGGTGATGCAACTGAATATAGAAATTATTGAACAATATCATTAATATCACATGCAAGTAAAATTTTGCTGAAGATCATTCAAAAGTGGCTGCAGCAGTACGTCAATAGATAACTGCCAGATTCAGAAGAGGACCTGGAACAACGGATATCATTGCTGATGTCAGATAGATCATGGCTGAAAGCAGAGAATACCAGAAAGACATTTACCTGTGTTTTATTGACCTTGCAAAGTCATTCAACTGTGTGGATCATAACAAATTATGGATAAAGTTGCAAAAAAAACGGGAATTCCACAATACTTAATTGTGCTCATAAGGAACCTGTACATAGACCAAGAGGCGATCGTTTGAACAGAACAAGGGCTTACTGAGGGGTTTAAAATCAGAAAGCGCGTGTTGTCGGGGTTGTATCCTTTCACCATACTTACTCTATTTGTATGCTGAGCAAGTAATCCAAGAAGCTAGACTATATGAAGAAGAACGGGGCATCAGGATTGGAGGAAGACTTATTAACAACCTGCAGTATGCAGATGACACAACCTTGCTTGCTAAAAGCAAAGAGGACTTAAAGCATTTACTGAAGAAGATCAAAGGCTACAGCCTTCAGTATGGATTACACCTCAACATAAAGAAAACAAAAATCCTCACAACTGGACCAATAAGCAACATTATGATCAATGGAGAAAATATTGAAGTTGTTAAGGATTGCATTTTACTTGGATTGACAATCAACATCCATGAAAGCAGCAGTCAAGAATCAAATGACATATTGCATTGGGCAAATCTTCTGCAAGAGACCTCTAAAGTGTTAAAAAGCAAAGTTGTCACCTGGAAGACTAAGGTGTGCCTGACCCAAGCCATGGTAATTTCAATCACCTCATATCCATGTGAAAGCTGGACAATGAATAAGGAAGACCAAAGAAGAACTGATGCCTTTGAATTATGGTGTTGGCAAAGAATATTGAATATATCATGGACTGCCAGAAGAATGAACAAATCTGTCTTGGAAGAAGTACAGCCAGAATGCTCCTTAGAAGCAAGAATGGAGAGACTTCATCTCATGTACGTTGGACTCATTATCAGGAGGGACCAGTCCCTGGAGAAGGATATCTTGCTTGGTAAAGTAGAGGGTCAGCAAAAAAGAGGAAGACCCTCAATGAGATGGATTGACCCAGTGGCTCCAACGATGGCTCAAGCATAACAGATTGTGAGGATGGCACAGGACCGGGCAGTGTTTCATTCTGTTGTACACAGGGTCACTATGAGTCGGGACCAACTTGAGGGTACTTAACAACAGAAGTATAAAGATCATGGGAAAATAATCAGGACAATGCTAGGGGCCCTAATGTGTGGTATAAACAGAATACCAGACATAACCTAAAATGCACAAACAGTAGAACATGAACTAGATAAAAAATTAAACACTTACGCTCATCAAAAGACTTCTCCAAAGAGTAAAAAGAGAACTTAACAGACTGGGAAAACAATTTTTGGTGTGACGTATCCTACAAGGGTCAATCTGTAGAATTTATGGAAAGCTTCAACACCTCAACAACAAAAAGACAAAGAATCCAATTAAAAAATTGGCTAAGGATATGAACCCATATTTCACCAAGAAGTCATTCAGGTGGCTAACTGACACATGAAGAAATGCTCATGATCATGGGCCATTAGAGAGATGCAAATTGAAACTGCAATGAGATACCATCTTACCCTGACAATAATGGCACTAATCAAAAAAAAAAAAAAAAAGAGAAAAAGAAGAAAAAACATTGGCAAGGCTGTGGGGAGATGAACTCTTATACACTGCTGGTGGGAATGCACAATGGTGCAGCCACTGTGGAAATGGTATGGCGCTTCCTTAAAAAGCTAGTAATAGAAATACCATATGATCTAGCAACCCCACTCCTAGGTGTAAACCCTGAACAATAAGAGCTGCGACACGAATAGACATCTGCACACCCACGTTCATTGCAGCATTTTTCACAATAGCAAAAAATGGAAACAACCTAAGTACCCATCAGCAGATGAATGGATAAACTGTGGTACATACACACCATGGAATACTATACAACGAAAGAATAACAACAAAACATCTCACAACATGGATGAATTTGGACGACATTATGCTAAGTGAAATAAGTCAATCACAAAAGGACAAATACTGTATGAGACCACTACTGTTTTTTTTTTTTATTGTACTTCAGGTGAAGGCTTACAGAACAAATAGTTTCTCATGAAACAGAGGTACACATGTTGTTTTATGACATTGGTTAAC
>NW_004443937.1:44044945-44052391 GCF_000243295.1 Trichechus manatus latirostris | reverse complement strand
ATTGTTACATTTTGCGTGTGAACTTTTTCATGGGTTTTTACAATAGAGGTCTCATACAATATTTGTCCTTTTGTGATTGACTTATTTCACTCAGCATAGTGTCCTCCAGTTTCATCCATGTTATGAGATGGTTCACAGATTCATTGTTGTTCTTTCTCATTGCATAAGACCACTACTATTTAAAAACAAAATGTTTACACACAGAAAATAAGAAAATTCTTTGAGGGGCACAGTTGTGGAGGCATCTTGGAAATGGCCAAACACCTCGCAGGATGAAGTTCCTAGGCTCAAAGGTGGGTTGTCATCGACTCCAGGGACATCTATGTCAGTTGGCACTGCGTAGTTCATGGACATGATGCTCTGCATTGTGCTTTGGTGGATGGCATCTGGAGTCTTGGAGGCTTGTGAGCGGCCATCTGGGATGCAGCTGTTGGTCTTTTCCTATCCAGAGTGGGAGAGAGTGAGGAGGACCGGAGACTCGGGGAGCAATTGGTGTGAGGGGTTGGTGGACCACATGAACCACAGCCTACACAACCCTGAGACCAGAGGAGCTGGATGGGGCCCGGCTGCCACTGCTGACCGCTCTGACTGGGATCACAGCAGAGGGTACCAGGCGGGGCGGGAGGGAAGTGTGGGACAGAAAATCAGGTTCATGGAAAGGACCGAACTTGCTAGTCTGACGGAGACTGGGACCCCTGAGACTATGGCCCTAAGACAGACACCCTTCTGACCTGGAACTGAAGCCATTCCTGGAGACCACCTTTCAGGCAAATGATAGACAGGCCTATGAAATAAACAGCAACACCGAGATGAATGTGTTCCTTAGAACCGTCAATTACACAAGATCAAAAGGACTACATTGCCGAAAAGCAAAGATAACAGGCAGGACAGTGCAGAAGATCAGGACAAAAGAAAGTGGGGACCCCAGGGCAGAAATGGAGAGCGCGTTGACACACTGTGGGGAATGCAACCAATGTCATGGAACACTTTCTGTACAGACTATCAAATGGGAAAGTAATCTGCTCTGTAAACTTTCACCTACAGCACAACAAAAAATTTAAAATAAAAACAAAAACAAGTTCAAGAAGGGAAATGAGGCAGCTGGGGAAAGCATTAGGGCTGAGCCCCTGTTCTCTGAGTCCTGGTTTGCTGTGCTTCCCTCCGCTCCAAGCTCACATGTTACTGGAACTTGGTTGGTGAAGGGAATCCCATAAATACCTAAGGAAGAAGCTCCCTGAAGGAAGGAGGTGTAAACTAAGTATCCAAGGAACATAAGACCCACTTTTTTTTTTTTTCTTGATAAACAGCAGCATGTAGAGGATATTAGACGCTACCTTCATCTTCACTGTTAGGTTATAGTAATACTTTCCTTGTTCGTCTCCTCTTCCCATCCCGTCTCTCTTCCAAGTCACCCGCTCTTTTTTAAATTCTTCTTTCAAACTCCACCTTGGCTACCCAGTGACCTTCTGCTTTGAATTTCTTCATATTAAATACTAACTGCTAACATCGATGGTACTCACTCTGCGAAAGATTATACAAGTGTTTTGATGCATTTTCTCCATTCATCCTCACAGAACTCCACACAAGCTTGGTACTATTTTATCTCCATTTTACAGTTAAGGAAACTGAGGCTCAGAGAGGATAGGCAACTTGGCCAAGGTCTCCTAAGCAGTAAGTTGCAAGACTAGGCTAAAACTCTACTCGCTTCTTGACTCTGAAGCTTACACTCGTAACTCAATCCTATATTGTTGTTGCTGTGGCTGCTGTCACACTGGCCCCCCTACTGATGGTGACCCCATGCACAATGGAACAAAACACTGCCTGGTCCTTCACCATCCCCATGATTGGTTACAGGTCAGACTGTTGTGATCCATAGGGTTTTCATTGGCTGATTTTCTAAAGTAGATCTTCAGGCCTTTCTTCCTAGTCTGCCTTAGTCTATAAGCTCTGCTCTGACCTGTTCAGAATCATGGCTGCATGCAAGCCCCCACTGACAGACAGGTGGTGGCTGTGCATGAGGTGCATTAGCTGGGATTTGAACCCAGGTCTCCCACATGGAAGGCAAGAATTCTGCCACTGAACCACCAATGCCTCCCACCTATACTATCCCATGCTTAGTGCCTTTGACAGCAGACAAGAAAAAACAATCAAGGGTAGAATGGGAGAAGCATGCAGAAAGCTTTTAATAGGTTCTGGCAAACTGTCCTGTAAACAGTTGGAGCTCAGTGAATGACGCCTAAATGAAATGCTCTGGAAACTGACGGAGTTAACGTGTAAAGCACTGGAACAACGTCTGGTACCTGTTGCTGTTGTCAGGTGCCGCCGAGTCGATTTCAACACAGTGACCCCAGGTGACAGAGGAGAACTGCCCCATAGGGTCTTCTTAGCTGTAATCTTTATGGGAGCAGATCATCAGGTCTTTCTCCTGAGGAGCCGCTGGGTGGGTTCGAACCACCAACATTTTGGTTAGCAGTCGCGCACTTAACCATTTATGCCACAAGGGCTCCGAATCTGGTACCTAAACCAAAACCAAATCTGTTGCCATCAAGTCGATTCCACTCATAGCGACCCTACAGGGCAAAGTAGAACTGCCCCATAGGGTTTCCAAAGAGTGACTGGCGGATTCTGACTGCCAACCTTTTGGTTAGCAGCCAAGCGCTTAACCACTGCGCCACCAGGGCTAGGAAGGACTAAACGAGTATTAGCTGTCACTGTTAATCTGTGCAGTGTGCTGAGTGTCCCCGCAGCCAGGCGTCTCCAGTGGAGCCGCACCTACTGACAGCACACGTGCAGCCGGAGCAGAAGCACCCCGCTCACCCACACTGCTGTGAATGTGATAGGACGTGCTTGCTGTACGTGTCGCCGGGCTGTGGGGTGGCTTGTTACGCAGCATGTTCTGCTCATAGCTGACTGATGCACAGGCTCTTCTCCCGACCACCACAGAAGGAGAGCTGTGTCTTCCTAACAGTTAAAAACAAAAACGCTGAGGTTGATTTTGATTGGTCAGGCTTAGGTCTCCTCCCGTCGGCTGAACTACCTGGCTGAAAGTGAAGAGAGCTGGGTCTCCAGAGTAAGACCGTGGTGCTGTCACCAGGAGAAGGGATGAAGGATGCCAGGCAAGCAGAAGGACGGATTCTCATTGCACTGGCTTGGAGGAGATGTAGGAACCGATGTCCCATGGCTCCGTATTAACCAGGAACCAGCCTTGCTCATGTCCACACTATATATGGTTGTTACTGCTGTTGGGTGTCATTGAGTCAATGCCGACTCATAGTGACCCCGTGTGACAGAGTAGAACTGCCCTATAGGGTTTCCTAGGCTGTAATCTTTATGGAAGCAGATTGCCAGATCTTTCTTCCACGGAGCTGCTGGGTGGGTTCCAACCACCAACCTTTGGGTTAGCAGCCAAGTGCTTAATCATCTGCCCTACTAGGGCTCCTTCTACATATGGCAGTAGGGCAGAACTTAGCTGGAGCTAAGAACCAGTCACCAGCTGGCCAGGTAGGGAGGCCCGGCACACGGTGTTTGGTGGTCCCCAAAAATCAAAAAGATTCAGCCCCTCGGCCAGCTGGCAGGCTACCACTTGGCCACTGGGCCTGCTTCCCTACAGTGCCAGCTTAGCGTGGAGGAGGAGAGTAGGGGCCAGGTGGTTGCTGGGTTGACACCTGGGCCTGATTTAGAGCAGTTCTATCTTCGCCAGCCCGGCTCTCCAATTGCTCTCCTGGGGATTTAACCTCCAGTGGGGTTAGGCTGCTGTGCTTCTGACTCGAGAGAGAAAAGGTCTGAGTTGAAAGCATGACATGTGATAAGTGTAACCACCTGGCCCTGTCCTGTGGGGTCACTAACTTCCTGCTGAATATAATTTAAAATGAAGTGGAATTAAAAACTGTGATGGCTGTATCTTGCTTTCTTCCTCTAAATCCTACCCTTCTGCCCCGACCTTTCCACCTGCTCTATTTACTACCTGCTGGTTTTAAGGAAGGCCACTTGGCTCCAGGATAGTAGTGGGGCATTTTTGACGGGCACTGCACGGGGGAAAAGGAAAGCTTCTGCCTCATTCTGGCAGAATCATGTCCCCAGGCTGCCCTGGAACCTGCACTTTCCCCAGGACGTCTGTCATGGAGAAGCGTTTGGAGATGTAAGCAGAGGGCCTTGCTGTCTCTAGTCCCCAGGGTGACCTATCACTCTTGCCCTCCCCCATCTCCCACCTTTAAATGCCAACTCTCCCTAGAGAGCTGGGAGACAGCATTGGGAGAAGGCCGGGGTGGGGGATGCAGACAGTGGCCGATGTGTTCACTCTGATTACACCATTACGGGTGAGACAATAGCTACGTGAACACAAGCAGGCAGGCTTCAATGCAGCTTTCTTTCCCTCCTCAATGCGGCTTTGACTTGGCCGGGGCTACCCAGGAGGAATTTCAGTCTAACTGGGGCAGCCCAGCCTGGGAACCATGCCATACTCTGTGCGGTGGTTCCTGTCATGATTTGGGAGGTTACTGGGATCCAGCTTGGGACCTTCCATCGACACAGACCTCTTCCACCCAACCAGAGGCTCCCACCAGCCTGATTGCTGTTAGCGTGTATCCTTGGTGTTATGGGTTGATCTGTGTCTCCAGAGAGAGATGTTCACGTCCTGATGCCTGGCACCTGTGAATGGGACCTGATCTGGAGATAGCATCTCTGGAGATGTAGGTAGTTAACACGAGGTCATCCTGGAGTAGGGTGGTGTCCTTAGAAAAAGAGGAGACACACAGACAGACACAGAAGGAACACAGACACGTGGGGATGGAGGCAGAGATTGGAGACATGCTGCTGTAAACCAAGGAACACCCGGGGCCACCAGAAGCTAGTAAAGGACAAGGAGGAATCCTCCCCTCGACCCTTCAGAGAGAGCACAACCCTGCCAACACTGGGTTTAGACTTCCACCCTCCAGAATCGGGACAGAATAAATTTCTGTTGTTCTGAGCCGCCCGATTTGTGGTCCATTTCACGGCAGCCCTAGGAAATGAAGCCACCGCCTGGTGGTACGATTGCTAGTGCCAGTTAGCCAGCTGTTTCCTCTCAGCCCCAAGCCCACAACTGTTTTGTGATTCTGTGGCTGGGACTGCAAGCTCCGTTCCTCCCACGCCGCCGATGCCCTGTTGCTGTTGTTGTCAGCTGTGGACTAACGTGGCGGTCAGGTTTTGACTCAAGGCCAGCTCACTAACAACGTAACAAAATGTTGCCCAGTCCTGAGCCATCTTCTTGATCGTTGGCGTGTTTGAGCCCACTGTTGAGGCCACTGTATTGTGCCTTCCGATCTAGGGGGCTCATCTTCCAGCACTATACTGGACAGTATTCTGTTGTGATCTATACTGTTTTTATTGGCTAATTTTCAGAAGTAGATCACCAGGCCTTTCTTCCTAGTCTGCCTTATTAGTCTAGAAGCTCCACTGAAACCTATCCACGATGGGAAACCCTGCTGGTATTTGAAGTAACAGTGGCATAGCTTCCAGCATCACAGCCACAGGCAGGCCACCACGGCACGACACACGGGCAGACGGGTGGGGGGGGCGTCTGCTAGGTTCTGCCAATAGGGGGGCCCAGAGGGAGGCCACAGCTGAGGATGGAGAGGGGACTCCTTCCAGCCTCCTCCTGCATCCCATCAGCTTCCTCCAGAAATAGCAATTTGCTCCAATCTCTAGCTCTTTTCAACAGCCCAGGTACCAGCCTCTTAATCATTTCTCTGCCACATGATTTACAAAGTTCTCCTACTTTAGAGAAATCAGCCTCTGGTTTTTTAAAACAATCCTTGCTCTCTGTGTACAATTTCACTCACGACACAGAAGAGAAGCTCCAGCGGCTGGTACAGTATGCAGACAGGTTCCTGCCTGCACAAAGATTCAGTTTCCTCCCGAGTGGTGGATAAAGCTAAGAAGATAAAAAACAACCTTTCACCTCCAGGGACGGTAATGTAAGATTAATTTGAGGCTTTGAAACTAATGAGCTTGTTGCCGTACTCCGTGACTAACATGGTAGATGCGGAGCCAGCAACCCGGCGATCTTTCTTCCTCAGATGGGCCTTAGGAGGGGAGGAGGGAAGAGAAGAAACTCATTTTAAAAAATAATCCTCGGAAGAGACAGATCTGCGAGGTCCCCACAAAGCTGTTGTCAGAGGAAGGAAGAGAGAGAGAATTACGTGCCTTTAATCTGCCTAGCTTTTCACTGTCAAATAGGTGAAGGGCTCAGAAAGGCAAGAGTCTTAGGAGGTGGTTAAGTCCATGAACTTGGAGTTAGACCCTTTGGGTGTCTAGGCCTGACCTCTGACTTTCTAGATGTGTGATCCTGGGCGTGTTATTTAACTTGTGTTTCAGGAGGTTTGGGTTGGGCAGTGACAGAAAGCATTTATGTTTGGGCTGGGAATCTGGTTATTTTTATATTTTCCGTGGAGATGGAGAGAGGCAGGTGCAACCTGAGAGTGATCCAGCCCCAGATGGAAAGTCCAAGATTTCTACTTGGACAGAGGAGACGTCTCAGAGCAGAAGACAAAAGTGGAGCCAGGCGGACGTGGATCCGAGGGAACTGGTTTCAGCACCGGCCAAGAAAGAGCTGTCTCACAGGTGACTGCCCCACAATGGGATGGCTGCTGGGGAGGCAGTGAGCTCCCCGTCCCTGGAAGTATGCAAGCAGAAACCTTTTCCATTATATGAAAAGGTGGGCTCAATTATTTCTAAGGATTCTTCTCTCAGTTTAAATTCTGGCTGTGCTGTGTCACCTGGGGTCACTTAATCCCTTGGCACCTGGGTGGCCTCATCCATGGACAGGGCTGATAGTGCATGGGTCTCCCTCTTATGGCCTCTCTTCCCCTCCCCTTCACTCCCTCCCTCCAACAAACCGACACTCATGATGTGCCATGCACTGTGCTAGGCTCTGGGGATACTAAAGGGAAGAAGATACATGGATGGATGGATGTACATACCACCACGTGTCTGTCAGTTTGTCGTACTGCGTGAAGGAAGAGGTCCAATATGCACTGAAGGCAATGGTGAGAAGCAAGGCCCCGGGAATTGATGGAATATGAATTGAGATGTTTCAACAAACGGATGCGGTGCTGTAAGC
This sequence comes from Trichechus manatus latirostris, assembly GCF_000243295.1. NCBI lineage: Eukaryota > Metazoa > Chordata > Mammalia > Sirenia > Trichechidae > Trichechus > Trichechus manatus. Next base: position 44,045,292 of record NW_004443937.1, on the reverse strand, counting down.
ACTCATTCGTCTATGCCAAGAAATTTGGAAGACAGCTATCTGACCAACTGACTGGAAGAGATCCATATTTGTGCCCATTCCAAAGAAAGATGATCCAACAGAATGTGGAAATTATTGAACAATGTCATTAACATCATATACAAGTAAAATTTTGCTGAAGATCATTCAAAAGTGGCTGCTTCAGGGACAGAAAGCTGCCAGAAATTCAAGCTACATTCAGAAGAGGGCACGGAACGAGGGATATTATTACTGAAGTCAGATGGATCCTGGCTGAAAGCAGAGAATACCAGAAAGATGTTTACCTGTGTTTTATTGACTATGCAAAGGCATTTGACTGTGTGGACCAT
>NW_004443937.1:44016582-44036027 GCF_000243295.1 Trichechus manatus latirostris | reverse complement strand
CAGGGTCAGTCTCTCAGATATGGTACAGTAGGGCAGGTTTAGCTGAAGAGGAGTTACTGGGATGGGTTGTTTGTGGCACTTACTACAGCCACCAGGGTGGGTCAGTAATCAGTGCAAGGCAGGTTCCAGTAGGCCGTGCCTGTGCTGCTTGGTGGTATAATGTTAAGCGCATGGTGCAGGTAGGCAGGATGTAGCGGGGGGATTGTTATGTGTGGAGCTAAGATGGATATGGGAGGGAGGAGAGAGGAACAGGAGCCAAAAACATATGAACAAACAAAAAAGAATGCTGGCGGAGCTTGCCGTTGGAGTGAAGAGATGAGAGACTATGAAATGGAGAAAAACAAAAAGGGAAAGTGGGAGGAAAGAAAAGAAAAGAAAAGAATGAATAAATAAAAATCAGAAAGGTGAAAGAACTACAAAGTTCCCAGGGATCCCACCGGTGCGGCTGTGAGGTCAGGGGACGTTGTTCTCAGGCGTTGCAGTACAGCCTGGCTAGAAGGTGTAGAGGTATACAACGCCAGGTATTCAGGGAACAGAAAGAGAAGGAGGATATAGAGAGGTGAGAAATGGAGTAATGAAGAAAGACAAAAATGGAAAAAGAGGGAAAAGAAAACAAAACAAATTTTAAAAGAAAGAACAAGAAAAGCTCCCCCCAAAAAAAAAAAAAAAAAAAAAACAGCAAAAAAAGAAATGCCCTCTGGGATCCCTCTGCACGTCTGTGCAAGCTGAGGGGGTAGTTTCCAAGCCCCTCAGCAACGCCTGGCCAGAACGGGCTCCCAACTCAAGAAAAGGAAACGAAAACAAAGAAACAATTCAAAACAAACAAACGAACAAAAGCCCCGGGATCCCACCAGCGTGGCCGCCCAGACTGGAAAGGAGCTCCACACTCAAACGGAGCTCCACAGCCCCTCAGGAAGAAGCAGAGATGGTGCACAGAGCCACGTATTTGAGTGAAAGGAGGGGGAGGTGGTAAGCGGTAAGGAAGAAATCAAAACAAGCGGGAAAAAAAGCAACACCAGCAGCCAACAAATGGCACGCAGAGAGCCGGCCCGTTCAGGTGGGTGGAATCGAAGCAGCCGGCGCTCCCAGACGAGAGATTGTGGCCGCGGGAAGCAGAGGAGGCCCAGTGGGGGTGAAGAAGGGCGGGGGGTGGGAAAGCGTATATTGCAAATTACCAGTTGTTTTGTCTCCCGCTGGAAGCTCCATTAAGCTGCTTTCTCCTACCCCCTTTTGCTGTTTCCAATAGGAGTCCAAGATGGCGGATCCGCGCTGTGTTAGCTGATGGGGACCTCTGCATGAATCTCTCCTCGCTCGCCGTTCTCTATCAGTTTTCTCACTCCATTTGGTGCTTGGCTGAGTTCTTTATCTCTTCATTTGATGTTTTAGGGTTTCAGGATTGTTGTTTTCTCTCTTCAGCTTAGTTTTTCGGATCTTTGCTGTGGAGGGATGGTGTGATGCTTCTGCCTAGAGCACCATTTTCCCGGACGTCCTCTCCATAGGATTTTCTTGACTGTAATCTTTATAGAAGCAGATCGCCAGACCTGTCTTTCCCAGCACTGCTGGGTGGGTTTGAACTGCTAACTTTTTGGTTAGTAGAGGATCACTAACCATGTGTACCACCCAGGGACCTTATACATATACATCTGTATATACATATATGTGTACAGATACATCTACGTACACATACATACATATATACACACACATACACATATGTATATATACATATATGTACACACATACATATATACACATGCACACACGTGTGTGTGTATGTATGTGTGCTACCTTTGAGAAACTCAAACATTTAGTGAGGGGGATAGACAGATGGACAGATAAAACTTCCCTTAGGTGGACAAATGGAACCTAGAGGAGAGGCATTTAACCTGACAGGGATGAGTCGGGGAGGGGCAGTCAGAGAATGCTTCCTGGAGGAGGTGGTGCAAAAATTGTTTGGTGGTGGTAATTCCAGCAGAGGAAACAGTATGAACTATACAGAAGACAGTACTGCTGGGATGCAGTATGTGAGGTGAGAGTGACCTGCAGATAAGGCTGTGGCTGAAAAGTAGGCAGGGGCTAGATCATGGAGGCCCTGGTCTTCCATGTTAAGGAACATTAGCTTAGATCCTGTAAATAATGAAACTTCAGTGGCGGATGTTAAGCAGAAATGTGACACGTTCAGTTTTCCATTCTGGAACGACCTGTCTAGAGCCTGTAAGGAGGATGCATTGGGGAGAGGCCAGGCTGGGCCACCTGTTGGCAGACAGTTGAAGTCAGGAAGTCACCTAAACCAAAAGTGATGGTGGTATGAGCCAGGCCTCTTGTGGGGTTTCGGTGAGAATCAGATGATGGGATGCTCTTGAGAGCTTTGTAGTAAAATGTGAACTGCTCCCGATTGTGAAGGGTCATTATAATTACGGCCACTTTATAAAACTTTGGTTTGGGAGCCGGTAATATAAATTGGGTCCCCTCATCACTCACCCTGGAGAGGGCAATAAAATCCGTACATATGGTCCAAACCTGTGTAAAAGGTCCTTGTGCTTCACAAGGGCCTTTGAAAAGGTAATGAAACCACTGGCTTGAGAAATAATTTTGCAGATGCTTCTGGGACACAAAGCTTCCATCCCAAGACTGAATTTGGGTACTGCTAGGAAGGATGGGAGCGAGAAGCATAATATTAGATTTCACGCAGGCAAACTAAGAGGGCAGGTGATGCTCACTGAACACAGCGTAACGGATTTGGTCCACGAGGACACTGGAGACGGCTCAGATGTCTCCAATCTGCCCAAACGTTTTTGCAGACAGCTGGGAATTCACTAGTGTGATTTGGTCGAATATCTACTTGAGGGCACCTAACAGCAACAACATCCTTTCTTACTAGGATGCTTTGGGTCTCGTAGATATGCTCTGGAGTGCCCCATCTCAGGGATAGCAGAGGGGTCTCTCTGGTGTGGGTGTGGCATCTGCTTCCATACTATTTATGGCTGAGCTGAAAACTGTCTTCCATATTAACAATAGATGTGTGTAAATCTTTTTCGGTTACCTAGCAACTGGCACAACACAGAGGGTAGCAGGGCTGGTGGAGGTAAATTTGTTTTAGGAATGCCTTGGGAGCATTTCAGTGACACGTGGAAAAAAAGAAAATGAACAAACATGACTAATTAAATGTTTGGGTGTTTGGGTGTGTGTGTGTGTGTGTGTTGTTTTGGGGTTTCTTTTTTTTTTTTGTAAAAATTGAATCAGATAACAAAAACCATTCCTAAATCTCCATGCTCACTCCCAAGCTTTCTGGCAACAGCAAGGGTTTTACAAAGAGTAGATAATTTCTGAGGCCTCTCCCAAAGGGAAAATGCTTGGCCACTAACTAGCTGTGTGACCTCTGTGTCAATAAGAGGTCGGATCAGGGGACTGTAGTTTCATCAAATTTCTAGGATCAATGGGGTGGTAGGTGTTCCTGGGTAGAGCAAACAGTGAAGCCCTTGCCTGAGAACTGAAAGGCTGGCACTTAGAATCTACCCAGAATGCCTCAGAAGAAAGGCCTGGCAATCTACTTCTAAAAAATCAGCCATTGAAAACCCAGTGGAGCTCAGTTCTGCTCTAACACACATGGGGTCACCATGAGTCAGAGTCAACTCGGGGGCAACTGGTTTTATTTATCTATTTATTTTGTATGGAACGATAGGGTTTTTAGACTTCAGTTTTGTTGAATCAGACACCAAGGGTATGTGCCCAGTGTCAAAGTAGATTTTTAAAAAGGAAAAGGTGTTAAACTATGCAGAAGAGCTCATGAAGTCAAGAAGCATGTGAATTAAGGCATGAAGACATAGACATGTATATGTATGTATGCCTACACGTATACACATTCTCTGTATGTATGTATGTGTATACATATATGGAGATACATATACCTATATACTTGAATTAGTGTGTACATTAAGCTTGAGTTACAAGTTCAGGGCCTAGCAGGTGGCACAGAGAAGCTGGTGCCCAGGGACAAGGTGAGCCAGAAAGCCAGAGCTGCTCCTGGCTGCCCCCACCATGGCTGTGGGAGGATGGGGCCCAGTGCTGCTGCTGGATCCTCTGCTTTTCCAAAAAGCCACAAACCCAGAATTTGTGCAGAATCTTCTATTTTTAAAATATTAATAATTAATTGAACGTTGTAAAAAGCACTATGTGGGCTAAACAAGGCAGAGCTGTCTTAAAGCAAAAGTTCCGAACATGCAGTTCTCTTTTTAAATATTTTTTCAAGACTCAGAGTACCTGACTGGGTGGAGGTGAGCTTGTACAGGCCAGCGGCTAGGACAGTTCATCTCGTGCTGTCACAGCCACCGCCTGTCAGCTGTGTGCTGTGGTGGCTTGTGTGTTGCTGTGATGCTGGAAGCTACGTCACTGCTATTTCAAAACCAGCAGGGTCACCCAAGGTGGACAGGTTTCAGCGGAGCTTCCAGACTCAGACAGACTAGGAAGAAAGGCCTGGTGATCTACTTACAAAAATTAGGCAAGGAAGGCTATGGATCACAACGCAGTACTGTCCGATCTAGTGCTGGAAGAAGGAGCCCTGCTGGTGCAGTGGTTAAGCGCTCGGCTGCTAACTGATGGGTTGGTGGTTCGAACCCCCTAACTGCTCCACAGAAGAAAGATGTGGCAGTCTACTTCTGTAAAGATTACAGCCTTAGAAACCCTCTGGGGCAGTTCTGCTCTGTCATAAAGGGTCGCTGTGAGCTGGAATCCACTCGATGCCAACAGGTTTGGTTTCTGTTTAGTGCTGGGAGGCAATAACGGGCTCGAGAATGCCAAGGGTCGTGAAGACTGTGCAGGACTGGGCAGTGTTTAGTTCTGGGGCACACGGGGTCACCCTAGGTCTCATCCCAACTTGACAGCAGCTAACACCAACTACGCCTATTACATACCAGGCATCATGCTAGGTGCTTTTCACATCTGTCATCCTCCAAATCTTCCAAAAGGTAGGAATTACTCGTCACGGGTATTATGATCCCCATTTGAAGATGAAGATGCTGAGGCTCAGAGCAGCCACGGTCGTGCTGAAGATCGCTCAGCTCCCGAGTCCCAGAGCCTGGATCTGAAGTCCCATCTCTGTCTCTCAAGCTGCTGGTTCTTCTGAGTTTGGCTCCCCGGGAATAAAAATGGAGAAGGAGTGTCAAGGGAAAAAAATGTGTTTCTTCTAGCAGAATGTCTATGAAACGGTGATAGGAAGTCATCCGTTTTCTTTTTCCCTCCTGTCCCTTGATTAGTAAAAGGAGGCAGTTGGAGGGACTGGGAGAGGTTCACTGTATCTGGGAACCAGAAGACACAGCAGGGAATTCACACAGCTGGGAGGGAGACGCTTATCTCAGAAGCCCCGGGAAGGCTGAGCGTTCTCACACGTCAGCCGGTTAATGAGCTCCCAAACTATAGCTTGAGTATTTCAGAATGTATAAAGTACCAGATCACGTTTAGCAAAGTCACCATTTTATCCGGCATCACTGTATGTCTTGTGTGTCTGTATACCTGTATGCCTTGATTTAAAAAAAATACCGATACTGCCAAGTAGCATTATTTATAATATCAAGAATTAGAAACAACCTAGATGCCCAACAACATGCCTTAATATGATAGCATTCTGTGCAGCCTTTGAAAGCCATGCTGGGAAGAAATATCTCTGGGTGTGAGAAAACACTCATGAGGGATGAAGTGAAAAAAAGCAGGTTACAAAGACGTATGTACAGTTTGATCCCAATTTTTAAGAGAAGTTTATCTTTTTCGTATACCAATAAAATAAAAACCCAAACCCATTGCTGTTGAGTCGATTCCGACTCATAGCAACCCTATAGGGCAGAGTAGAATTGCCGCATAGGGTTTCCAAGGAGCGCCTGGTGGATTCAAACGGCCGACCTTTTGGTGAGCAGCTGAGCTCTTAACCACTGCGCCACCAGGGCTCCTTTGCGTATAAATATATATGCAAATACATGTGTATGCACTCGTGTTCTGTGTGTGTTCACACGGAAGCACGCACTCTAAGACATTTAAAACAGCTATCTCTTAGGGATAGAATTATGCATATTTTAAAATTTTCTTCCATTTTTCTAAATATTCCATGTTTTCTGTAATAAATATATGCATTACTTTTGCAATCAGGGGAAAATATAAAGAATGTAAACCTTGATACACGCTCACTTTACAGAAAGATACCTCTACCTTATCTTTTTTCTCAGGGAGCTCCCTTAAAGCTTTTCAAATAGTACTTCATTTACGTAAATTTTATTTACTCACCATTTTCCAGAAACAACTCTCAACCACAACTACCTGGATTCTAGAATAAACTTGTGACAGGCCTGAGAATCTCGTCTCTCTTTTTCTTGTCCATCTGACCCTTTTCCTAATAAAGGCACTACTGGAGTTCTCAGTAAACTCAGAAAGGATGGCATCCCACAGACCTGGAGAAAGGGCACTCAAAATAAATAGGTGGACTATTTTAACGTGTCTAAGATATCATCCAAGCAGACCACAAAAATAAACAGGATATAACTTCAGAGCGACTGTTCCTTCTGCTCCGCCTTATTTGTTTGGGAGATCCTTTAGGCATGCTGCCTTTTTAACAGCGTGTGCTTTGATCGGTTAAATCTCTACTGTGTACCCTTTCACAAAGGGAGAGGTGTATGGCAAATGCCAAACTTGGAAGGGGCATTTGTTGTTTCCCCATTTTCGAATTCCCTAGGGAACTTTTGTGAAAGGGTCCTCACACCGTTGCTGAAGTAGGATGAGCCTGTGCTTATGGATTATAAAAGCTCTGGTTCTTTTGATGGTCAGTCAGGTTGGAGAACCCTTTCTCTATGTGGCTCATGAATTTCTCCCTCAGTATCGTGACAGGCGGTTACCTGAACACTAAAGAATGGAGTTGGAGAATTTTCTACCTTATGAGCTAGCCCCGTTCCACTCTCGGACAGCTATGCCTATTGTAATTCTCTTCTGCTTATAATCTGGATTCCTCCAACCAGTTTAGGGGTTAAAGATGGAGACACTCAGTGTAACTCAAATAAATCAATCCCAAGGTCCCATGTGGCCCAATCTCTGCGTGGAGTCACATCTTCAAAGCATAATTCAGCAACCAAAACAGTTATAGTGGAAACTTAGGGCTTTACCTGCAAGTCCCAATTTAAAACCCACGGTAGCGTTTCTCAACATCCTCTTTGCTTCCCTTCTAGGTTCTTGTGCCCCGCTCAGTGACACCAGAATATCTCATTCTCCCTCCCAACCTCAGATCTCCCTGAGAGCAGCTTGCGTATCTTTTCTGGCTCTCTTTCTCCTACCTCTGTTTTTTTTCTCAGCAACACAGTCTGTAGATGGATTTAGCCTCGCAGGCTTCTCTTTCAGCTCTCTCTCTGCTGTGCCCACAGTCCAGACTCTCCACAAGAGGTGAGTCCAGGTGGTGGTTAACAAGCATAAATCTTTCTCCCTTTCTTCCATTCCACCCAGGTCTATTTCTCTATATTTAATATCCTGATTTGATATTTAAAGAACGATCCAGGAACTGGGAAAAGAAGCTTAGACATCAAAGACAAAATTCCCTCTATCAAGTATGAAAACCAAAACCAAACCCACTGCCGTCGAGTTGATTCCGACTTATAGTGACCCAATAGGACAGAGTAGAACTGCCCCATAGGGTTTCCAAGGAGCGCCTGGTGGATTCGAACTGCCGACCTTTTGGTTAGCAGCTGAGCTCTTAACCACTGTGCCGCCAGGGTTTCCATCAAGTATGAAAGGGGAGGGCTAAAACTGGGCACACTTGCACATTCATAGGAGCCCTGGTGGCGCAGTGGTTAAGAGCTCGGCTGCTAACCAAAAGGTCAGCGGTTCAAACTCACCGTGGGAGAAAGATGTGGCAGTCTGCTTCTGTAAAGATTTACAGCTTTAGAAACCCTGTGGGACAGTTCTGCTTTGTCCTATAGGGCCACTATGGGTCGGAATTGACTAGACAGCAAGGGGTTTGGTTCGGGTTTTTTGCACATCGATAAGCCTTGATCTGTTACAGGAGTGACTCCCCACCTGCTGGCCCTGACCGCAGGCCTCTGCATGGTCCCTCCTGGTTCTTCCGACCTGTCTCCCAGGTGCCAACTCCACCAACTCCCACCAACTCCCACCTGTGGTCGATCATTCTGTTTTTATCTCCTGCTCTAGTTTCCTCCTCCTGCTGATATCTGTGGCTAAGTTCTTTCCTAAATACCGTGTTTGGGGATACTGCACAATACTTCTCTGTACCCCGGTGACTTACATTTAAGCATATACCATTACCCTTAGATATAAAGAAAACAAAAATCATCACAACTGGACCAATAAGCAACATCATGATAAATACAGAAAAGGTTGACGTTGTCAAGGATTCATTTTACTTAAATCCACAATCAACACCCATGGAATCAGCAGTCAAGAAATCAAAACAGGCATTGCTTTGGGCAAATCTGCTGCGAAAGACCTCTTCAAAGTGTTGAAAAGCAAGGATGTCGCCTCGAAGACTAAGGTGCGCCTGACCCGAAGCCATGGTGTTTTCAATTGCCTCATATGCATGAGAAAGCTGGATGATGAATAAGGAAGACCAAAGAAGAATTAATGCCTTTGAATTGTGGTGTTGGCAAAGAATGTTGAATATATCATGGACTGCCAAAAGAACAAACAAATCTGTCTTGGAAGAAGTACAACCAGAATGATCCTTAGAAGAAAGGATGGCTCACAAACTTTGGACATGTTGTCAGGAGGGACCAGTCCTTCAAGAAGGACATCATGCTTGGTAAAGTAGAGGATCAGCAAAAAAGAGGGTCATCGTCAATGAGATGGATTGACACAGTGGCTGCAACAATGGACTCAAGCATAACAACGATTGTGAGGATGGCGCAGGACCGCGCAGTGTTTCGTTCTTTTGTATGTAGGGCCACTGTGAGTGGGAACCAACTTGACAGCACCTAACAACAACATCACCCTTAGAATCCTAGTCTCTGCATCAGCCAAGCCTGACTTTTAACCCCAGCTCTGCCATTGTCTGCTGTGTGACGTAGGGAAAGTCATTTAACCTCTATGGGCTTCAGCTTCCTCATCTGTAGAATGAGAGCATCCATAAAATCTGACTCAAAGCGTTGTGAGAATTATATGAAATTTAATTAACTCAAGTAATGTGCTTAGCACAGCAAGATTTTGGGTATAATTATCATCTCGCAACCGTTCCAAAGGACTGATGCTGATTGCCATTTGCCTTCTGTGTTCTCTGGTTGTGGGGGTTACTGCTGTCCCCATCACGTTAATCCTACCTTTCTTTCATTTCTACAGAAATAGCCTCCCCACCCCCACTCCTCCACCCCCGCAAAAATCATGTGTTTCACATGGTCTTGGGTTTAAAACATTTAACTGGAGTTTCTTGGAAGTCCGGGAACTCGTTCACAGAAGCCAGAGCAGGGCACACAGAGGCTGTACAAAGGGCACAGGTGAATCTAGACAGAGCCTGGCAGTGTCCACTCTAGCCTGAGACACACACGGTTAACACCTTAGTATGTAGCCTTCCAGGGTTTTTTTTTTCTCTATGCATCTATCAATATTTCCATTTTTCTTTTTTACATTCTCCTTTGTTGAGGGAGTAAACAGAGGAGAAGGGTGATTTCACTAGGAAGTGAAGAGGACCCGTGTGAAGAGCTTAGAGCAGGAGTCAGCAAACTACAGGCTGTAGGCCGAATTGGACCCACCGTCTGTTTTTGGAAAGCTTTATTGGAACATAGTCAAGTTCATTCATGTATGTATTGTCTAAGGCTGCGTGTGCACTAAAATGCAGAGTTGAATCATTGTAACAGACTTTATGACCCACAAAACCTGAAATATTTACTATCTGGCTCCTTCTAGAAAATGTGTGCTGACCCCTGGTTTAGAAATATAAAAACAGGATTGCTTTTCCACATGGTCTGCCACTGATGAGATGCATGTCATGTGAGGCTTTCTCTAGCAAGTGAGGTGGTCAGCCACTGTCAAAGACTTCCTGTACCTAAGAGCCGGCCCTTGCTGCCCCCTTAGTTCCCATTCTCTTCATTGAAAACTAACATCTCTGAGCCTCAATCAACAACAAAGCAATGTTCCTTAGATGCTTGGCTAGCTCTACTAGAAATACAGGGAACAGAGCAGGATATAGCATCGCACAGCTGGTAAGACCACCAGGACAGAGATGCCCACGGCTCAGTCACGTCTGTGCTCCTGCTTCCTCCAAGGACAAAGGCCGTCCATGCTCCCCAGGCCCCTTGCAGTAAGGTGGGCCATGTCTTGAGTTTTTGCCAATGGAACTAGAGAGGAAATACGCCCACCCTTTCCACGCCTGACCTGAGTCCTCCCCACAGACCCTGCATGCTCTCCTTTCTTTTGCCTGCAGGCAGGTGTAGACAACCCAGTGGAAACTCTAAAGTTTACAGCAAGCTGTGCAATAGAACTTCCTGGAGTGATGGAGAGGTTCTATTCTGCGTTGCTCAAGATTGGAGCCACTAGTCCCTTGTGGCTGTTGAGCTGGAAAAGTAGCTAGTGTGCCTGAGGAACTGAACTCCAATGTGAGTTATTGCTTTTATTTAATTGACTTAAATTTAAATAACCACATGTGGCTAGTGGTTACCATACTGGACAGTGCATTATAGAATATGGCAGATGCAGAAGGTACAAGAATCCTGGGCCTGGATGTCTGGATGGAGCAAACACCACCCCTTCCCTGTGTCACTGGAATTAGACCTCGATGTGAGCAAGACTTGGAGTCCGTGGGTGACGCAAAACAAGTAAGCACTGGGCTACTGACCAAAAGGTTGGTGGTTTGAACCTCTAGCTCTACTAGAAAGTGCATCGGAAGGAAGGCCTGGCGATCTGCTTCCAAAAGGTCACAGCCATGCAAACCCTATGGAGCGCAGTTCTACTGTGCAACACATGGAGTTTCCATGAGTCAGAATGGACTGGACAGCAACTGGTGTGTGGTGGCATGAGGGAGGAAGAAATGGTGATTTTGATACGGCTGTGAGACTTGGTGTTTGTCAGACTAGTAGGCTACCCTGACTAAAACACACACTGGCCGCCAGGTTGAGGAGGGAAAAACAATTCTGCCCACTACTCACGCAGTTTACAAGCTCAGGGCTTGCCAGGGGCTCTGCTGGGATCTAGCGTCAACCCTAGTCTTTGGCATTGATTATCCTGTTCAGAAGATGAAAGAGGTGATTTCCTGGGCCAGAGAGTAAGTAGCTTCACTTAGTGTCATGCCTGTACTGACCTCAGCTGCAAGCTATGTGGGAAGGATTGGTTCCATTTACAACTGAGTTCAAATTGTTTTTTACAACCATTTAAAACTATTCATGGTCTGTACATGGCAGAGCAAGGGCATCTGATTTGTTGGTTTTTTAGCTCAGGAGAAGAGAACATGAAAGAAAAGCATATGCTTTAATACTCAAGAGACTGGATTCCCAGCTGCAGGCAAAATGAACTACACGTCCTCAAGGCTTCCACCAGGAAGCCAAACGGGCAGTGCTCTCGGGGGTCAGTAGCCCAGTGCTTACTTGTTTGTCTGTTACAAAGCCAAGAGTTGATGGGAGGCGTGACATCAATGCTGTTTCTTGGAATTAAAGGCTTTTCTCTTTTGCTCGCTTTGGAGGTGGGCCGTCCTCCGAGGGCAGCTGCTCGCAGGTAGGTAGGTGGGCCGTCCTCCGAGGGCAGCTGCTCGCAGGTAGGTGGGCCATCCTCCGAGGGCAGCTGCCCACAGGTAGGTGGGTGGGCCGTCCTCCGAGGGCAGCTGCCCACAGGTAGGTAGGTGGGCCGTCCTCCGAGGGCAGCTGCCCACAGGTAGGTAGGTGGGCCGTCCTCCGAGGGCAGCTGCTCACAGGTAGGTAGGTGGGCCATCCTCGGAGAGCAGCTGCCCACAGGTAGGTAGGTGGGCCGTCCTCCGAGGGCAGCTGCTCACAGGTAGGTAGGTGGGCCATCCTTGGAGAGCAGCTGCTCACAGGTAGGTAGGTCGGCTGTCTTCCGAGGGCAGATGCTCACGGGTAGGTGGGCCGTCCTCCGAGGGCAGCTGCTCGCAGGTAGGTAGGTGGGCCGTCCTCCGAGGGCAGCTGCCCACAGGTAGGTAGGTGGGCCATCCTCGGAGAGCAGCTGCCCACAGGTAGGTAGGTGGGCCGTCCTCCGAGGGCAGCTGCTCATAGGTAGGTAGGTGGGCCATCCTCGGAGAGCAGCTGCTCACAGGTAGTTAGGTGGGCCATCCTTGGAGAGCAGCTGCTCACAGGTAGGTAGGTGGGCTGTCTTCCGAGGGCAGATGCTCACGGGTAGGTGGGCTGTCCTTCGAGGGCAGCTGCTCGCAGGTAGGTAGGTGGGCCATCCTCTGCAGGCAGCTGCTCTCAGGTAGGTAGGTGGGCTGTCCTCCAAGGGCAGATGCTCACAGGTAGGTAGGTGGGCCGTCCTCTGCAGGCAGCTGCTCTCAGGTAGGTAGGTGGGCCGTACTCCGAGGGCAGCTGCTCACAGGTAGGCAGGTGGGCTGTCCTCCGAGGGCAGATGCTCTCAGGTAGGTAGGTGGCCGTCCTCCGAGGGCAGCTGCTCATAGTGGCTGCTGCGCAGTTGTCATCTGAGTCCAGAGCCAGCCTCGTCTGGAGGCTCTGATCAGGCTCAGCTCAGCGGTCTCCATCGACTTCAGAGCTGCACACAGATGCTCCAGCAAATCCTGACCAGGGAGCATGATTAGTTTCGCTGTAACTTAGATAACGCTCTCAGAGCCCCGTGTAGGCTATAGGCTGCATCCTTATCACCAAAGCCAGCCAGATATGGCCCTTTGCCAGCCTTGATGCCATGCTCAGCCCCTCCAGGATTCCCTGAGCCCTAGGCCTGCCAAACATCTGTGCATACTGTGGTTTTGTGGAAGTTTCCTCATGTTCTGGGGTAGGGCATGTCAGGCACTGCACCGCACTTTATTTGAACAATCCCCACTAGACACTCTCCTTCCCCAAGTCCGTGTACACACAGCCAATGAGGGGTTTCTCCTCCTTCACCAGCTCCCTCCCCTCCTGGTCTTTCAGTCCTTTGGATCAAGGTTTAGCCTGGTGCTGGCTGTTCCACACTTGTCTGTCTTCACCTGGTCAGAGCGAACACAGGTTCTCCAGAAACCTGGACCCCCTCCTCTTAAGCTATATTTTATAAACTATTACTTGGATGCTGACTAGCTTATTCCAATGGATGTTGAGCTAGACATAGCTTCTGATAGGAAGATAAAAGGCAGACATAGATAGATAGATAGACAAATGATGGGTGGATGGATGGATGGATGGATGATGGATGGATGGATGGATGACGGATGGATGGTGGATGGTGGATGGATCGTGGATGGTGGATGGATGGATGGATTATGGATGGATGGATGGATGATGGATGGATGATGGCTGGATGATGGATGGATGGATGATGGATGAATGGTGGATGGATGATGAATGGATGGATGGATGGTAGATGGATGGATGGATGATGGATGGATGGACAGACAGACGGATGGATGGATGATGGATGGATGGATGGATGGACAGACATATGGATGGGTGGATGATGGATGGATGGATGATGGATGGATGATGGATGGATGGATGATGGATGGATGGATGATGGATGGATGGTGAATGATGGATGATGGATGGATGGATGATGGATGGATGATGGATGGATGCATGGATGGATGGATGATTGATGGATGGGTGATGGATGATGGATGGAGGATGGATGGTTGGATGATGGATGGATGGACGGATGGATGGACGGATGGATGGATGGATGATGTATGGAAGATGGATGGATGGTGGATGGATGGATGGTGGATGGATGGTGGATGGATGGATGATGGATGGATGATGGATGATGGATGGAGGTTGGATGGACGGATGGATGGATGGATGATGGAGGATGGATGATGGATGGATGATGGAGGATGGATGGATGGATGATGGATGGATGGATGGATGGATGATGGATGGATGATGGATGATGGATGGAGGATGGATGGACGGATGGATGGATGGATGATATATGGATGATGGATGGATGGTGGATGGATGGTGGATGGGTGGATGGATGATGGATGGATGATGGATTGATGGATGGATTGATGGATGATGGAAGGATGGACAGACGGATGGATGGATGGATGATGGATGGATGGATGATGGATGGATGGATGGATGATGGATGGATGGAGGATGGATGGATGGATGATGGATGGATGGATGATGGATGGATGGATGATGGATGGATGGTGAATGATGGATGATGGATGGATGATGGATGGATGATGGATGGATGGATGGATGATGGATGATGGATGGATGGTGGTTGGATGGATGGATGGATGGATGGATGGACTGACAGACGGGATAGCTGCTGTGGAGCTCACTTTGATTCACGGTGCCCTTATGTGCCGCAGAACGAAACGTTGCCTGGTCATCATCACAGTCGCCAGCAGGCTTGAGACTATCACGGCAGCTATTGTGCCAATTCATCTCACCGAGGGTCTCCCCCGCCCTTGCTGGTCCTCTACCTCACAGAACATGATGTGCTCCTCCAGTGATTTAATCTCTTCTGATGAAGTGTCCAAAGTAAGTGAGTGGGACAATGTTCTATTGTGATCCACAGAGTTTTTATTGACTAATTTTTGGAAGTAGATTGCCAGGCCTTTTTTCCTAGTCTGCCTTAGTCTGGAAGCTCTGCTGAAACCTGTGCACCATGGATGATCCTGCTGGTATTTGAAATGCCAGTGGTAGAGCTTACAACATTACAGCAACATGCAAGCCACCACAGCATGACAAACGGACAGCTGGTGGGATAAAAAGCATAGCCTCTAGAGTCGCTGTAAGTCAGAATCGACTCAATGGCAGTGGATGTACGGTGAAATCTCTGCCAGAGAAACTGATAATGGAAACCTTTGCCTAAAGGCTACACAGCAGAGCGATGTCAGTTGTTCTGCTTCGTGGCTGCACATTGGAATCATGTGCAGTTCTTAAAACGTGGATGCTTGGGCCCACACCCAGGGATTCTGGTTTCATTGGCCTGGGGTGTGGCCTGAGTGTCAGGATTTTTTTTTTAAAAGTTCCCCACTGATTCCTAATGGGCAAGGAAGTTGGAGATATGCTGTTTTATGCAAACTGCGTGGTGCTAAAGGGCAAGAACCATGCTTAAACTTCAGCTGCATTGGCTTGTCCTGCTGCTCATCTGAGTAGTCTTTTCTGAGAGTTTGACTCCCTCAGGTGAGCCCTCTGAATTCCCACCGTTTGACTATGTAAGCACAGAAAGTTTGAGAACCACTAAGTAATTTCATCTTGGTAAGACAGACCATGAAATGGCAGGGTGTGTGTGTGTGTGAGAGACAGAGAAAAAGTGAGCATTTTTAGACAAAGCTATCCCCAAAGGAAGGAGCCACGGTGGCACAGTGGTTAAGTGTTCGGCTGCTGACTGAAAGGTCAGTGGTTCAAACTCATAAGCCGCTCTGCGTGAGAAGGATGTGGCCGTCTGCTTATGTAAAAATCAAACCAAAAAACCCATTGCCATCTGGGGGATTCTGACTCATAGTGACCCTATAGGACAGAGTAGAACTACCCCTTAGGGCTTCCAAGGAGCAACTGGTGGATTTGAACTGCTGACTTTTGGTTAGCAGCCTGAGTTATTAACCACTGCTGCACCAGGGCTCTGCATAAAGATTACAGCCTTGGAAACCCTATGGGGCAGTTCTGTCCTGTCCTGTAGGTTTGCTGTGGGTCGGAATCGACAGCAATAGGCTTGGGCACAGGCATCCCCAAAGGCGGTAGGGCAGTCAGGGAACATGAGAACCTGGGACATAAAGTGAGGCTTCGTTTTCATTTCCCCTGAGACCACCATCTTACCAGCCAGAAGATCTCCAGCAAGTGGCACAACTTCACCAAATGTGTGTTTCCTCTCCCGACCCTGCCTTCAGGTTCCAATATGACACTCGTGACTGTGCTTTGCAAACAGCAGGCTGCGACTGACAGTATCACAGCCATTTTCCCATCTTTGTTCCTTTGTAGGTGGATCAGGAAAAAGGAGCACAGTATTATGAGCCTTCAAACCGCTGGTTGAAAGGGGTGACAGAGGGAGAAGACCCAAAGAAAAGACACATGTGTTCATCGAAAAAAACCTTAGAAAATTGCAAAGAAATAAAATCTGAAATTTCTCCCTCCGAAAGAGTACCAGTATTGGTCTTATAAGACAATTCTTTATGTACATTTAGAATCTGTTTATGGTTTCAAATTAAAAAGTGTTTCTTCTTAATTCCGAACAATACATGCTTCTTGTAGTAATTGAGACTATCCACAAAAATAAAAATAAAAACAGATCACCCCTTAGGAAAATTAAAAATAAAAAAAATAAACCACCCTTGGAAAATTTGGCAACAGATATTGGCGATGATTGTACAATGTGTTTGATGTAATTGGTGCCCCTGAATTGTACACGTGAGGAGTGTTGACTTGGCGTGTATAATGTTATCAGTGTTTTTATAATAATAACAAATTACTGATCATCTACCCCCAGAAAGAGTCTTCTAGAACTTTAAAAAGTCAAATAATTACATGTATTTCCCTTTGTTATTTTATTATACAAGGAATACATATTCTTTTTAGAAAAATTAGATAAGCAAAAGGGAAATATTAAGCCACTTGAAACCCACTCCCCAAAACAATTGATCATAACCTTTAACATTTTGTTGGTAGAGTCTTCTGGACTTTTTGACATTCAAATGTATGCGCCTATTTGAAAATATAATAACAACGCAAAACCCATTACCATCTAGTCGATTCCGACTCATAACAACCCTGTAGGACAGAGTAGAACTGCCCCACAGGATTCTCGAGGCTATACATTTTTACAGAAGCAGACTGCCACTTCTTTCTCCTGCAGAGCAGCTGGCGGGTTCAAACTACTCAGCCACTGTGCCACTAGGGCTTCTTGAAAATATATTTAAAAAAAAAAAAAAGTTGCCATCAAGTCGATTCTGACTCATAGTGAGCCTATAGGACAGAGGACTGCCCATAATGTTTCCAAGCAGCAGCTGGTAGATTTGAACTGCCGATCTCTTGGTTAGCGGCCGTAGCACTTAACCACTACACCACCAGGGCTCCTGAAAGTCTAATAGCTGTCCCAGATCTTTTGCAGCTGTGAACTTATGTTGCTACTTGGTAAACTGCTTTTCAAATGGAATAATATTCATATAAATTTTCCCTTATTCTACAACGTCGTTTTTTTATTACATGTTTTGTGTGTGCTTTAGGTGAAAGTCTACAGAGCAAATTAGTTTCTCATTTAACAATTAATACACATATTGTTTTGTGACATTGGTTGTCAACCCTGCAACATGTCAACAGTCTCTCCCCTTCTCTACCTTGAGTTCCCCATTTCCATTCATCCAGCTTTCCTGTCCCCTCCTGCCTTCTTGTCCTTGTCCCTGGGCTGGTGTGCCCATTTAGTCTCATACGGGGTGGAGCTACATGTACTGTTTGTTTTATGGGCCTGTCTAGTCTTTGGCTGAAGGTGAGCCTCAGGAGTGACTTCAGGACTGAGTTGAAAGGTGTCCGGGGGCAATGTCATTCTTTAACATCTGGGTAGAATTCCATCAGATGGATGTATTTATTTCATGGGTCCCATTTAGATCATTTGTGATTTTTCTTTTTCCTCTTAGAATTATCACTATTGTGACAATCCCTCTGGCCACATGTACTTTTTCATTATTTAATTTTTAGGATAAGCTGGGTCAATGTCTCTGGAAAATTCTGAGCATTTCAAAGGACAGAAGAAAGGCCTGGCAATCTGCTTCTGAAAGGTTGCAGCCGTGACAACCCTATGAGGTGCAGATCTGCTCTGATCCACATGGGGTCGCCATGAGTCGGAATCAACTCGACAGCAACTGGTTTGGGGTTTTTTTTTTGTATTTTCAAAGGGAAGAATGTGTGTTGCTTGGTATAGTACTTTTTATTACAAAAATTTTGCTTTAAATATATAGAATGTATTTATAAATTTGAGGTGGTTTACTGTCTTGTGAAATATTTAGCCAATCAGCACTCTCTTTATTCCACTCCTTTACCGATTTAATTTTTTTTTCTGATTATATATGTTTAATTCATGCTTATACAAGAAATTTGTAGACCTCAGAAAAGTGCTCATTGGAAAGAAAGAAAAAGTCTCCTGTAATCCCACCACTGAGAAAGAATCAGGTCTCCATTCACCCCCTCAACTCCACCTTCGCTCACGGCTGTAAATACTCTTTTTCAAAACACGTCTGTAGACCTCTGGTTAGGAGAATGCTTTGATGGAGTGGCTAAGTGTTGGCTTCTATTCAGGGAGATTTTACTCCTTTTGCAACACTCAGATTTGTTTCTAGCAGGTAATGGAAATAAATGTGCACCTGGATGAGGCTATTCTGAGATGCTGGGCTCTGCTTGCCTGTTTTAGAAAGTACTGTGCAGACACATTTCTGAGGTTTTTAGTGGATGTGTGGGAACAGGGGGCTAGAATCTTCACCTGGCTTGAAAGTCACAGACTCAAGTAATATTTTTATAACAAAATCGCCAAGAGTCCTAATTAACTCCATGGCAACAAAGAACAACAACATAACAATATATTTACATCAGGTTGGCAGTTCAAAGCGATCCAGAGTCACTTCGGAAGAAAGACCCGGTGGTCTGCTTCCAAAAGGTCACAGCCTCGAAAAACCTATAGAGCAGTTCTACTTTGCACACACGGAGTCGCATGAGTCAGAATCAACTCGATGGCAATGCGTTTGTTTCCCTCCCCTGCTTTGGTGTAAAGAGTTAACACACTCAGCTGCTAACCCAAAGATTGATAGTTGAAATCCACCCAGAAGAAGGCCTGGCAATCTACTTTTCAAAAGCCAGTCATTGAAAATCCTATGGAGCACAGTTCTACTCTGACATGCCTGGGGTCACCAAGAGTTGAAATTAATTCTCAATTTTAAATAAATTTATGTTTCTGATTATAAATGAACATGTGTTCACTATAGAAAACATATTGAAAAGGCAGAAAGAAGCAAAAATCTTGTAATTTCACCATCAAACTACCTTAGTGTTTTATGCATTTCTTTCCAGCTTTTTTTTTATTGTACTTTAGATGAAGGTTTACAGAACAAACTAGCTTCTCATTAAACAGTTAGTACACATATTGTTTTATGACAATGGTTAACAACCCCACGACATGTCAACACTATCCCTTCTCAACCTTGGCTTCCCTATTACCAGCTTTCCTGTCCCCTCCTGCTTTCTAGTCCTTGTCCCTGGACTAGTTGGTCTCGTTTAATGGGGCTATCTGATCTTTGGCTGAACGGTGAACCTCAGGAATGACTTCATTACTGAGTTAAAAGGGTGTCCAGGGGCCATACTCTCAGGGTTTCTCTAGTCTCTGTC